>NC_040906.2:74618830-74931830 GCF_004126475.2 Phyllostomus discolor
GGAAACAACATTCTTGGCTCTCCTGCATTCTTTCCATGCTTACAACGCCCCTAAGGAGAGAACTTAAAGTTAGGTAAGAAACATTTACAAGTGTAACGTATAGGAAAGTGAAAAGAGAGAATTTATTTTACCTTTTTAAAAGTGAAAATTCCAGTGTTTTGGGGCATCAAGGGTGCAAAAAGCAAATGTAATTATTTTATGAAGTGGCCCTTGGGTTTTTCATCCAAATATAAGCATTGCAACCAGATCAGAAATTTTGACAATGTGGCATCACTATGACTTTCTCTGTGAAATTTAATGCTCTCTTGTATACATAATATGAAACACTCTGTAGGTCTGTGTCATGTAAACTCCAAGAAAATAATTCCATTCTTGGCTCAAAATCTGAAATTTTCTCTGGAAAATATATAAAGAAATAATAATAGTATTAAATTTAAAGTCATTAACATTTAAATATATGAGAACTTTACTTTGAAGGCTGCATACTTTTGACTATCTTCTTTAAATAATAACTAATCTGGATCAACTTAATACAGTTTTTGACAATATTTCATTTCATATTCAATTTTGGAAGTCTCTGGTTTTACATATTCTTTGAATTTTGTTTTTTCAATATTAAATAAAATTTGAAGGAATGAATTTACCCAACTAAGCAAAGCAAATACTGATTTTGTTATAAAATTGATGCCATTTGTCAGGCTTCCTCATATTACATATGCCATACTATACACAGGATCTTATTAACTCACCACTAAAATCATACTTACAGAATCAAACCCTTTTCTGACTTTTAAATTACCTCAAGGATTCAGAAAAACACTTAATGTTAAGAATTAATAAAAACATGTCTAATCTTGAAATTTAACTTTCTCTTGGAGTAGAATATTGATTGTGCTGATTATCTATATGTATACGTAGCCTATCAGCTCTCTAAAGGTAAGAATTTCTTAAACTGTTCTTGTTTCAATGAGAGAGAGGGTGGGAGAGAAAATATCTCTTTCTGAAAGAGATATTTTGAGATAAATTCAAAAAACCTTGGCTTCATTTTTATTCTAATATGAAATTAATTCAAGTATCTAATGATATTAAACAGAATTTCATTCAAACTGCCTCTTAAGAGTTGTATGACTAGTCATGTGTTGTCATTGAGACAATCATGAAGTTATTTTACGAGTAAGTTATGTTAATCTTAGATCAGCAATAATAACACATTAGATCAGAGGTTTAAAGAGATCTGAAGTCTCAACTAGCCTAGTCTATCATCTCTAGCAGGAGAGACACACTTCTTTCCAAAACATTAACTATTTTTAGAGAGATGAAAACCAAAGGTCTTATATTAAACAAACAAGAACTTCAACAAAATGTACTAGTCCCTCTCTGGTAATGTTCATTAAAAGCTTTCCTAGTGTCTCAGCATGTCATTTTTATTCTTCTCCTTTGTCCTGGACTCACTTTTATAACCCCTACAAAATTCTACATGGTGGAGCAAATATACATCAATATTTACATTTTTCAAGTTAATAAGTTCTCCACCAAAGATATTATTCTCCTTTAGAAAACATATTGGTGATGGATATCTAGTCAGAAAGTCCTTTCATATCTTCAGGAATCAATTTATTAACACCTCAAAGGCAATGACATTCTACTCTAAACATGTTAATTTACCCATTTAAGTATACCAACTTTGGAATTACCTGTACTTGGGATAGAATCTCAACTTTATCATGTATGATATCTGAGAACATGAAAATGAGTCTTCAATCTGAAAAAGAGTCAGGCAGAAATACCAAGAAGATAGAGCCCTAGGAGACTTGATAATATCTGACAAGGATGTTGATAGATATTGTCAGGAGTAATTGATGTAAGGAAAGTCACTATATTACTTACAAAGTGTGAGTATCTGAGACAGATATGCATTCTCTCCAAATCTTATTGTCTATCTATAAAATAGGAACAGTAATACAAAATTCACAGAGTGTATAAAATTCTAAACCCAGCACTTCATACAAACACTTGAATAAAGCTTTCTTCTTCCCCTGCTGGTGGGGCTCAGTGGACTGAGCACCACCTTCGAACTAAATGGTTGCTGGTTCCATTTCCAGTCAGGGCACATGCCTGGGTTGCAGGCCAGGTCTCCAGTAGGGGTGTGTGAGAGGCAACCACACACTGATGTTTGTCTACCTCTCTTTCTCCTTCCTACTCTGTCTAAAAGTAAATAAACAAAATCTTAAAAAAAAAAGATGGTTAAAAAAAAAAGCTTTCTTCTTGTCTTCTTCCTCCTCTTCCTCTCCCATACCCCCTCTGCACTCCCCCTCTTCCTTCTTCTTCCTCTTCTTTTTTCCCTTTCTTCTTCAGACATATTATATATATATATAATTTTATATATACATTTTCTTAGATTTAGTACTTTATATATCTAACTTATTATATCAAGTTTAAAAATTGTGTCCCTGACTTTTTATATTTTCAAGTTTCATATTATCTTTACATGGCATATGATCAAAAATATAATGTTTTTAAATGATTTGCAATATTTTTAATATTACTATTTGTCCTAAATCAAAGATTTCTCTAGGGTCTTCACAACAATTTTATAATACTTCACAAATATAGCCCATCATTATTATGAGGAGAAAGTTTTTTAGGACTAAATATATTTAGACTCTGTTTTATACCAATGGGGTCAAAATCATGGTTAACCCAGTACCAGTGGTGTCAAGGTCATGGATCTTCTTGCACTTCATGTAGGCAACAACTCACCCTCTGTGGACACTGTGTGTATTTCATGGGGTTAACTGAGCAAGAAAGTGTATATAGTTTGTATGCATTCATTACTGCTTTTGATAGAGCAATTCTGAGGGATTAGCCTAGTAGGAGTGAACATGAAGCACCTCCATGAGGATTGTAATGTATCTTCCAGCCAAATTATATTTCCTTCATTTATCTCTATTTATTTTTTAAATGAATAAATATTTGAGGGTGCAGTTTCAGATTCACAGAAAAGTTGCAAAAATTGTGCAGTTTCCACATACCCCACACTCAAGTTCCCCTGTTGCTAACATATTACATTACTATGGTACATTTGTCAAAATTAATGAGCTAATATTGATGCATTACTGTTAACTAAACTCTACACTTTATTTGGATTTCACTAGGTTGTCCAGGTTATTTTTCTGTTTCAAGAACCTAGACAGAACACTACATTACATTTAGCCACTGTGGCTCCTTGGTCTCCTTCAGTCTGTGAGTATCACAGACTTCCCTTGTGTTTAAATGGCCTTGACAGACATTGAGGAATACTGATAAGATAATTTGTAGAATCTCCCTTAATTGTTTTCTTATATTTTTCTCATGGTTAGGCTAGAGTTATCCATTTAGGAGAAGTCTTCTGTTTGCTTTTATGCTGTTATTGTATTTTGTCTGGCTGAGAGTTCAAAAAAGCCATTTGAATGTAAGGCAACATTTGGGATTGTCCTGTTTTATTCAGCTCTCCTTGTACACCTTTACTTAGCGACTGAGATGAAAGCTATTCAGATAGTACCAGAGGAGGTGAGATAATGCTAGCAAGTCACTATGCAAAACAAAAAATATTTTAGCATATTTCTCTATGTAATCTCCCTCCCCAAGTATATTTTCCTGAATCTCCTTTTACACCAAAGACAACCACTCACCACATATTACTTTCCAATATGTTTCTTTCATTTTGTATACAAAAAGGTCAACCTGAAAATATATATCAAACCTGAACGAAAACATCCTCTTTTGCTATGTAACATACCAATGCTTGAAGTTTGCTCTTCCAGCATTATTTGTTTAATAGAAATATTTTCCATACCACCTGGTTCTGGCAGAAAGTCAAAATTTGCATTTATATGAGGTAGTTTATCAAATATAACATACAGAAGTCTGTTAAGTACACATTGCATTTTGTTTGTGAGAAAATCTGTTTGTATTTAATGTAGTTTTTAAATTAACCTTAATGAAAGCTTCTGAAAATTGTTGTTCTAAGCATTTGAAATATGCAACAAGAACTGGTGGAAGACATAAACATGTTTTCCATTATATGTTATCAGATAGCCCAAAATTACTACAAAGAAGAATGTGGGACTATGTTAAATTAGAAAGATAAGCAAGCATTGAGTTAAAAGCAAAGGTCTTTAGAAGAGGAAAGCATCTAATACAGTTAACTCCAAACATCTTATAACAATCTTCAGTCAGAGGTATTTTAAAATTTTTAAGGTAGTGTTACTATATATAAAAGCAAAAATTATTTGCACAAAACCTTAACATTTTATTTTCCTTATCTAAGATTTACCAAATACAGATGAATCCAAGTTTTTCTAAATTACTGGAAAAGATAATTAGAATATAAACCTACCTGGCTATATCTCCCAAGGTAATAGTGTAGTCTGTTTTCATTTTTCCACTCTTTTCATTTCTTATAATATCATCCTTAATACCTTTTTCAATTTCTACATATTCCATTGATTTTCACATAGAGGATTCCCCAGTAGTTGGATACAATATTAACATTTATTTCTAATATATCATGTTTTTATCAACTGTGGCAAATTCAAGTGCCTTTTAATTTTGGGCAAATACTTACATCAATGAAAGTGGCTAGAGAGATGCTAAGGTGACCAGGAGATCACAGAGCACATCTTCAAAAGACAAAATTTCAACTTGGCCCCATTCCATCTTTGCTTTGTAAAAGGAGATGCTTAGTATTTTTATAAAGTGGATTTTTTAAGTTAAAGCTAGATATCCAGATATTTGTCTAAAATCACATAATTTTTAAATGTGGAAGCTAACTTTGAAATATTTCAGTATGTTGTATAAGCCAAATAAATATATGTATACGGCTGGTGCTAGTTTGCAACCTGTGTTATAAACTACAATAAAGAATGTTAATGATTTCTTAATTCAAGCAAAAAGCTGGGAAATTTTTTATTTCATTTAGCAAATATTATATTTTGTGACTGGAAAGCCATGGAATATTTAGAAAAAAGCCTTACATTATTCAGAGGTATTGTTCTTCAATGCTTATAGCATTTGACAATGTCTGGATTGTGGTCCTTAGTCATGGAATTTGTTACGCTTTTTTTTTAAGATTTTATTTATTTTTAGAGAGGGAAGGGAGGGAGAGAGAGAGAGAGAAAGACAGAAACTTCAATGTGCAGTTGCTGGGGGTTATGGCCTGCAACCCAGGCATGTACCCTGGCTGGGAATCGAACCTGGGACATTTTGGTTCCCAGCCCGAGCTCAATCCACTGAGCTATGCCAGCCAGGGCAATTTGTTACACTTTTGATCACAAATTTCTTTGAAGCCATTGGAGTGTTGTTCCAATAGTTTTAAAAATTATGCAACAGAAATTTATGTCATAACTTTCATCATTGATCAAGCTATCTAACACTTTTAGTATCCTAAGTCCCTCATTTCCTACCTTTAAATGTGTTTATTCATAATATTTATCATATAGGAACCTCATCTAAAATATTTAATTTACTAAAATGAGACACAAAGGTTTTAATTATCCATATGTTTCTTCTTTGATTTGCCATTAGTACAAGGCACATTTTTTTCTCTAAACCATCAAATGTAGTGATTTAGTGTCCTGGTGGCTTTGGTTGGGATAGACGGAGGTATACAAAGCTATGATTTTCTGTGCTAAGATCTGTCAAGAAAAGCAGTGCACACTTCAGTCTTTCCCTACCATCACACTCTACCATCACTTTCTACAACTTCTACTTCTCCCTTACATCTTAATCAGTTCCCTCTGACATGTTAGAAAGAACCTGATAGAACTGGATGGCTATGAATCATACAAGTCTTCCCTTCTCAAACCTAGCCCAACACAATTCTATGAAGGATAAGCCTTGAGTCCTTTTCCACTTTTACTGCATTCCCATATCTGTCTATGTAGTAAAGTCAACATCTTTAATACAAGAATGATGTCATATACTGATTATTATTTCAAGAATGTATTTCAAGTGTGATTTAATGTGTTCGAGGGAGATGTTAAAAGATAAAAAGAGTTGTTCAGTGGGAATCTAGGAGTTAGATATTTTTAATGTAAATAATTTTTCTTTATAAATCTTTTAACACTAAAGTACAGTTATAGGAATTCCATCTTAAATTGTAGTGTAAAACTCCATCCCTGACTCCTGAGCAGGTCTGGGAGAAATTATACTTTGTACATATGCAGATGTGTGCTTTTGTCTATTAAATTGGTCCAATGCACATAGAACACATGCTCATGTATTATTGTAGAACTTAAAGTATGGCAAAATCTAGTGTAAATAACTTCAGAAACTCCAGCACAGTTTCTAGAATAATCTCAGTGGCAGGAAAATTTTGTCCTGTGTTTACAGTTATATTTTTTTAAATAGCCATGTCTGATAATAAAATGAATAAACTTAGATTGGGCCATATACTGCTTTACAAAATAAAGATTAAATTTTAATTTCTTCATTTAATAGACATCCACTAAACTCTGTATTATGCAAAGAAAACAATATGCAATGGCAGCTTCACAGTAAAAAGTGTATAGGTTCATGGATTTAAAGGGTATAATATAATTTGAAGATGTATATTTTGGCATATCTTAATTAATAGTTAATTAGTTTTATTGTTTTTAGTCATTCTAATATAACATAAAATGCTATTAACACTAAAATTATTGTCAATATATTATTTTATGTGGCTATTATCTAGGTAGATGAGTGACAACTTGGCTAGTAAAAATTATATAAATTTTAACATATAAATTTTAAAATTGGAGTTTATTTTTAATCTTATCAATGTTTAAGGCTTGTGGTCTCTGAACCATCTGCATTAGAACCACCTAACTCTACTTGTTAAAAACATACACACTCAGTACTATGATGGAGTTTACATTTTTGCCATCACCAGGTAATTTTCTTGTACAAAAATAATTGGGAAGTACTGGTTTACATATCCAGAAATCACTATGATTTCACTTCTCCACTGAGCCTCAGAAATCCTTCAAGCAAGGTAGAACTTCACCATTAGCTGTCTGCTCTATTGGGATATTCCTATTTACTAACAATTACATTTGAGTCATTCGGTACATTTCCATTTTCTGTGAAGCACCTATTTATATATCATCTAGTATATTCTTTCTTTTATGTAAGTTTAATCGTAACGTCCCTTTCATAACATATCTTTCCAAAAAGAATGTTCAGTGGCTTGATGCAGTATAAATGATTACAAAACTTCAATTTTGGCAGTTAATTTCCCCTTTCTTAATGTTTAAGGGAAAATATACCATATGATGCTTTTGCTTGTCTGGCTTTGATCTAGTTCTACAGGGCCTTGAAGAAGGTCTCAAACTGTATATGGCTCTGGTTACAACAAAGATACAAAGAGTAATTTTTCACTTCAGACATGCTCATTTCATACAAAAATGTCTTTTATAAAATGAAGGAGTTAACAGTCCCACACATAACCTTTTCTGGTTACAAAGGGAAATGCAAATAATTTAATAACATTATTTGCTTATATCCCTGTAGGTTTAGATGACTAGTCATTATATAGGAACAGCTAGTTCTAATCCGCTTCAGAAGAAACATTTCTGTTAGTGTACAATAGCTAATATCAGATCACTAACAGGGTTAACCTTGTAAGTCCATAGATATTTAAGAGCATTATGGTTTGAAGGTCAAGTAGTCTGCCTTACTGTAAAAGAAAGGCAAAGAAATGAATAGAAATTAGAAAGAATTAATTCTTCAAAAAGTTTTTACAAATCAAAACCCTACAGTTTCACACTGAGAACAAAAAAAGCATATTAAACACCAAAGTTTATCAAGACAAATTAGGTCCCAGTTTCAAATTTTCTTTAATCTTTTGCATCTGAACGTTTTTTTGGCCTCATGCTGTTTTCCCCAGTTAAATGTTAAAATGAATTCTAGCCAATACCATTGACTTCCTCCCTTAAAAATATTGAGACACATAATAAAAAATTAATTACTTCCCCTAATTTCCGTGTGATTCTTTAAAAAGATGTAAAATTCATTTAAAGTAAGTGGTGACTTTGTCTTTGAAGATCACGACAATTAACATGGATCAAAGCTTAGGTTCTGTAACGATGATAGCTTATTAGCATAATGAAATTAACTTAGAGACAAGAATCTTTAATAGGTACAACAAAAACGCTTTAATAATACTTGAAGAAAATTATGTATTTGCTAGAAGTACAACAGTTTCAGATTTTCCATCCAATTAATAAGTTGTTAATTAACTTCTTTTCCAAACAATGCGCACTTTAAGTTAACATCTGCCCATTGGAATATTCTGCCTATTGTGCTTCATTTTTTGGAAGAATAGAGCAGTTTTGCCAATGATACTTTGTATTTCCTAATTATTAAGAATATTTGGGTTTACCCTTCCATACTACATATGCAATATTATTTATCATTAAAATAGGAAAAGATAATATAATACACTGAGAAGGGAATGAAGATGTCAGTATATGATTGCAACATGTTTGCTAAGTCATACTTCAAGTATTCACTTCAAGGGCAAATATTTCTTGTATAGCTTTACAGTACCTAAAAAATTTGACCCATTGTTTCAACCCAAGAAGAAATTACTTACTCATTAAAAATAATACTAATAATTTTGATCAGAGTGTAAATGTTGGAAATCACTTGGGTTTCAGAATAAGTAAAGGAATGCTTTATTTTTAGCATCAAGTCTTAAAAATTATGTTAATATGTATCTTGTAATTTATTTAATCACTCATTCATTGATGCAATATTTATTGGGCACTAAGACTTGTTGAGTGTGCCATGCACTATGTGTCTCCTAATATTAAAAAAGTGAGGGGTTGTGTTATTGTAGGTGGTGTTTTCACTGTTGCTGGTGTTACTGTGTCAGTTGAATGGTTGATTTTATCCGCATAGCAAAAATGGGCACTCCAGCCAGTTCTTCTTCCCGTGTCGTACCTGATTGTCTTCTTACCCTTCTGACTGACATGGCAAGCACAATCCAAAAGCAGAAACACAACAAAATACTGGTTTTTCATATTAAATAACAGGAATTTCTCCCTATTATACCCCTTCATCGTATCTCCTATAATCTCTTCCTTTCCCATATTGAGATAGGAAATATGTGTCTTCCAGTTTATATATGTTGGTAATAGTTCTAAACATACTCTTCTCTGGATCCAGAAATTAACAAATGCCCATAAATTATTGTGTTGATCCTAACCCACATCATAGTCTGGTCCCCTGGGAAATATCAGGTCCCTGGCTGCTTCTCTTGCCCTTGATAACCTGCATGTCTCTGCCTGCGTAGCTTCACTATAACTAGCTGTTTTCCACCAGATTAGGGCTAAAGCAGGAAGTATAGGCCCAGCCACAGCAGACATACAGAGAGAAATAGCAGGTGACAATTGGGACATAGCTGAGATGCTTTCAAATGTAACCCTTAGAATAAAGTATGGTTTGAGTAAATTAAAAAAAACAGCATATGAAATCTATTTCTTTTTTCTTCATCTTTTAATTTTTGTAATTAGCTGGTAGCTCTCACTCCCTAGCTGACTTTAAGAATATTTTGTACCTTGTATATATGAACTCTTTCAAAATGTATCATATCAAACTACTCAACTATTTGGGGGGCCATATTTTTTTAAAAAGCATGTTTGTTTTTAAACTATAGTAAAATTACATGGTATTTTGAGAAATATCCTGACTTTTCCCCTCTTCCTGTCCTGTAGTCTCCCACCAACAACTCCAGTTGGCCAGAACTTACTGGAAGCCCAGTGGACACAGGAGCCTGGAAACTGTAGTCTGCAGGGGCCAGCTACTTCGATGCTGAGCAGAGCACAAGAAAGGCCCAAAATGAATATGAGAATGACAGACAGAATTTTAGAAGTAACTTCTTATTAACTACCAACACAGTGTCCCAGGTTCGATTCCCAGCCAGGGTACATTCCTGGGTTGCAGTCCAGAACCCCCAGCAACTGCACATTGATGTTTCTCTCTCTCTCTGTCTCTCTCTCTCTCTGTCTCTGTCTCTCTCTCTCTCTCCTTCCCTTCCCTCTCTAAAAATAAATAAATAAAATCTTTAAAAAAAAAAAAACAAAACTACCAACACAAGTGTACCTCATTTTATCAAGTTTTGCTGTACTGTTCATCACAGATACTATGTTTTTTGTTGTTTTGTTTTTGTTTTTGTTTATAAATTAAAGGTTTGCAGCAACCCTCTGTTGAGCAAGTCTATCCACGTGGGTTTTTCAACAACAGTTTCTCACTCTGTATCACATTTTGGTAATTCTCAGAATATTTCAAACTTCTTCATTGTTATTATAAGTATTTGTTATGGTAACCTTTAATCAGTGATCTTTGATATTACTACTATAATTGATTTGGGAAGTCACAAATCCAACCATATAAGACTGTAAACTTATTAAGTATGTATTCTGACTGCTCCACTAAGTGGCTGCTCTCTATCTCTCCACATCCTTGGGCCTCCCTATTCTCTGAGATATACACAGAAAATGAAATTAATCCAGTTAATCATCTGACAGTGGCCTTTAAGTATTAAAGTAAAAGGAAGAGTCATGCGTCTCTTACTGAGTCAAAAGCTAGAAATGGTTAAGCTTACTGTGGAAGGCAGGTTGCAAGCTGAGATAGCCTGAAAGCTAGGCCTCCTGCACCAGTTAGCCCAGTTGTGGATGCAAAAAATTTTTTTTTTCCTTGAAGGAAATTAAAAGTCCTACTCCAGTAAACACACAAATGATAAGAAAGTGAAATAGCCTTAATGCTGATATGAAGACACTTTTAGTTTAGCCACAATTATTTCCTTAAGCCGAAACCTAATTCAGAGCAAGGCCCTAACTCTCTTCAATCCTATGATACCTGAGAGAGGTGAGGAAGCTGCAGAAGAAAAGTTTGAAGCTAGCAGAGGTTGGTGCATGAGTTTTAAGGAAAGAAGCCATCTCCATAACGTCAAATGCAAGGTGAAGCAGCAAGTGCTGATGTAGAAGCTGCACCAACTTACCCAGGTGATTGGCTAAGATAATGAATGAGGGCTGCTACACTAAACGACAGATTTTCAGTGTAGATGAAACAGCTTTTTGTTGAAAGGAGATGCCATCTAGGACTTTTATAACTGGAGAAGGGAAGTCGATGCCTGGCTTCAATGCTTCAAAGGACAGGCTGACTTTAAGTTGCAGCCAATACTCATTTAGCATTCTGAAAATTCTGAAGCCCTTAAGAATTATGCTAACTCTACTCTGTGCTCTATAAATGGAACAACAAAGCCTGGATAACAGCACATCTGTTTACAACATGGTTTACTGACTATTTTAAGCCCACTGTTGAGACTTACTGCTCAGAATAAAAGTCCTTTCAAAATAACACTATTCATTGACAATGTACCTGTTCACTCAAGAGCTCTGATGGAGATATATAAGATTAATATTGTTTTCATTCCTGCTAATGCAATATCCATTCAGCAGCCCATGGATCAAAGAGTAATTCTGATTTTCAAGACTTGCTACTTAAGAGGTACATTTTAGAAGGCTATAGCTGCCATAGATAGTGATTCCTTTGACGGATCTGGGCAAGGTAACTTAAAAACTTCTAGAAATGATTCACCAATTTAGATGCCATTAAGAATATTCATGATTCATGGGAAGAGAACAAAATATCAAAATTAACAAGAGTTTGGAAGAAGTTGATTCCAGCCCTCATGGATGACTTTAAGGAGTTCAAGATTTTAATGGAGGAAGTAACTGCAGATGGGACGAAAATAACAAGAAATCTACAATTAGAAGTAGAAAACTACAATTAGGAGCCTGAAGATATGACTAAATTGCTACAATCTCATAATGAAATGTTTTTAAAATATTTTATTTATTTATTTTTAGACAGAGATGAAGGGAGGGAGAAAGAGAGGGAGACAAACATCAATGTGTGGTTGCCTTTCATGTGTTCTACTAGGGACCTGGCCCCCAACCCAGGCATGTGCCCAGACTGGGAATCCAAATGGCAACGCTTTGGTTTGCAGGCCTGTGCTCAATCCACTGAGCCATACCAGCCAGGGCTCATGATGAAACTTTAATAAATGAATAGTTACTTCTTATGAATGAGCAAAGAAATGGCTTCTTGATATGAAATCTACTCCAGGTGAAGATGTGAAGATTGTTGAAATGACAACAAAATGTTTAGAATATTACATAAACTTAGTTGATAAAGCAGTGGCAAGGTCTGAGTGGGTCGATTCCAATTTTGAAAGAAGTTTTCTGGGAAAACCATCAAACAACATCAGAAAGAGTCACCCTATGTGGCAAACTGCATTGCTGTCTCATTTTAAGTAATTGCCACAGCCACCAGCCTTTAGCAACCTCGCCCTGATCAGCCAGCCAGCAGTCATCAACAGTGTGACAAAACCCTCACCACTGAAAAGATTGCAACTCACTGAAGGCTCAGATGATGCTTAGCGTTTTTTAGCATTAGAGTATTTTTTGAAGGTATGTACATTGTTTTTTAGACATAATGCTATTGCACACAATAAAGTGTAAAGATAAATTTTACACACATTGAGAAACCAAAAATATTGTGACTTCCTTTATCATAATATTTGCTTTGTTGTGGTGGTCTAGAACTGAACCCACAGTATCTCTGAGATGTGTTTGTATTAGAAACAATAGAGCATTACTGAAATATAATCTTCACAGATACATATTGCCACCTTGCTGGTAGTCTGCAGCCCACCACCATTCAGCTTGAGACTGGGGAAATCTTTCTGAAATGCATTCAAATCATGTCACTTTTTCAATCTTGACATTCAGTTCATTCTTGTGGTTTATCTTAGCTTATATAGTTTACCTCACATACCCTTTTTATGTAGTTATGTAGCTCAGCACACAAACTCCGTTATATAGTTTATCACACAGACACTTTGTTCATTATGTCCTTTTCACCTCTTGCACTATCTTCTGGACACCAACATCTACCTTTTGATCCAACTTAACTAATCACTTGCAATTTTATAACGTTTCAAATTTTTTCAGACTACTATGTTTCACGTGGTTTCTTCTGCTTAGAATACAAGTGGCCTTTCCCTATCCACCACCAGGGTAGCCTCATTTTTTTTCCAGTAGAATAACTCCTATATTTCTTCAATTCTTAACTCTTATGTCCCTGGTATGATGCAGAGAACTCTTTTTGCTGCCCTTGGGCACAGAGGCCTTTTATTGTTTCCCACATAGTAGGGAAACAATAAAAGATTATTGAATTAGTAATTAAGGAAGGAGTAATCTCTTCATTGATCACATTAGGTAACAGCACATTCATTTTATACATCCTAAACCTATAAAGACAACACAACAAAATGAAGTGATATTCCATTTTGTTATCATTAATGTAAGTGTAAGTTTTTTAAAAAGTATTTTTGAACAGTAATTAAAGTATCTTGCAATGCTCTCCTTTAAATAAAAAGACATTTAGCTCATTTCTTTTTCATTGAGAATTCTCTTTTAATGTAATCATTTCCTTCTTTACATGTGTTGCAACTCTTCATTTTCTAAGGTTTTACCCAGCTGTGTCCTGGATTTGAATTTCCCTTGATGACCCCATTCTTTTAATGTTGCTATTCTTGTTTGTTTTCAGAAAAATTTATGTTTCACACTTAATTTGCATGTTTTTCTTCTAACTTCATGAGTTTGAAAAAGAGTAAAGTTTCTGGTCTCATATGACAAGTCAGCAGTATAATGTACTGTGATTTTAAAAAATGTTCTGTTTTGTTTTTCTTAAGTGCAAAAGATATTTGTTCTGGTAACTCTCTATTTTTCATGTACATTATCCAACTTATAGCAAGGGAATCCTCAGGAAGGAAGGAAGGAAGGAAGGAAGGAAGGAAGGAAGGAAGGAAGGAAGGAAGGAAGGAAGGAAGGAAGGAAGGGAGGGAAGAAGGCCAAAGCTAATTAATGTCATTTTCCATTCACATTTACTTGTCAGTTTTTGACCATGAGAACATTCATCTCAGTACCTGTAACTGTGTTATTACTAAACCTTAGAAATTGACTTAGGTTGGGATCCTTTCAAGGACTCCTATACAATAGATTGTCCAAGGGTTGATATAGTGAGGATACTAAGGATATGTTAAAAAATATTAGCTACTAGATGACCATTGTTATTGTAAAAGACTATATGAAAAAAATAGGGCATTCAAGTTGCATGAGTGATGCAGTTTGAAGCAGATTTGAATAATATATGGAGCCATAATTAGATTCCTTCAGCTGTTTTAAAATATTCTATGAAAAGATGACAATCATTTCTGATATTTCTATTTGTTTTTGCATGGCATAAATTATGTATGTATTATTTTTAGTGAGAGATTTTCAATCACATGCCAAAGTATGAAGATGTAACAATCAATAATAATATACACATCCTCCAAATTCAACAATTATCAACTTCAAATTTAACTATTAGCCAATACTATTCTACATATCCCCATTCTCCCATTTTTGTTGTTGATGATGATGTTATTTAGCTGGAGTATTTTAAAGAAAATCCCAGACATTATATACTTTTAGCTATAAGAAGTGCAGTATGTATTTCTAAAAATAAGAAAAATTTAAATATAACAACATCTAAGTGATTAAACAATTACTTCTTAATATTGTCATTATCCAGTCCACACTTAATTTTCCTTAAATTTTTTTAGATTACATGTTCAAATCATGATATAAACAAGATTTACACTTTTCACTTAGTTAAAATATCTGTTTAAGTTTCACTTAATCTTTAACAGCTGTTCTTTCTCTGAGTGGAGAAACTGGGTCATTTTTCATCTTGAATTTCTCTTATTCTTGATGTGACATTATTTCCTTACATTGGCACTTAACATTTTCCTTTTCTTCAGATTTCTTAGAAATTGGTGGGTAGAGTTAGAGTCTTAAACACATTCATATCAATATTCTGGTTGTATTTGTGAGGCAAACTCACTTCATGGTTAGTGTTTTGTGTTTGTTTCCTATGGTACTACATCAGGATCCACTTAATATCCAACGGTCCATTTGTACTGTTTTTTTGTTAAGCTGATATTTAGTGATGTCTTATCAAGGCATTCATGTTTTGTCACCTTGATACAGCCATTATAAAATTCCCCATCAAAATATCCATGCAAGTTTTAAAACATTATCTATGTATAAACATTACATAGATAATTATTTCATTAGAGGTTACAAAGCATTGATTTCAAAAATTCTTTCCTAATGGAATTTTTCCCCCATGTTAAAAATTTTGGTTTTTTTGAAATGTACACTGAACTAAACTGTAATTAAACTGGGTGGCATACATATTAAGCTTAGTAAAAATATTTAATTATATCCTTTTTTATATTATATACCTGTGATGAGAACAAATTCCAAATAATAGGGGCTGCATTAAATATTGAATTTTGAAAACTCAATAAATTTTAAAATATTTGAGGCTGTTAAACTTGCTTCTATAACATTTTAAAAATTAACCATTTTTAGTTGAAAAAATTGTAGATATACATGAAGTTTTAAGTAATAATGTATGTTTCCCATTATATCATCTTGCAAAATTATAGTATCAACCAGGATATTGATGTTGATAAAGCAAGAATACAAGGCATTTATATTACTACAAAAGTTATTCATGTTTCCTTTTATAGTCATTAGTATAGTATATTTTCAGCATATAAATTCTGTGCATATTGTTGTAGTTTCACAACTTTTTATCTCTTTTTTGCACAATTGTGACACTATAATTTTAATTTTGATGTCCATGAACTCATTGTCAGCATATAGAAATAAAATTACTTTTCAGACTTTTAACTTGTGTCCTACAAACTTCCTGAACTCAGTTTCTATGAGATTTTTAGTAAAATCCTTGGGATTTTCTATGTAAACAACATGCCAACTGAAAATAAGAACTGTTTTACGTCTTCCTTTCCAATCTGTATGGCATTTATTTCCTTTGCTAATCTTATTACACTGGCCCAGAATTTCAGCACAATGTTGAATAAGAGTGGTCAGAGCAGATACCTTTGTCTTTTTCCTGATTATAAGGAAAACACATTCAAATTCCTCACCATTAAGTATTGGCTTTTTTATAGATGCTGTTTGTCAAACTGAGAAAATTTTCTTATATTTCTATTTTTCTGGGAGTTTTTGTCATGAATGGTTATTAAATCTTGTCAAATGCCTTTCTTTTCTTAATCAGTTGATATAATTGTATTTTTTAGCCTATTAGTACAGAGGAGTATATAATAGCTTTTGAATACTGAACCAGCCTTGCATCATGATAATAAACCCCACTTGGTCATGGTGTGTAATTCTTTTTATATATTGCTGAATTATACTTGCTTGAATTATATAAAGATTTTGTGTCTATTTTCATGAGGAAATTTTGCCCTATTTTTCTTATTCTTTATTGTTTTTATCTGAGTTTTAGTGTAATACTAGCTTCTTAAAATGAATTTGGATGTATTCCTTTCTCTTTCACAGAAGGGATTGTGTATAATTAGTGTTAATTCTTTTTTTAAAAAGTTCAGTACATATTCCCAGTGAAATTATTCAGGCCTGGCACTTTCTCTTTCATGAGTTTTTAAATTATAAATTCAATTTTCTAAGAGTTATAGAACAATTCAAATTATCTACTTCATATTTGGTAATTTGTGGTAGGTCGTGCTTTTTAAGAAATAGGTGCATTCTATTTAAGTTGTCACAGTTATTTGAGTACAGTTGTTCACAGTATTCTTTTTCTCTGATGTCTTTAGAGATTGTAGTGATAAGCTCTCTCCAAATGCTAATTGATATTGATAATTTTTCTCTCTTTTTTTTGTAATTTGGTAAATTTTCTTGATCTTTGCAAAAGAAGTTTTTTCCCATTGTTTTTCTCCTTTTTATTTGATTTAATGCTCTTCCTTATTTCTTTTCATCTGCTTGCTTTAGGTTTCTAATGTTCTTCTTTTTCTGGATTCTTAAAGTAGGAGTGGAAATTATTGATTTGAGAGTTTTTTCCTCATATATTTAGTGCTGTACATTTCCCTCTCAGTACTGATTTAAGGGTGTCACACCAGTTTTGGTATACTGTATTCCACTTTTTATCTAATTCAACATATTTTTTATTTTCTTTTACAGTTCCTCTTTAAGCTATAAATTATTTAGAAGTCTGCTGTTCAGTTTCCAACTATTCAAAGATTTTTCTGTTATTTTCTATTCTTCTAGTTTGATTTCATTTTGGTCATAAAATACACTTTATATGATTTTAATGACTTTAATTTCATTGAGGTGTTTTTACAGCCCACAGTATGATATACCCTTCAACCCTGACCCATTTCCCCTCTTTTTCCAGGACTCTAGTGACATGAATGTTAAGCCTTTAGTTATGGCCTCAGAGGTCCTGAAGTCTCTGTTCTCCCCCACTTTTTTTTAAATCTTCTATTTCTTCCCATTCTTCAGGATAAGAAAATATTCTTACCTACATTCAACTTCACTAATTCTTTTTCCTATTCTTCCACTGAACCCATTCACTGAGATTTTAATTTAATTTTATTTTTTAATTCTCAATTTTCACTTGCTTTTTGTGTGTTCTAGTTATATACTGAAAGTTTCTAATTTTTGTGAGAATTTATTTTTTGCCTTTATCATATTTTAATTGGTCATTGACCATTTTTTTATGATGGCTGTTTTAAAATGTTTGTCATATAATTCTAATTCATCTGTCTTCTTGTTGACATCAATTGATTGTCAATTTTCATTCTAGCTGAGATTTGCCTTGTCCTTAATTATATTTTATTGAACCTGGGCTTTTGGAGTATTGTAATTAAACACTAGATCTTATTTAAATCTTCTACATTCACTGGCCTGCTCTCATGCCACTCCATCAGGGGAATATAGGACACCACTGCATTACTGCTAGTTTAGGATAGCAAACCATATTCCCCACTCAGCCTCTGTTCACACCGCACTCAAAGGGAGGTTGAAATGACATGGTGCCCAGGTGGTATCTGCAGAGACCCAGTGGGTAGCTGTAATTCCCATCTATGCCCAGGAGTACTAGTACTTCTATAACTTTTTATATCATATCTAAACCTAAAGTGATGCAAACACACCTCACATCATTAATGATCATCATTAATGAAAAATTGGTCATACAATTTTTAAAATTTTTTTATTGTTGTTCAATTACAGTTGTCTCCATTTTCCCCCTACCACTCCCCCACACTCCAGCCATCCCCACCTCCCACCCTCATCCTACCCTCTTTGGCTATGTCCATGAGTCCTTTATATATGTTCCTTGACAACCCTTCCCACTAATCCCTTCAAAATCTCCTCTCACCTCCCCTCTGGTTACTGTCAGTTTGTTTTTAATTTCAATGTCTCTGGTTATATTTTACTTGCTTGTTTATTTTGTTGATTAGGTTAGGTTCCACTTACAGGTGAGATCATATGGTATTTGTCTCTCACCCCCTGCCTTATTTCACTTAGCATAATGCTCTCCAGATCCATCATGCTGTTGCAAAGGATAGGAGCTCCTTTCTTCCTGCTGCATAGTATTCCATCGTGTAAATGTACCACACTTGAAATTTTTTAAATCAACCATTACAACCATTCAAAATTAAGACAGTTAAAATTCTAGTTAGTGAATCCAAATGCTATATCATTTATTAAAAATGTAATGCTGAAATTTCCTTTTAACAATTTTGAATCCAATGGAAATTCTTTCCAGCAAGATCTAATTTATGAATATAGCATTAGAGCAGCTACCATTCAGCTAGCATGAACATCATTAAAAGAGCACAACTACTCCACAATAAGATGAATTCAATCCATACAAAGTAATGATGTAGTGCCACCCCTCCTGTCTAACAAGAGCCTCTACCTCACAGCCATGGAAGCCACTGTGTTCCCACCCAGGTACAATTCATACTACACAGTTCATCCTTGGAAACCTGAAAAAAAGACTCCTTCAGAAGATCCAAAAGAGTTTTATTCAAAATGGGTACAATGAACTCTGCAGCTGGTCACTGAGTTGTCTAGAATCTTCACTGTTGATCCTGGAGCACCATAGAAAAACAACAAATACTAGATGTTACTCATCCTGCTCACCATCTCCAGGATTTCACTATCAGATCCAGCTTGGTGTGACTGCTTAAGGCCAAAGACATATAGCCTGGGGGCAACTGGTCATGAAGTCTAGCTAGTCTGATCCTGAGCAGAGGCCCACCAACCTGTGCTGCACTGTGCATAGGTATCACCAGATTATGTCACTGTATATGCTAAATTCCATATACAATCTGAAAACATGCCATCTTTACTTCTGACAAGAGACTATGCTCCCCTCACATGACAGAATGCAGGTGAATATTTACATCAAAGTAACAGTTTTAATTTTGTTTTTCTGCTAATATTATAATACATGGGAAAGGAAATCATCAAAATGCTCATTGCGATGATATACTTAGAAGCACTTCAAGATTTAATAAAGAAAAGACAGAGCTATTGACAAGACCCACACATACTAGTTAACTAACATCAAGACAAGCATTGAGATTTCTTACAGCCTTAGTCACTGAGCAGGTCACTTTTCCCTAAGTGTTCTAAAGTAATCCTTAACAGCACCATTTCAGCATAACCATTGCTTGTCCCTTCCTCAACCAACCAGATAATGGACCCTCTCTCCCCCAGGCTGCTGTTCTTGGTATTCCTAGGTTGTCAAGAAAGTTCTTAGGGATGCATCTTAAACAAAAAACACCATATGGTATTTCTCATAAAGCTAATTTTTATAAATCTCAGTATAGTTTTCTACTTTCTTTATTTTAAAAGTTTATACTATTGATAAATGAGGGTTATAATTGAGGTTTTATGTTCTATCTTCTTTTTATTAAATAGGCAATTGATAACTCTATGTTAGTCCTTATTTCTATTTAATTTTACTGGTCTATGAAGTTCAAGTCAAGGAGACACTTTACAAAATTAGTATCATTTATTTGGCCTTTTATAGCATTCAGAAATATAAAATTAATTTTCTGAAATAGATATTAAAAAGAATAGACTAAAAGATACAGCAACTAAAATAACAAAAGTCAAATAATACCATATGCAAATTGTTTTAATATTTAAGAGGAGCAAAGCTGTTGTGTGAAAGTATCTATAAAGATATTTCTGGCACAAAAAATAACACAAAAGCATCATGAGGTTCAACCTGTGGGATGGCCTAAAACCCCATTATAGGCCAAGTAGCTGGTGTTTACTAGAAATGTACAACCTGATTCAATCCTGTTAGCACAATACGGCAACTGAACTTAAATTAAATACAGGCATTCCCTCAGAGGAGACCCCATTGACAGCTACAGAAACAAGTTAATTCTCACCTTATTTTTAATTCTGATTACAAGTAACCATGCCTCCACCTTCTGGTTTAGCATCTCAATATTACGATACAAGCATGGAACAAGAACTTAAGGAAAGTTTGGGGATTTACTTTCCAGCAGCTGAGATACTAAAGGTGAGATAAGAGTGAACATGTGTTGGTAGGACAGTAATTAGGTTCTGACATAAGGTACAGAATTAAATGTTAGCTAAATCTGTTCACAGCTGGTCTCATCTCAATTAATGAAAAAAATATATACAGTATACACCACACCACACGAGTGAGTATATAGAATTGAGGGTTCTTGCATGAGAGTCCAGGCTAGAGCTTCTTATTAGCATTGTTAATTTCAAAGATGGCAAATGGCTTGTTCCAGAAAACACAATTTTTTGTGCTCTTCCTTCCATCCCTCCCTTCTTCTCCTTCCTCCCCCTTCTCCTTTTTCTCCCTTTCTTCCTTCCCAGGCTTCTCCTCCTCCTTTTCTTTCTTAACTCTCTATAAACCTAACTATAGGTGCTTATATGACCCAAGCAAGACAGAATCTTCCTCTTAAGTACCATGAATGATTACAGGCTGTAAAGGGATTATTGTTCATGTATAAAAAGCTGTGAAAAATAAACAAAAGAAATAGGACTCCGAGCTGAGAGACAAGATTAGTCCTAACTCTTCTGCTATCCAGCTGAATAACTTTAGACATGTAAATATTCAAAGCTTCTCTTTCCACATAAGGACAAGATCCCAATATTTATTCCATATTTATCACATGCTGCTTATGAGAGCTAATTAAACTTTTATTAATATTTTAAACTATGGAACATCTAGACTAAAATCGCTTTCCCTTTAAAAAAGGGAAATTGTCTCCTTTTACTTTCTAGCACTATGATCAATAAGCCTAACTGGATCCATGAATTATAAAGATCAGAAAAACTGAAGTCTTGACCAGTGATTTTTCAAGGATTAGCATATCAGCCTCACCAGGAATGGAAATGTATAGTCCCCACCCCAGATTTGCTGAATTGGAATATCTTGGTGTAGGATCTGCCTGGGAATCTGTATTTTTAACAAGTTCCATCAATGATTCTAATAGTCACACCAATGTGAGAAGTGCTGGTCTCTGGACTGCATATTGGTGGAGAACAAAGTAGAGAGCCAGGACTAAGTCCCACAGCCCCTGAATCCTAAATCAAACCTTTGTAAACTATACAAATGTAAATAATTCTATTATTTAAACCGCACTTAAATTTTAATGCTGGCTCTGGTTTTGTAAAGTGTTGTTACTAGAGAGCAGGAAAAAGACCTGGGATGAGACCATAAGGGAAAGATTTTTGTCTGCTTATTTATAGCTTTTACGTATGTACTCTGTATGATTTCACAAAATAAACACATTTACATTCTTGCAGGCATAACCCACAACCATAACTCTCTAGGTTTAGTGGATTCTTGTACAAAGTCAGGTCCTAGTTGCTACATTTACATTTGACAAAAAATTAAATTAAGACAAGAAGAGACTCATGTCTTTAAGCCTCTGTAAACAACTTCTAAACCACTGAAACATGCAGTATAGCTATCCTTAAAAGGAGAGAATGCCCAAATAAAATAATTCCATGTGAACAAACTTACCCTTCTCAAGATAATGAAACGAATGTTCATTCTCTCTCTCCAGTTTTATTCAATTTTTTTAATATTTTATTTTTTATTTATTTTTAGAGAGAGAGGAAGGAAGGGAGAAAGAGAGGGCAACATCATTGTGTGGCTGCCTCTTGCATGTGCCCCCTACAGGGGAACTGGGCTGCAACCCAGGCATGTGCCCTAACTGGGAATTGAACCAGTGAAACACTTTGATTCATAGGCCAGCACTCAGTCCACTGAGGCACACCACCCAGGGCTTATTCAAATTTTTTGAAATGGAATTGAGTGGGAAAATAATCAATAGTCTGTTCCCTTTGAAACCATTTGTTTGTTCTAAAAAGTGACCAGACTTCAGAATAATTAGTTTTGTTGATGATTTTAAGTTACAGATAACTCCAAATATTGCTTTCTTCTGCCCAAAGACTGTTCAGATAAAACTAGAAGAGCTGGAACCCTGAACCAGTCACTTCTCATTGTCAGCAGTGTTGTCTTCTAACATCAGCATTCAGAGTAAGTACTATTGTTTTCTATGCATGTCTTGGTATTTTAAAAACCTAGAAGCACTACAATCAAGAAAAATAAAAGGGATGCTGGTTTCCTTCCTTTGCTATTTCAGAAGAGTAGAGTTCCAAGTTCCTTGGCTTTTTTCCCCTCAACAATGAGAATTGAGAATTTGAGCAAATATGAATAAGGACTCATGGACATTGACAACAGTGTGGAGATTGCTGGGGGTTGGAGGGTATAAAGGGACTAAATGGTAATGGGAAAGATACAATAAAGATTAAATTAAGATAAAAACCATTAGCATTTCCTACCTTAAACCATTAGCATCCCACATTAGAATTTCCATAATTCTCCAACTTCCTCATGTTGTCATCTGTCGTTACAAGGCATGTTCTCTTAGAAACAAAGCAGAAAACAACTGCTTAATGATTTAGTGTACTAGAAATTGTATCTAATCAAATTGTGCTAAATTCTTTTGTGAATAAAATCAATATGTACCAGGGACCTCATCAAAGTATTTAAAGAAGAATTTAAAATTACAAATAAATTACCAAATTAGAAATAAAATGGTTATAAAAATTAAATACTATATCACTATAAACATTCATAACTTTTTTTAAATTGTTAATTTTAGAGAGAGAGAGAGAACAAGACAGGAAGAGAGGGAGAGAGAAGAAGACATGAATTTGTTGTTCCCCCAATTTATGCATTCATTGGTTGTTTCTTGTGTGTGCCCTGCCTGGAGAGCAAACGCACAACCTCTGCACATCAGGAAGATGCTCAAACTGAGCTACCCACCCAGAGCCTAAGCATTCATAATTTAATTCCATCTCTTCCTGGAGTATTCAAATGAAACACAAAGATAATATATAAAATAATAATAATAATAAATAACTCAGTACAAGAATAAAAACGAGGAGGGGTAGTATTCAGTGAGACAATAATATTTGAGGAATTTCATTCAATTTATTTATCAACTTTTTGTTTCACCAATTTACACCTGTATATTTGGGCCTGTACAAAGTAACATGGCCTAAAGTCTAGAATAACTGAAATCAGATGTTATTGATTTGAAAAAGCTGTGAAGAAATAAAACTATTTTGCAGAGTTTGAGAGGGAAAAAAATCAGTCAATGATATGAACAGACAATCTGGTTAAGGTCAATAACATATGACATTGAGCGTCAGCTCCTAGACAAAATCATGAGATCAAATTTCTCATTGCTCTCCCCCTGGCTCTTGGTGACTGCTGACTGTCTAGAGACTTCATACCTGGTTCCCACTGGACCCCCACATATTAATCAGAACACTTTGGTTGCAGGTGACATAGAGCCAACTCAAATAAGAAGTATTGGGGTGCAGCAGAGCTCAAAGACTGAACAGTCTAGGGGTAGAGTTAATTTAAAGTATGACTGGTTTCAAGAGCTTACATGAATTTGTACTTCTTTTTTTACTCTGCCCCCTATCTCAGCTCTGCTTTGCTCTGATATTACTTCATTTCACACAGGCATTTTTATTGTGATGACACGATGACTTAGAGGAACTCTAGGCCTTTTTGGGGACATCTCAACAACTCTGATATATAGACTGCACATTAGCTTTCATTAGTCCTAAATGTCTGGTTCTAAATCATACACTTATTGTGCAACAAACCATTGTGGTCAGGGCTGTAATGTTTCTATTGAGCAAATCCATGTCAAGATTTTCCCTGGAACTGGGTGACAGGAACCCCAACTGGGTGAATTAATAGTAGTGGAGAACTGGTTTTCCTAGGAAAATCAGGGTAACTTTAGCCTAGAAAAACATGGGAATGAATACTATCTCAAAACAAATGTCCACTAAAGCCTACAGTTCTGGACAGTGATCCACAATTCAGACCCTTTCTTACCTCCCACACTTTAACAGAAAGAAGTCTTATATTTCATTCCTCATGGTGCTTCGAAGTGAATAAACTTCCTTAAGTATAAACTGCACCATCATAGCTTCAGTATCATAGCCTGGGAATCAGGAATGATGGCAGGGAGTACTTTGGTCTTCCTTATTACAATTTCTGTTTGAGACACCCAGTGACAGATGTTGCTGCAGAAATTCAAGCAGAATATTGTTGAGTATATGTAGTTTAAATGTTCTTTCTTACCTGGAGTTGGCATCTGCCCCTCTGTGACCTACCTCCCTAGAATTTTCCCCCTGGAGCTATCCAAATTGTACCCATTATGTGTGATACATAGTAGATCTTCAAACTTGTAAAGGTAGGTTTATTAAAATGCTAGGCATATAACATGATCTCCAGAAATTTAAGATGTAACCAGTTCTTTATGCCTATTTGTTCTCTTAACTGTTATGCTACTCTTTTTCCCATGAACTTCATTTGGTTGAACTATAGATTGGAAGAATTTTTTATTATTGTTTTTGTTGTTGTTTGCTGTTTGTTTTATTTACATAGACTCTAAAATTCAAGTAGGTAGCAGTTAAACCAATATTTGGTAAAGAATTGTTATCTTTTTATATTATTACTCTCATCACCTATAGGCTTTCTATCTTAACAATAGAAATATATCAATACCAGCTGTGCAGAATACAAAAAAATTTTGTATTCCTGTATATTTTTTTTTCTTATTTCATTTGTCAGGTTGTTTGACTCCAAAACAAACAAGCAATTTGAGTCTTATAGAGAGTGTATACTTTATAATCTTGAAGTCTACAAAAATTTATTTATTGTTGCGAATGGTCGGATTCCTGCTTGTGTGCCATGGGAACTGAATTTCTGCCCTAATGTTTTGGCACATCTTCAGTATACTTACCTCTGTAGGAGTGGTGTGTATCCACAATTATGTTGTTTGAAAAGAATCTTTGTACTGGAAAATCCCATTGAGATGTAGCATCGTGTTTCCAAGAGTGTCTTGGGACAAGAAAGAATAGGGCAGCAACATACATCCACTTGGTTACATCATTCATACCAGAGAAATTATCATCCTACTGTTAGTGGGGAACACTTGTACTTCTCTATTATCAAAGATTTTGCAGAAATGCTCAGCCATCTCCATTCATTCCATTCCAGCTGTTCTGACACAAGGAATGAAACAGATTGTTTCATTCTCTAGGCATCCATTAAAAAGGACAATGCCATCATTTGGGGGGCTTTTGAAGGGGTTTTGCTCAATTTGGACTGTGTGTGGAGCAAGCTCACTGCTTTATAACAAAAGCATAAAACTCAGTGGTGACAGGCAAGTCAAAGGCTAAAGAATCTGTTAAAAAGAAGAAGCCCTAAATGTTCAGCCATAAACAACAAGAGCCATCGGAAAGAAAGCAGGGGAAAGGTAAAGGAGACCGTGAGAAGAAATGTGCAGTGGCTTAGCACTGCATCTTTTTATAGTCCTTTGGGAAAACTTACTGGACTCCAACAGTGCTTTCCTGAATTGTCCTACATCAAAGAGCCACAAGCATGTTCTTTTGTGAGCTTGTTATCTGTACCTTTTAAGCATGCATAGATTTGATATTTTTGGTACCAAATATTAAAAAATTTTAAGTCAAGTATTGGGTAATTTCTTGTCATGTGACTTTGAGGCATAAGCCTTGTCCTCTCCTGGGAAATCTATCCTTATCTGATTTTCTGTATAAGCCACACATATCCACTAGCCTTTCTTATTCTCCCTTCTTTTCACTTTTTACTCCTATTTTCCTTGAATGTCAAATACACAAATATATACTTCCACTTGCTTTTTTCATAACAGTGGCAGACATTGAAAATTAATCATGGAAATCTTAAGATATATGAATCATCTTCAATATGTATTCTGGGAAGTTACCACCAAGAGAGAATTTATAAGTGAGATTAAACATTTCTATATTCTGACCCAGGACTGTGAAAACTTAGAAATCTAGAAGGCTCCCTGAATACTTATCTGATATGAATTTTGGAAAGAACATATTTCTATACTTGATCCAATAATGATAACATAATTGATTCTCAATTTAAAATCATTGTGGAAGGCAATATTTTATCTTCAATTTGGCTCAGCTTTTACTCCGCGAATATATATGGATTTAGTGTTTGAAGATTCACATTGATTTTTGAAAGCAGTAATTTTCAGACAACTAAAAAAAGTAATATACTCTATTATAAAATATAAAAAGCAATATAGGTTCTGCACTTACCACTTTTTCCCCTTTCTCATATTCCATCCTCAAAGCTTGTATGGGTGTTAACAAGAGAAGTTGGCTTCACCTGTCAGAAGGGAGACTTTAATAGAAGTTTTTACTTCTACTTGGGAATTTTTCTTTTGATTGGCTTGTCTGTTGAATCACATCCCATTTCATCCTTTCCTCCCATAATACTAATGGACTCTGGGGTCTTCTTCTTTCTATCTTAATAACAGGCAAAAGCAATCCTTGAGACTTCCACATGGTTATGATGGGTTCAAAATGAATAGAGTAGGTAGGGCATTGGTTTCCATATGAAATTATGAGTAGGGTACAGTTATTTAGCATGTACTTTTGCCTACATGTCCTCTGAGAAACCATGCAATGGAGGTAGATGGCTGTATTCAAGGATCCAGTGGTCCCACAATGATAACAGATACATAACCCTAACAAATATGATGTTTGTCCAATGAAAGTGAGTGCACAAAATGTATTAGTGGGAGAACATGAGGTAGAAAGATTTGAATGTATTAATCCAGGCCACAAACTAAGATATGTATCAGGGAGTAAAAGTAAGCAGTTCATTCATTATTCAAAGAGGACATTTGGTCTGAAAATAGATACCTAGGGAAAGCTCTTGATTTGAGGAGTTTGGTCTTATGAATATAATAAATATTGTATTGGTGTGCTATACTTTCTGTGAATGGTGAAGCCCCCTAGCCTAAAGAACCTAGGGGCTCAGTCTGGGCTCCTTCTTCTAGATAAAAGTGAGTTAATATTCCTCCTATGGTTTTCCCACCAACACCACCATGACTTCAATATTTCTGGCCCATGCTGTACAGAGACCTACAGGTGACATTATTTCACAGAAAGAAAAATTGATTCTAAAACCTACCCTGAATTTCTTCAAATGATTGTAAGCCATTTCTGCCTCCAGTTTTTGGTGTTCCCTGAAATATTTCTCACTGAATTGTTATTTCAAGTTATACCTTTGAATATGCCCTAAGTTCCTAAAAACTTATTTCAGTTAACTCCCCACCTTTTCGAAGCACCTACAAACACACTGCTAATTTTGTTTGTTTGTTTTCAGAATTGTGGGAATGTGAGCCATGGAGAAAGGGATATTGTGTCAGGCAAAATACATTTAACTTAAAGAGCGTCTTGGACATTCCTCTTCTTACACACCATGATGACCACATTCCTGCTTGAAGAAATTTTCCTGGTTTCTGAAGGAACCTGGTGAGATAGCATCAGGATGAGAGGAGAATGAGTCTTACACTATTGGTCAGTAGAGGATCCAGAATATAAAACTATATATTAAGCATCAAAAACTTCAATTTGCATGGCTTTCCATATCACTAATGCTTGAGGACATAGTGAGTAGATCCACCGTTATTTTCCCACTGCAACCTCTAATGCCTTTTCACCTTAGTCTAAATTACTAGCACCCACTATAAAAAGGTAGCAAGGCAGTGAGTGGGTTGTGTGAAGAATATAATAGCAATTCTACTTGATTGCTTTTGCTATTTAAATTCTATTATGTTTTATTAGCTGTATATTGATGAAAGTTATAAATACCCAAATAAATATACATTGGGGGATATAACCCCTCATTTTTTGTGGCTTCAGAGTAGTTGGAAGATTCTTCTAAAATCCCATTTTGTGGGTGTGCTCAGGAGAGTAACAGCTTTTCTTCAACTTATTAAGACTTCCCCACAATAATGCCACCTGACTGGGGGTGCTTCTGTGGGTTATCTTTACCTGATCTACTTTGCACTAGTACCAACATCTCTTTCTCCTTTTTGTGATCTCTCCCTTCCTTTCACAATCTCTCCTGCAATTCATCTTTGCTTCAGCAACTGAGCAGAACGAAAAGGTATTACCCTCCCTTCTGAGAGATCTTATGACTGAATGAATATTGTGTTCCCTCTCTCTCTTCCTAACCTTCTCCTACTCTTATTAAGAGAAATTGAGTGTTTGGAGGTATGTTCCTGATCTGTGATGTTAATAGGAAAGACAAACACATCCTGTTAAGACCCTATTCTTAGGCCTGTGGGATATGTCTCAAATGTTATGTTACAGGGAAATCCTTGTATCCCAAATTGAATTACCTGCCATTTCTACCCCAAATGAGCTGGATTTTAAATTTAATGTTTGTATTACTTTACATAGTCTTTTCCCCTTTCCTATTTCTATATATAAACTACGGAATGTCAGAAGAAGGAATCATGAGATCTATTTTACTCTTTTATTTCTTTATTTAGCATGCACAGTATCTTACATTTAGTAGCCACTCAAAGTATATTTGTGTATTTGGCAGGACTTACTGTGAGAGTGCTTTCTTTATACAGTCTAAGGAAGCAATTTTCAACCAGTGTGCCATGGGAGGCACACTGGTATGTGGCAAGAATTGTTAAAACATGAAATACCTGTCTATTTAGTCAGGACTGCTGACTTCTTTTCCCTTAGATTGTCAAATTTAAAAAAATGACAACAGCCAACACAATGGTAGCCTTCCAGTGGGAATGAATAAAAGTTATACCTACTTTTTGGTCAGATCAGCAGAAACATATTTTTGTTGTGCCTCAAAATTTTAATAATTAGCTTATGTATGCCTTGAGATGAAAAATTGAAAATTGCTACTCTAAGTTATTGGTTCCAACCTTAGTGTGAGTCAGAATCACCTAAAAAGCTTGTTAAAACACAGATTACTGAACCTCAACTTCAGAGGTTCTGATTCAGTAGGTCTGGGGAGGGTGAGACCTGGAATCTACATTTCAATTAAATTCCCAGGTGATGCTGTTGCTGCTGGTTGGGGAACTACAGTTTAAAACCCACTGATTAAAAAAGTGTGCTATATAGTCTCTGCAAGCATAGAAAAGAAGGCAAGATCTAGAAATAGAGAAACAAGATTAAGTTTTAAATGTTTATTATTCTTAGGAGAATATGGCTGTGCTATATGTCCAGTCACTGAAGAGAAACTGTATTAAAACTAAAAGAAATAGTGAATAAATTTGGGGTTATTTAAATTATATATGCTTCCACTATATGATAAATACAGAATTGAATATTTGACTCTATAGTCAAATCAGTCATATTAATACAGGTAATACTCTGTAGCCATATTAATACAGGTAATATTTTTATGGTATATAATTTTTAAATCATTTTAAACAAAATCATTTTTTACAACAAATTTTCAAGTTATGGGTAATTGCATCTTACAAGAGAGGAAAAAAATTTGGAAAAGTTGTTCTGATTTCAGACAGCTTGAGTCCATTTGATCCAAAGCTGAACATCTCTTAATTTGTGAAATTTATATTACACCTGGTGCTGTTTTAGTCTTAGTGTGTCTTTTATCCCACATCTCTAATGGCTGATGTTTCAGTTTTGTGACGTCCCCGGGGCTATATAGAGGACAAAACAAAATATTACACAAGCCATAATTAAGACAGTAGGGCTTGAAATGGAATTCAAGCACCTGGGTTCCAGATTCATAGTTTTACCAATTAACAACTGCCCCCACTGTGGGCCACCATCCACAGTCAGATCAACGTGGAGCACTACACCTTCTACTTGCAACTGTCCACAGCTGACTTCTCCCACAATGTGGTCTGGAAGCCCTTCACACAGAACTGCCTACACCAGTCAGTAATACAGAAGGAGCAGCCAAGAAGCTATAGGGCTTCGAAACAAGAGTGCAGGCCACATCTGCTTCAATGACATCAAGAAGCCAGACTATGAATAGTAGGAGAGTGTCCTAAAGGCCATGGAGTGTACCTTCCATCTGGATGAGGGAAGTGAATTGGAGCCTGCTAGATCTACACCAGCTGGTTATCCACAAAAGCAACACCCACCTGTGTGACTTCCCGGAGAGTCACCACCTACATGAACAGGTCAAATCTATGAAAGATGGGTGGTCAACCCACCTTTGGTCCACCAAGATGGGTGGCCACCTCACCAACATGTGCAAGATGGGGTCATGGAAGCTGGCATGGCAAAGTACTCTTTGCCAAGCTCATCCTGAGTGAAGGAAATAAGAACTTAGCTTGGGCTGACTTCCCCATAGCCATGGGGTCACTATGCCAAGCATACATATTTCAATAATGCTCTGGAAAAACATTCACTTATGTTTTTTTCTTCCAAATTTATTACTTTTCCTAATAAATTTATGGGTTTTTAAAATTAAACACTGCAGAAACTGAGGCAAGTGTGCTAACTCTCTGTGACTCAGATTCATGTATAAATACAATCTGATTTATCTTCTTTATAAGACTGTGTGAAAATCAAATTTCATAATGTATTTTAATTCAATCTATTTCTTCATATAAACTTCACTGAATAAAGAATCTTACAGAGGTTTAGGTATATAGAAAAGAGCTTAACAATTTATAGAATCTATTAGAGACTTAAGGTCTGATGATCAGGCAGAATGATTGTAACTTGTATTTGTTTAGTTTAGGTTTCTCAATTAAATACAAAGATGAATTATATTGTTAACATTTAAGGTACTTTGAGCAAGTTATTAAAAATAAAACAAAGAATATGGAGTGACCTAGTTAGGGATGTAATCCACTTATTCTTGGGAAAAAATGCTACAAGTTTTTCCATAGTTTGAAATAAGTACACAATTCTGGTACAAAGAAAGGAACATCAGTAACGCAGCTGTTTCCCCAAAGGGGGGGAAACCGATTCAACCTTTCTCCTACCAATTTCCCTTCTTTCTTCCCTCCAATGCTTTCCAAAAAAGTTTTGAAATATCTGTCGTCTGAATTTCATATTCATTCAATATCCTCACATAATTTTTTGCATCTAAAACCATGATATTCTAAATGGAATATAAATTTAAAGCATTTCTCCTAATGAGTCTAACAACCCATACTTTCTAGGGAGTATACTGATGTATTATTCCTAGAGCCCCTAGTTCTCATCTACTTATGTTTATTCTCCTTTAATTCAATTGAGCCACAGAGTGTTGGAACCAAAAGCTACCTTAAGAAAACACTGAGTCCCCAACCTCTCATTTCACAGATGAGAAAGAAAGGGTCATAGGCTATTGGTTAAAAGCACAGAGCTAGTTAGTGACAACATTTATATCAGAACTACGGGATCAATCACAGCTTCTTCTTCACCATGCTACTCCCGCTGGAGTTTCCACATTAACCTAGGGAACTAAGAAACATGTCAGAGCCAAATTAATGTCTCTTGTTGAGAGACAGAAAGTCTAGAAAATAAATGCATAAATTATAGAAAAAAGTTAGATGGGCCCAATGTACTTTGGAATCCTGGGCTGCTTTTTAGTTAACACTGACCTGAGGCATGAGGATTTACCTAAACGAGCCTCCACTTATTCTTTTAGAAAATGGGGTAAAAAGTACCTACAGTAGAGGTTTGATGGTATGACATAACATGACCAACTCTTCTTGGAATGTAGTAAGTAAATTATATGTCTTCTCTCTGTTTCTTATTTCTCACATGGTCCTATCTTTCTACACATACTACCTTCCAGTGATTTTTTTTCGGTACCCTACATCTGTAGAATTAAATGTTTGAATGCTCTCCTCTGTGACTGTTTCTTTTTCACTGCTTAGGCTGGTTGCCTCTTCTCCTTCAGTCCTTATCCTTTCACCATGAGTAAACTCAAGATCCTTCTTCCCTTTCTCCTCTACAACTTCTTTTACAAAGTTCTTTCAGAGTATCCACATTGAGTGAGAGTTGCTTACAATAAAAAGATCATGCCAACAGGATTCCTCTTTCCCCTACGTTAACTTCCTCTGTAGTTTGAGCAGTGCTCTAAATATGCTCTTAGTAACTAACAGTTATTATCCAGGCATTGGGAAAACTGGTAATGGCGTATTTTCAACCTGGCTAGAAATGCCTCGACAGTGTGAATATTGAATTTCAGAAATTTTATTCAATTCTCATTTCATCCATTGTATTTTCAGCTTTAGAAAGTTTTCTTATTATATACCTGTTGCCTCAGCAAGATATGTGACACTGAGTCCCACTTTAACCTCCACCAGTGTTGAAATATCAAGTTTGAAAGAACAAGTAGAAATAAAGAATATTCAAAAGAGAGCCAGAGAATCATTCACTTGAAAATTTCTTCATTATTTTGCAACACCGAAAAGTCGCCAACATCATTGCAAGATTTGGCTTGTGAACACCTGGAAAATATGAGACTTGAATTTCTCATGTTGACTCTCCAGCTTCACTTCCCCTGGGGGTAAAGAGAAGAGCTAAACTGCATGTGTAAAGCCTATAGCTGAACTCTAACTCAGAATATGCTACAGGGTTTCCTGGTGTCCACTCAGTGTTTTAATGTTTACCCCCTACCTTTTCATTCTAAATGAGTCAATTTAGCTGTTCATATATTGAAACAAAGTGTTGGTAAGGGTCAGCTTTATAAAGCTCCAGTTAGAGAAGGCAGATGATTATAGGTTATATAATTTAAACAAAGCCCAAAACCTCCTAAGAAAAAGCTTTCCAATAGCTTTATTGAAATTCCCATATTAGTCACTTCCTTGGAATGAAGCAGTGATAAAAATATGCTGATAAAATATGCAAGCTATCTTAAAGCCATGACACATAAAGCCCCTTTCACTTAGTGATCATACTAGATAATTAGTCACTTAAAAGGACTGAAGAGAAGAAAACTGTGATGGGAAAGAGGAGGAAAAACAAGGCTTGGAGAGTGTCCAAGCTTGGAAAGGCCACAAAATCTGAACAGTTGAAGGAAATGATGAAAAGGAGATATCACTACAGGCACTGTCATGATTGTTACATGACTGTTAGGACCAACACCAGTGCTTTGTACCCACACTTCCCTCTGCCCTACACCCACACACCCACACATTTACTAGCGTTATTGAGTAATTTTGTCCGAAGCGCTGCAATGGTACATGAATGACACAGAGATAAAAAGAAAAGCTTACCAAGGAATATAAGCCTCTAAACAAAATTTACAAGCCACAGACTTAAGTGCAGTACAGATACTGACTCATGGTGTTATGGTAAAAACCGACATTTATTACCTTAGGACAGATACTGTTCTATATATTATTCATGTAATCCTTCTAAGAATGCTCTGAGCTAGATACTATTATCAGGTCCATTTTACAGATGAGAAAATGGTGAGAGACTTAAAAAAGTAACTCTCCCAAAGTCCTACAGATAAAGGGGAGCAGAATTAGGATTTGAGCCCAGCTCATCTAGCTCCAAAATCCACTTTTTACCACTCTGTTGGGCAGGTCTCAGGAGCCCACAGACATTAAACTGAATAAAACCCTGCAGAACTAAAACTGTAGAATATTACACAGACTCTACTGGTCACCTGCACTTGAATTTTCAACTAGTCAGGAAAGGAATATAGCTCTTCAGCTGAAATTGGCGAGAATATGAAGTGCTTTTATAGCCATTGCATCATTCTCTACAGCCTTGCCATAATCAGCACAACTGGTTGAGAGTTTAATCATCAAGGCTATTCATTGGTGAACTGTATCCTCAAGGATTCAAAAGGTTTTTGTAAGACACCTTTAAATTATTATGATTTGGCCATTTTTATTGTAAGTAAAGACAGGCATTGGGCATTTCTCAGGTTTGAAAAGGATACCAATGATAAATAATACAGAATAAGGAGGCCAGTGAAGATTTGTGAGCAAGACAAATTTTGTCAGGATATAGGGAGGAGACCTAGGAGACCATAGCATCTAATTTGATACACTTATAAGCCACAAACATGTCTGAATGACCAAGAGCCAGCCACCACCACAAAATAAGCAGGATAGGTCTGGAGTCAGCAGGGAAGAGCTGGGAAAAGGGCCAGGCCGATAATGAAAGGGGGCATTAAGGTACACATTAAACTCTCCAAAGGGAAAAAAATAAGCAAAATTTCCAAGACATCCCTAACAAAAAGTTGAAGTATTAACATTTTGCTAAAGTAGCAAAAACAGCAAATTTGCTGGTTTCACAAAGTACATTATATTGCTTTTTTTTTTTTCTTGAAGTGGGAAGGTAGTAAGGCTTCACTGAGCAATAGTAAGTGAGGATGTAAGAGACTTTTCAAAAGTGGTACATCACCCAATTACTTAGAGTTTGGAAGGAGCAGTTTATTTTTCTGGCATTGAGAATTCAGCATATTTGGACCTGACATCCAATGACTTAGTCCAGTTCCCTGAGTGACTTGGGATTCCAGATGGGAGAAAAGCTGTCTTATTTTGTGAAGAAAAGCTGCCACGGGAACCCAGGGTGCTTTGATTGAAATTTCAGACATCTGATTTTGTCAGAGTTCGGATTCCTTTCCTTTGAAATGCCCTGTCTTAATAACCACTTTAACCCATTGCCAATCTTCCCCGCAAACATGTCTCTGTATGATTGGGAAAATTAATGAACAGGCACTAGCTAATAAAATTAAACCCAAACACTCCTGATTTTAGTATTAAGAAAAAGCCACTGCCCTAATTTGCTCTTGACAACACAAAAGTCTTGCCATCCTTGAACTGTTTAATTATTGAAATGAACTGTAACAGTACACCGGATAGGGGCAGAGGTCGCAGAACCGTACTGGAAGTCAGAAAGCGGGCAGGGGCTGACAGGAAGGCCTGCCAGCGCCTCGGGCTGCAGCTACAAACCCACACACTTTTTCTCAGGCAGTGAGCCTCCAATAGGTAGCCTGATAGCGGGACTAATTTGCTAGTATTCTAAAGGTCCAATGGTGCTTGCTTGTTTTAAGACAAGCCAAAATATGCTCTGGTGACCACCACGACATTACAATTCCCATGCCCTACCACATTCCTCCTTTCAGATCCCAGGCATTTTTTTGTCTCTCTACGTGCAGTCCAGGATGTAGACAAAATGAATTCCAAGTGACCTATGTGGGGGTGGATTTTTTTTTAGAAACAAACAGCAAATTAAGAGAGAAAAAAAGTCCTGTTCTCACTTTATTTTTTTTTTGGAGGGGATGTATATGTTTATTTTCTCAGAAACACTTTCTGGCAGTGACAACAGAACTCAGTTTTATGGAAGTGTCTTTTATCCCCAAATTGTAAAGTACAAAATATTAGCCCTATTTTGTGTAATGTTCTTCTCTGCCTCCCAAATCTAACAGAACCTATGACAATTACTTTCTTTAAATAGAGACATCCAGTTTCCTATGATTCTAGAATAACAACATCTCCTAGAAACATTTTTAATATGTTATTAAAATATTTAGACTACTACCAAAGATGATGGGGGGGCAATTGGAAAATGTTGCTATAAATGTTAATACTATGTAAACAAGAGTAAATGTGCGATTTTTCCAAGTATGTTATTTAATATTCAAGATTATTATTTAATAATCAAGAAAACTTATAAAATAGTGCATTTGTTTGATTAAAAGATAACTTCTAACTATTTATATGCTCTGAATACAAACATATTTTTTTATAAAAAGAAAAGAACTATCTGAGGTAATAGGGTTTTTTAAATTATATTTTATTGATTATGCTGTTACAGTTGTCTCCATTTTTCCCTCTTTGCCCCCCTCCAGCACCTCTACTTCCCTTAGGAAATCCTCATGCCTTACTTCATGACCATGGGTCATGTGTGTAAGTTCTTTGGCTACTCCATTTCCTACATGGTACTTTATATCCACATGCCTATTCTGTAACTACCTATTTGTACTTCCTAATCCCCTCACCTCTTCACCCATTCCCTCAAACCCCCCTCCCATCTGTCAACCTTTTTCTTAAATAAATCCCTTTAACATTTCATATAATAATGGTCTGGTGATGACGAACTCCTTTACTTTTTTCTTGTCTGGGAAAATCTTTATCTTACCGATGATTCTAAATGATAGCTTTGTTGGGTAGAGCAATCTTGGCTGTAGGTCCCTACTTTCCATGACTTTGGTTATTTCTTGTCAATCCCTTCTAGCCTACAAAGTTCCTTTCGAGAAACCAGCTGACAGTCTTATGGAATTCCCTTGTAGATAACTAAATGCTTTTTTCTTGCTACTTCTAAGATTCTCTTTTTATTTTTAACCTTTGGCATTTTAATTATGATGTATCTTGGAGTTGGCTTCTTTGCATCCATCTTGTTTGGGACTCTCTGCACTTTATGTACTTGCATGTCTATTTCCTTAACTAAATGAGTGAAGTTATCTGTCATTATGCTTCCAGATTTCCAACTTCTTGCTCTTTATCCTCTCCTTCTGGCACCCCTATGATGTGAATGCTGGAATGCTTGAAGTTGTCCTGGAGGCTGCTTACACTATCCTCATTTTTGTGTATATTCTTTTTTCTTCTTTTTGTTCTGAATTGTTTTTTGCTTCCTTATGTCTCAAATCATCCATCTGTTTCCTGGCTTCACCCACTCTACTGTTATTCCCCTGTAAATTGTTCTTTATTTTAATTAGTGTATCCTTTGTTTCTGACAAGTTTTTTTAATGCTGCTGAGGTCCTCACTAAGATCCTTGAGCATCCTTATAACCAGTGTTTTGAACTCTGCCTCTGATACATTGCTTATGTCTATTTTGCTTAGTCCTTTTTTTGGAGTTTTGATCTGTTCTTACATTTGAGCCATGTTTTGTTACCAAAACATGTCTCCTTGTTTTGGTAACCTTCCTGTGTTTGTTTCTGTGTATTAAGTAGAGCCTCTATGACTCTGTATCTTGGTAGCATGGCCTAATGTAGTAGGTATCCTATAGGGTCCAGTGGCACAGCCTCCCCTATCACCCAAGCAGGATACTGGAGATGTGCCCACTGTGTGTGCTGAATACACTCTCTTCTTGTAGTTGTGCTTTGATTGCTGCTGATAAGTCAATGGGAGGTATTTACCCAAGCCAGTCAGTAGCAAGGACGGGCTATGACCACTGACCACCAACCTCAGCCCTTCATGGAGGATCAGCTGTGTAGGGGCAGGGTGGTGGTGCTCTGAAATGGTGTGTAGCTATCTACTGTGTGCACAGGCTCTGGGTTTTCCTGGGTAGTGCAGGCCAAGGTCAGCTCCCACCTGTATTCTGCCCAGAGTGACCCTCCAAGAGCTATAAAGCAATCTGCAGATGGATGCTACTTGTGCTGGGCTTGGAGGTTCCCAGGTGAAGTCACATTGTAAACCTAGGCTGGTTGCTGCTGGTGCTGGGCCTAGGACTACTTAGCAAGAGGTATGGGGTTTGGGGGGCTCACTGAAGTCAGCTGTTGCTTGTTTGAGAAGTTTTAAGGAGTTGTGAAGTATGAGCCATGACCAACCATTTATATGGAAAAGTTATTGTTAACAACTTGGGCAGGCCTGTAAGTTGGATAGGATGGACCCTCAGGGGATCTCCAGGGTGGAGCAAGCAATGTTGGCTAGTTTGATGGATTCTCAATATGGCATCTATCTCCCAGCTCTGTGGCTCTGTGGAGGAATGGTTCAGAAGAGGGAAAATGGTCTTGCCCACTTTTCTGTCTGAGAAAAAGCTGTCTCCCAGGTCTCGCCTTGATGCCAGACACTTCAGTTCCTCTCCTTATGGCAATGGTTCCTTTAAAGCTGCCACCCTGGTGCTGGAGCTCAGAGGGATTGAGTCTAAGTAAATCTGTGTGGGGGTTATTTAAGAGGAACTGCTTGGGACTACAGAAGTTTCTATCACTGACTTAATCCCCACTGGTTCTTGCAGCCAGAATTTATGGGGACTTATCTTCCTGGCACTGGATCCCTAGCCCAAGGAATCTGGTGTTGAGCTGGGACTCCTCACTCCTGAGATATCCCTCCTGAATTTTTACCTGCCACACATGGATGTGGGACCAACCTGTTCTGTGTCTCTGCTCCTCCTACCAGACTGGATGGATGTGGTTTCTTTAATTGCCATAGTTGTTGGACTTCCATTTAACTCAATTTCTGATGGTTCTATGTGAAGGTTTTTTCTATATTTTAGGCATAATTTTGATGTGGTTGTGCAAGACAGCAAGCCTTGTTTACCTATGCCTCCGTCTTGACTAGCAGTCCAATAGCGATTTCTGTAGTTGTAGTTATGACCTGAAGCCAACTTCTCCTCAATCTTCCTATTCTACATCACTCTCTTGGAAGCCGCATTTCCCCCTCCACACCACTACTGGTCCAATAAGAGGACAAATAAGAGGTCCAATAAGAGGACCTGCAATAAGAGGACCACTACTGGGACCTCTTATTATTTCTCTCACTTATTAAAATTTCCCCTAAGGCTAAGAAATGATAAAGCCTTAAAGAGGCTTGGCAATCTTCTAATAATAAAATGTGGATATGTGGCCTCTTCTTGGGACCAGCAAAGCTAATGGAAGGACTAGATATTACTATATATGCATACCATTTTTATCCACACTGAACTCCTTCAAGAGTGAAAAGGGAGCAATTAATAACAGCACTAGGAAAAGATGCCTAAACTAGAACTATCTCAGGTAAAATGGGACATTTTATATACTTATCTATGTATTTGACAGTAAGAAAACTCACATTTACACATACAATAGATGGCTCTGTCTTGTCATTTTCCTAGCTGGATGACCTCCCTTTTTCTTTCACTTATTGTCGCATCCCCTCCCCATTCCTCAAGCCAAACTCCTGGATGAACATGGCCAGCTTCCTAGGATCTCAACTCAAATTCACCATAAGCTGATATTTTCCAGTCTATCCAGACAGATTTGGTAGAACCAGGAGAGGTTTTGGTGTCTGCAGTCCATCCCTCAAGATCAACAGCTCTCTATCATCACTCAGCTCCTCTATCGTAGCTGAGTTGCTTGGGAGCCAAGAATCCCCATGTGATAAAATCTTTGTGGATTATGCATAATTCCTTGGGTGAAACTAAAAGGACATGAGAAGTTGCAGTAGCACAAATATGATGCAGACACTGGCTTGCAGTGTCCAGGTCATTATGGATGAAATGAGATATTCACACAGACTACCGAGTCCAGTGGAGAAAAAGGGACAGCATGGCTTTTCTCTCAAGGGGAGCAAAAGCCACGGCCTCTGCTATGACAGGCCTTTATTGGGTTTCACCACCCATTACATGATGGTCCTCATTTACTATGCACAAGTTTGCTTTAGGTGGTTACCTTTTACAGAAAACCAAGGAGCCAATGCCGCTAATCACATCACAGAAGAGGGATATTTGCAAATAAAAAGGCAAAAGTGGTTGAATCAGTTACACTCATCCTTGTAAGGTTTAGAATGGATTTTATGAAGTTGTTTTGCAGTAAATGTCCTCAGTTCAGGGTAAGGGAATTTTAGCAAAAAGCAAGACTCATAGCAGCCTAGGTACATTGCAGGCCTGATTCCCCATAGAAGAACCTAACTGTGGGCATTGGTCCTGTGCATCTCCAAGTGGGAGCTGGGCCGAAGCCATGCAGAACAGTCTCCTACACAAATATAGGCTGATATAGTAGTATAATAATTTAGTATCATGGAGAGAAATCTATTCTATTCTAATATTATAGTGCATGGAGGAGGAACTTGGCACAGCCATGATGAATTTAGTTCTAGATGTCTCCAGGTACAGATAAGATAAAGAATATCCCTAGCAATCTCTTTGGACAAGTTTTGTGGAAATGTAAAGGACAGCTAGCTGTGGTTTCAAACTTTAGAATGCATAAAATCCCTTATTTAAAATAGTTCCTGGGTTTTACCTTTTAGCACATTTGATGCCCAAGAATCAATGTATTTAAAAGCCCATCAGAGGATGTAGATGGAACAGGTCCATGCAGCCAAAAGTACAGGGAAAGGCCTCATCTGTCTCAATCATTCTCTCACCGACACACAGAATACTGTGGGCCTGTAAGTAGCCTCTTCTGATTGCCTAGAAGTCCTCATATATTGGGAAAGTAGGTGCAGACCTACCTAAGACTAGAAGAGACTTCCTCGTGTCTATAAAAGTGGCATGGTTCACAACCTAGGAAAACAAACCAATCTTGGCATAGACTTGAAATTAAGGACTAAGATCAGTCCCCAGAGAAATAATGTTAAGTATAACCTGAACCCCATTCAAGAAGAAATGATGATTCCCTTCATGATCCAGCCTTGGCAAAAAAAAATGTTACAATGTGGCTTAGCCATCTCAGCCATGTACAGGAACCAACTATAAGGAATATGAATGAAAATTACTGTTAGGGAAATATCTAAAATTTTCAAACAAGGTAAGTTTTCCTCCCTGGTTGTCTAATTTGGATGAATATGGATTTCAGAAATCCAGCATCTGAAAACTGTACTTAATCCAGTCTCTAAATAACATTACAGCCTTTTCCATCTCTCTCCACACTCCACACTGCAGTAAGTTTTTGTCTTGGAGGCTCCAACGCAGGGCCAGGACTTGCACTAGGAGGCCTGTGGATTACAGGAAATAATGACCTGTGTATATTTAGTTGTTCAAAGGCAATTAGAGTAGTCTGATTTTTATTATTCCCTATTGCCCCACGTTCTCTGGTGTAATAGCTGCCCTGTTCTCTAATTTACTTTTACATCATTGGAAATGTATAACATTTAGCCCAGATTCTCTTATGACCAATCAGGACCTGCTGCTAGCTGGGTGAACAAAACCTTCCACAGAATGGGAACCTGCCTGCTACAGGCCAGCCAAAGATACTGGAAAAGCTGATGTTCCCAGAAAGAATGTGAACTGGAGAAAGTAATTTACCAACTTCTCCCCTTAGGTAGCCAGTGACCACTGTATGACCCTGCTATTGAATATGACAGCTAACTATTTCAAGACTCGCATCATTTTAGATGAACCTCCTGTAAAAATGTGTAGGCTCTTTCCTCCCGGTAAACTTTTTAATTGTTAGGTAGCAGTGTATTTCCTGTGGTGCTGCCTCCCTGTCCCGCCTTTCCTTCTCTCTTACCCCATCTCTTACCACAACACTTTTATATTGTCTTTAATGTTAAAATCCGAAATCTGAAATTCATCTTCTTGTGTTTTTAATTTAGAAGGAAAAAAACTATCTGTTTGGTTTTATTTAGAATTATGATTAGATACTTAGGTCATGATTTTATTGGGATTTCCCATAGCCTATCATCTATATTTGCTAAAATACTGGGGGTGGGTCACAGTGGGAAATAAATCCTTGTTGGATATGAATATTACAATATCTTCAAAACATTTGTAACTTATCAGCTCTTCACTATGACTCTGTATGGGGTTTACGGACTCATGGAGGTGAAAATGGCATTTGAAAGGTAGGCAAACTGATTTTTGTTAGAGTCGTTGTATCTGGGGGGACATTTAACAAAAGTTTTGGATTCTCTAAATTCGTTTACAACAGTTTGTGTGCTCTTTAACTGGCAGGATTTGGCAGGATAAGAATGAAGTAGTAAGCAAGTTTAATAATCACAACTTCTAAAATTCACTCCAACGTGATTATATTTTAAGAGCTCAATAAATTTGGCCTTTATAAACTTTTTTTCATTTTTCCCCAAACATTTCTTTTCAGTCTGGGCAGTTGACTCATTATTAAATATGTTCTCTATTCCAAAATAAACTCAAGCCACTCATACTCATTTCACTTTAATTTCCTTTAGTCTCACATACTGTAAGATTAATTACTAGTCTTGTTCTGTCTCATCCCCGCTCCTTATGTCACAGCAGCAATCCACCTTGCTTCTCTATCGATAATTTCTTCAAAAGAATATCTTTCCTTTCTAATATTTTCTTAACTTTGTTACTTCTGAATGTTCCTTACATCTTTCTAAATCTGAACTAAACCCTCCCAACTGTCCTAAAATACTAGTCTTTGGTTCTGATTCAAGAAATTATCCTTAAAACAGTTGCTATTTTATAGTAACTGTAATGACTGAACCATAGTTTTCTTATCAGAGCTTAGGCAGTGTCTCTTAAGAAATTGCCTGCTTTGCTCTAAATTTTAATCTTAGGTAGTACGGTACTTAGCTGGGTCTGTTTTCAGAGGCTGAAGAAATTCTTTTGAGATACTCTAGTTCAGTAAGCCTGTAAGGACATTTGAGCTCCAGGAAAACTTGGAGTTTGAATAGTTTTTACCTCAGTGTGTATTTAAATCAGCTGCTTTTCCTTTCCAGAGAGTTCACCAGGTGGTTGACCTGGAGCCTGGGGTGAGTGAGGCTTGTGGAGAATATTGTAGCGCAGTAGAGAAGTAGATTGTTTTCTCTGCAGTGACATTATTCAATTGCCAAACTTCAACTGGAAAATATTCATTCCAATTGATCATAGTCATTCCAAAAGTATTCCATAGGGAATCCTGAAAAAAAAAATTACCCTCCTTGTTTTCTTCCCAAAGATTTATTTATGGAATTTTCTTCTATTCCATTTATCCAAACCCTGTCCTTTACCAGTACCAAACTCTCTCCATTGCTGTAGTTTTGCAGTAAGTTTTTAAAAACAAGATGTAGGAGTCCTTCAACTTTATTCTTTTTTTCCAAGATATTTATTTATGTGTTTGTTTGTTTGTTTGTTTGATTCTGGGTAACTTAAGTGAATTTTAGCACTAGCCTGTCACGTTTGGAACAGAAATCATCTAGGACTTCAATGAGAATTGTGCAGAATCTATAATCAATTTTAAATCCGATTCATGAACATCAGATATCTTCCTTTTTAAAATAAATTTTAATTTATCTCAACAGTTTTCAGTTTTAAAAGTGCAAAGTTTGCACTTTGTTTGCTAAGTGTATTCCTAAATATTTCATGCTTTTTTACAGAATTGCTTTCTTAAATTTCTTTTCAGATTATTCATTGCAAGTGTATAGAAATACAATTTAATTCTGTATTTTAATCTTGTTCCCTGAATCTATGCTGAATTCATTTATTTACTTTAAAATTTTTAGTGGATTCTTTGGCATTTTCTATGAATAAGACTATGGCTTCTGCAAAAAGAGATAGTTTTAACTTTCCTTTCTAATCAGGATATCTTTTATTTATTTTCTTGACTAATTATCCTTGTTAGAATCTCCACAAAGTGTTAAATATAAGTCTCAAGTATAATATCCTTGTCTGTTCTCGATTTTAGGGGAAAAGCATTTAGTTTCTCATCGTTAAGTGTGATAATAGCTATGGGCTTCTCACAGATGTCCTTTATCAAGCTGAGGAAGATCCCTTCAATTTCTAATTTATTAAGTGCTCTTGTTATGTCAAAGTGTTGAATATTGTCAAATGCTTTTTCTGTACTTATTGAGATGACCATGTAGTTGTTTTTTCTTCTATTGGCATTCTGAATTCCATTAACTGATTTTCAGATGTTAAGCCAAGCTTGTATTTCTTGGGTAAATCCCATTTGGTCAAGGTGTATAATCCTTTTTAGGTGTTACTAGATGTAGTTTGTTAGTATTTTATTGAGAAGTTTTACATTTATATTCATAAGAGATATTTTTCTGTAGTTTACTCAGTGATTTCTTTTCTGGGTTTGATATAAGAATGAGTTAGAATTTTTTTATCCTATTCTAATTTATTGAAGAGTTCATGAAGAATTGGTACTAATTCTCATTAAATGTTTAGCAGAATTTACCAGTGAACGTATCTGGGCTGGAGGTTTCTTTGTAGGGAAGATTTAAAGTCCTGATTCAATCTTTTTACTTGTTATATATTTCCTTCAACCATATTCTTGCAGTGGTGGAATTTTCCTCTTCTTTGCAAAAGCAAAACTACTGAAAAATTACCATTAGTGAAAAATTATCTTTAAAGGAGAAGAACTCCTCTAAATGCAGCAGCAAGGAAGGAAGAGGGAGAGACATGCCTGGACTAAGGAGAGAGATGAGGTGTATCAGGAACTGTCTGTGGCACAGTCCTGTGGAGGAGCCAACATGTTAAAGAAAAAATACGATGCAAGTAAAGACAGAATCTGTACCTTTCTCCTGCCTCTAGGGACCCTAGTAGCCTCATAGACACTAGACCTGAAGGTGCCTCTCTAGGCTGATACAAATGGAACCTCAGCAGTAATATGGATTTATGACTAATGACTGGAGAAGTCCCCCAACATTTGATTTCCCCTAAAACCCATATTAGAATAGAAGGATCTGTTGATTTCAAATTGATTTAAAGAAAATAAAGATAAATTTAGTTGCCTAAAATTTCCATCTGCTTCAGTAAGAACTCATTGATATTCTACATCTTCATAGTTCTTCACAGTAGACCAACCAGGTCTGACCAGTTCTTCAGCATAGCTGAGTGATCTAGAAAGTCTTTTAGGATATTAATCCTTTTCTGTATAATTTAAAGATTGTGTGTCTTGATTCTGGAGCCAGATAACCTGGGATTAATGCCTGGTTCAGATACACAGTAATTATGGGATCTCAGGCAATTTACTTAGTCTCTCTTTACCTTGGTTTCTTAATTTTTAAAATAAGGATAATATATAGTAACTAATGTGGCTTCTACCATGAAGAGTTACATGATAGTTAAGTGTTACTTATTTCTTAGCTTTTATAATTGATATTATTTCCAGAAATAATGAGCAGAAGAACTAAATTCTATGTGATATGTGATTATGGTTGAAATTACCAGATATCATCTTCCTCAGCACTCCTGCCTCTGATAGAATACCTTCATCCTTGCTGTCACCAATTGTCAATTTATGTCATTTTTTAGTTTCCCACTTCTACATTTTTTAAAGGACTAGATACTCTTCTTCTATATTATCTTTAATATTCCTTCAGTTTACTCCAGGACTACATGGTTTTTACTCAAACTTTTGAGAAACTCTTAAACATTTCTGCCTTTTCCTCAGTGAACACTTACTCCCAGGCTTTGTACTGGTCTTTTAAACCCATTATCTTAAATCTATGTCAAAACTCTGCAGAATAAGTATTGTCATACCCATTCTACAAATGAGGAAACTAATGTTCAAATGTTTAGTGACTTATCCCAGTTCGCTCAGCTAATAAATGTCTGGTCCACCACACAGGTTTGGTCTTCTGAGTCTCAAGTTCATGCTGCCTCTTATTCATCAAGCTGTTGCCAAATTAATTTTGCTATAGTGCAGCTTTGATTATAACACACTCAGCTCAGTGGATCCTCATTGCCCATAAAATAGGGCCTAAAGTCTTAGACTTCAAATTCAAAGCCTGTTATAATCTGGCCCAAATCTACATTTCTAGCCTCTTTACTCATTGATTCTCCTCACACTCACTACATTCCAATCAAAACATACTATTTTGCATTTTTAAGTATGTCTTGTACCTACCTGTAAGGATGCCTTTGCCCATGCCCCTCCCTCCTTCAAGAGTATTCTTTTACCCAGCACCACTTCCACCATAAATCTCAGATAGATATAAAATCCTCCGTGGTATACTCCAATAGCACTTTGTATATAGCCATTTTATAACTTCCATCATTCTGCTTCACGTAGATAAGAATCTTCTTATCACCAGAGAAGAATTTTAGCAGCATATGAAATTTTGCTTCTGTATGAGATTACTGGTTTGGTGTGTTTCATACATTATTTCTGGACATTAATTTATTTTCTTTTGTGAGAGTGCCTATCCATACTCTTGGATAGAATAGAGAAACATACTATTTCTAATTGAAAATACTCTTGGAAAATAGGATGCAGAAAAGAAGCCAGCAGTAGCCATATTCCATGAAAATATTTATGTGGGCAGATTCATGTCAGAGTATACTTATGTGGGGGTTATGTAGTCATTGTGAACACATTTTACTTTATATATTAGCCTGAAAGTACTGTAGCATGGGGAATAGGTCTCATTCGGAGTGCCTAACTTAATATCTTTAATGTACTGATGCTGTGCTCAGGATTCTTTGGCAAATTATTTATAATATAGATGAACAGAGCCTGGTATTACCCACTAGTGATAAGTTGGGAAGGTGGAAGGAAGTTGAGTGTCTCTCTAAGAATCATCAAGAAAGAGGAGGTACAACATGCTTTGAACCATTGTTGTGTGTGGTCTCATATGCTTATGGGACATGATATAGACACCTTAAGTCAGGGTTTCTCAAACCTGGCCCTATTTATATTTGGGGCCAGCTAATTCTTTGTCATACAGGCCAGTTCTGTGTGTTATATGGTGCTCAGCATCATTCCTGGCTTCTACTCTCCAGATATTGTCTATTATCCATTGTGGGGCAAAAAATCATGCCCAATCCAGTTGAGAACTATTTGCTTAAGGCAATGAGCCAAGATGAAGCACCTTGGGGATTTGAACCCTAACATTTATGTAAACCACCTGGTTTATGTGAATTTATATAAAGGAGCTTCCCAAAGAAGGAAAATCTAGGTATCAAAGAAATCAATTGTAATAAAGTTTTGAACAGGATGGTAGAAAGTGAACTAGAGCAATTCCTTCACTAACTAGCTTACATATATTATAGCCATAGGGAATCTGTTTTTGTAGGACTTAAGAGTTGATGATAATAGAAGGCCTGGCTGATGTTAACATCTAGGAAAAAGAAGTGTGCCCATGGAATACAGCAACACATATTCATCAGACAGGCTTAGTCCCAGGGTCTAAGACACAATGGAACTTGCTAAGAGATAATCCTAACATCAGGGAAGCAGGGAGAGATAAGCTGGGATCTAAGCTAGTGATATTCAGAAAAGCATTTTCTAGAAAAACATGTTCAAAAAGAGAGGTATTATACCTGGAAAAAGCAAAACCCAGATAGGGGCCTGATGATAACTGAGATAAAAGCAAAGTTCTAGGAACAATGGTACCTAGAACTGTATTGAACCTGAAATTTTGTAAGGCACTGCAGGATTTGAGGAGCAAGCTAGATTCTGAGCTCTACCTTAAAACCCAGAGGTAAGGAGACACCACATCATTGGTGAGATAAGCAGTGATAGTGATTCAGGATAGGGAGGCTCCTCCTTAGTGCTGTAACAACATATCACCACACAGCCCTATTAACCCAACGGACTGAGTCAGGAGAAGCTAACAGTCCCTGTCTGCCCAAGAATCATGCATTGGAAGGCCTTGCAATGACTTGACTAAAACACTCAAGATACAATATTGTGTGGGGGGCAGGGAACACAAAACTTCATCTATAGTGTGCTCTTACTTTTATGTTAAAGGGAGAAAAGATTTAATTATAGTTAACTAGCTATAAATATCAACAACTAGGAAACATCTTATGGAAGGAAAGAGTAAAGATACTTTTTAAGATCAGAGAGGATCATGTGTGATATTTATTCCTTTCTTCATACTCTGCTTTATCTTCTATGTTTTCGGTAATGAGTGTGAAATACTTTCATAGTCATTTGTTAGGTATTCTCAAAAGTTAACTTCCTTTCTCAAACCAGGACTGGTGTAGGAATCAGAACAAATGTTAGACCTTGTGAAAAAGCTTGGGGAAAGACACGGCCTGAGGAAAGTGTGGGAAATGTGGTTTGCTCAATGGAAATGAACACATTCCTACATAAACTTAACAAGAATTTAGAATGTGTCATCAGAGGACTTTCTTCCTAACAGACAACTATTTTGCAGTTTCACAACTGGAAGCCAAATAAGTTCTCTTTCTCCCCCTACCACACAACCAACTGCTCTCTGGGAAAAAAAAATAAATCCTAAACTTTTTGGCCACATGTGAGTGTATATTGGACTATGGAGTACAGTGTTTGTTTGGAATGATGGATGGTTGGACAATGTAGCACAATCAGACAAGACCCACCATCAATCACTTTAAATCAATGATAGAACTTGGGTGTGTTTTGTGCCATTTTCATTCATTCTAGTGCCCAGAGAGTTTCACAGATCAACCTCATGACCTCACATGAGCAAAGAAAATGGCTTTTAAAGTTCTTTCCAGGCTCTATTCATCACTCATTCCTGGATGAGATGCCAGGAAACAACTTTCATGGTGTTTTTTTCTTCAACTCATCTTTCTTGCTTCAAAGTTTGGATGAAGGATATGTACATAGAATAAAAATAAAAAGAGGGTAGGGGACAACCTATCCGAGTGGGCTAGGTTATCTGTTATGTAAATAAAATTTAGTCCTTAGCTTTTTAAAAAATGTCTCATGCTCACCAAACAGTCTGCTCAGAATTTTCTTCCTGTCTTTCTGGAATGAAGTTGTAATTCCGTCATGATTTCCTTTAGGTCATGCCAGAATATTTTCAGCAGGGCATTCTGGTCACCAGCACACACTGGATGTTGCTGCCATGTTCATTGGATGAGACCATCAGGAGCCTTTCATCTGCACATGAATACTTTTCTCTGGGACTCTCAAGGCCATAGTTGTTAACAGTTAGTGCCCACATTCAGAAGCCATGAATCACCTCATGAGTGATATCAGCATTTCTCAGGATTAAGTATATCTACCATTGCAGGGGATATGGATATATGAAATCTATTTCTTAGCCTCAGGAAAACATTCAGTACCCTAAAAACACCTCTCTTCTCAAAGCCCTCTTGTCACATAGCCTCATCAACTCAAAGCAGTAGCTCACCTCTCACACTTTCATCAATCCTCATCAATGGTCCTGAAGCACAAAAGTCTTTTACTCTTGTCATCCTCTCCTTTCCTAGTCCCATAAGTGAATGGGGAAGTAATAGCAATTTATCCCATTAGAAACACAAAGGTCAGCTTCACCAACTTAGGGCCAATCTAGGGAAGATGGAAAAAGTTAGCTTTTGTCTCATCTTACTACACATATTTTAAATACAGCCTTTTCAGAATTAGTAACATTTTATTTCTTATCATAACAAATGAACCCACCAAAACATTCTTTATATTTCCCATCTACCAGGAAAATACTTTAATATCTATCATGCAATACTGTCTTATGAATGCGTACTCCACACAAAAATTTATCATCGTTTTGATACAATTTTACTTCATAATGGAAAAAAATTTTGCACATTTTCTTCACAGTGTGAAGGTCTAATTAGTACCTACATGCTACTTAATAAAAAGGGCAGTAAAATTAAATGCTAAGGAAGTAAAAAATCAGTAACACCTAAGATCTAAACACCTCACTTTACAACACAATCTGGAATAGGGGAACTCACTAGCCTGAATCAAATCCCTTCTTTGACTCCAGATCACTTACTAGATAAAGGACTATTGGCAAGGTACCAAGCCTCTCTTCTGAGCTTCAGATTCCCAGAATTTTGATGGAAAGATTTGTGCTTCTGGGACTCTCTGCATAGATTAAAACCTATTTCTCTTACAAATGTGTCAGATTCCCCTTTCTTCACTTATCTATGACAAAAAAATCTTGTCTTCTAATGACAGTTATAGAATAATCACACTGTCTTCATTGTTTTTGTTGCTATTATTTTAGAGACCAAGGCAACTATGAATATCCCCAGTTAAATGATATACGCATATGTACATGTTATTACATATGTGTGTTTTATGTATGTGCATTGATGTATATGTATGTATATGTGTGAGTCCCACAGTGAAATAGACACATATTATTACCTTACTCAAATGGGTCAACATATATCAGTGGTATTATTTTTTTAAAGACTATCATCAATCTCTTTTTTATTGTATTAAAGACTAAAATAGAAAGACTTGTCCTTTCTGTCATTAAGCAAGTTGTAGTCAATCATGGATGTTAGTAATGCTGATAATTGCAATAGTGAGGTTAACTGTGTTCTTATTTTTGACATACTTAAACAAGAAGACCACTAGACTTAGATTGCTCTAAGGGCTTAGTCGCCTAGGTATACAAACCAAAATCTAAGCCAATGCTCTTGAATTTGCAAAGATAACACTTAAGCACAACCAATCCCCAACAACCACCTAGGCTTTCCCAAATAAGACAGCTGCTTAAGCTATAACCAATTAAGTAATCTCCTTATTTTCTTCCAACCTCCTCTATAACAACCTCTCCTCTACCCCTGCTGGTGTATTGCTCCTAACTACTTTTGGTTTGCCATTGCATAATTCGAATTGATAAGTGTTCAGATAAACTCCTGAAAATGTTAATGTGCCTCAGTTTATCTTTTATCACATGCTTAAATAGAGAGAAAAAAAAGTATAGCCTAAAACAGTTCAACCTTAAAAGTGCACTTAGGAGAAAGTGTGTACATTGGTAGAGGAAGGTTTTATATGTGACTGAGGAAATATGAACCATATACTTGTCAATCTCAGTCCTTGGAATGGATGCAAGAATCAACTCCCCAGGTGCATATGCTTTTCTAGTTGGAAGCCAATGACAGACGAGAACATTGTTCTGAAGAGAGAAAATCAAGCAAAGTTTCACTCCTCCAGGGCAGACCAGCCAAGAATACCAAAGTAGAGCTATATTTTTATTTTTCCTGTTACAGCACAGTTCTGTTGTTTGGCTACCAAATTACAGGTTGGGTCTGGTTCTCACGTACTTTTGCTTTTCATATGCTGAACAGGAAGACTAATAACAGGGTGCTTCTTTTACTTGTGGGATTTAGGTATTCCTCATCACAGAATGGGTCATTTTTCTAAGAAAACCTGCCAGTTTAAAGACTAGAGGTGTATGCCATTTATGTGGGGGTGGAAAAACCCATAAAAATGAGAGGTTTTGGCTAGAGAGAGTGGGTTCTAGTTACTTGTTCCCATGTTTAAATGACATGTTTATGAATCATACCCTTATTATCTAATCCTAAAGCATCATCCAAAGATCACTATTATTTAAATGACTACTTCAGAGAAGGGTCTCTGGGAAATTTTACCAAGGAGAAAATTATATATATCCATTGAGTAATGAAGCAGCACTGTGCACACAATTTTCATTCATTTTTAAATGCTTTATTGATAATCTATAAAAGATAATTTTTTAAATTTTAACAAATATTGTCTAAATCCATAATACCTGATATCTTAAACAGAAGACTAGTTAAGCATGATATAACATATATTGAAGAAAACTACTGCACACAGATATTACCAATTAGTATTTGAATCAATCAACATTCACACAAATATTGTTCCCTTCATTGTCAAGTTTATAGTTTTGCTCAGGCATCACTGGGGAATGAAAAATTACTTAATTTGGTAATGTTTTGAAGAAATTCTGGGTTCAGGCTTGACTGACAACTGGGGGGATTATAGGAACAATTTTATGAGAGATGCCTATCACTCTGACCTAACTCAAAGCAGTATTAGAGAACCACACAAGCCAACATGGGAAAAAACCTTGGAATTTTGACTCATCAGAGAATTTCTAAAGAACTCTTTTGGCAGACAGGGCCTATCTTGAGGACATCTGGGTTTCTTCAAATGAAATTAATTCATTCATTTTTTTCCTTTAAAAAAAGAAAAAAAACACAAGCATTTTCCTTTTCTTCATTTATCTTGCCCAGAGATTTAAATCAAACATTATCATTTATATCACCCTAATCATTGTAGAAGAAATGCTATTATGTTGCTTTATTAAAAGAGGAAATGGAAGAACACAGAACCCAAGTGATTTCTTCCAGGAAAAGAGGATAAATTCAGCAGAGCTGAATATTCTTCACAGGATCCATTACTACATCAAGAGGACGAGGGAGTCCTGACTGGTGTGGCTCTGTTGGCTAGGTATCATCCCATAAAGCAAAAGTTTGCAGGTTCAGTTGCTAGTCAGGCACATGTGTCGGTTTCAGGCTCAGTCACTGGTTAGGGTACATATAACATGCAACTGATCCATGTTCCCTCTGTTGAATATTAGTTGACTCTAAAAGTGTGGGTTTATTTCTGGGCTCTCTATTCTGTTCCATCGATCTATTACATAAACATACAATGAGCTAAAGATAGTTTATTCAGTAAATGGCGTTGGCAAAATTGAACAGATATGTGCAGAAAAATGAAACTAGACCGCCTTCTTACACCACACACAAGAATAAATTCAGAATGGATCAAAGGCTTAAATGTTAGACCCCAAACCACAAAAATCCTAGAAGAAAACATAGGCAGCAAAACCTTGGACATTGCTTGTAGCAACTTTTTATCATATATATCTCTCCAGGCAAGGGAAACAAAAGAATAAACAAATGGGACTACATCAAACTAAAAAGTTTTTGCACAGCAAAAGAAATCATCAACACTTTTTACTGCTGCTCTTGGTCTGTGTCCAGGATAAACCTGTTCAGAGGCTGGAGCTTCCACACTGTGCATGGTGTGAGTAATTTGGAGTCTGAAACTCATCCTAATTACCCAAGTCTTGGCCATGTTAATATTTTCTGTCTATAATCTATGCTCAATACAGAAGACAGAGTGGCCCTGCTAAAAAATAAGATCATCAGAGGGAGGAAAATGGTGACGAGGTAGGAGGGAGCAGATTCTACTTTTTCCTGCACACAGGAAAAAAACCTATGGAGGAACAGAGCAAACAGCCAACAGTACCCCAGCATATATGAAAATAGGGGACCAAAAATTGTAGCAGACACCGAAAAACCAGACGGTAAGAAGAATGCTTCAGGACAATAAAATCCCAGGGACCAGCATGGGGACCAAAGAGGCTGTAGCCCCAGGCCCGGTGCCTGGCGCCATCCACATTTGCCACAGGATTCTTGGGAGAGAGCTGGGACATCTGGTCCCTCCCCAGCCAAACAAGGTTTGAGCAGCACCAGGAGAGACCTGATTGCTTGAAGTTGCAGAGAGGGGGATAAGGACTAAGTGGCAAATACACAGGGGCTGTGAGCACCCACAGAGTCTGTGGACACTAGCTTGGGAAAGCTGATAGTCATGCAGTGGTGGGCCCTGACCCTGATAGTCCCCAGTCTGGCTGGAGAATTGGGCTGTGCAAGAGGCCAGACAGTTGTATGGAGTGGCAGGCTTGAGTAGAAGGAATTTCTCAAAAAGAAAAAGTGAAAAAAGAGACACTGTTTGGGAAATTCTCCTGCAGCAATCACTCTGGCCTCCTCCCTACCCACCAGGCAGCGCTCCCAGGGTGGTGCAGGAAGCCCTGCACACCACCAGAACACACCTGAAACCATGGGGCCAGAAGCAGCCTGACCGAGCACACACACCCACAACCCAAGGAGACTGCGCTCAGTGGAAGGTCCCAGCTCACAGTGGTAACCCAGAGGAGAGCACACTATGAGGAAGGCCTGGATCCCACATGCAAGGCCCCTGGGAGAGGCACCAGGCTAGCTCTGGGGAGAGTGGCAAGACTGATGGAATACAGATCAGGAAGGAAGAAAAGCCCCTCAGAAAAACTGGTGTGGTCAGTTTGAAACCAGAAAGAGGCTTTTTTTTTAAGTAATTTTTTATTTTTTATTATTTTTTATCTCTCAATTCCATTTTCTTCTCTTTCCTTCTTTCTTATTTTATTCCTTCTTCCTTTATTTCCAATTTTATCTCTTCTTCCTTCCTTCCGCTTTTTTTAAATGCCCACAAGAGAGACAAAAACACTGGAACTGGCCAGACTTGCACCCAAAGAAGGGGCATCCCAGCAGCTGAGACAGTGAGACAAATTTCACTTTGCTATTACAGAGAATCTGAAGTTATTGCATATTTGTATTATCATTTTTTTCATTATATTTTAATAGTATTTTTGTATTCCTCTTCTTTCTGTTTAGTCTTCTTTGCTTGGCTGGTTATATTGTATCATTTGATAGGTTTCCCCTATTCTCTCTTCAATAGTGTATTGCTAATTTACTGTCCTTCACTTCACTTGTGTTCCATTAACACCCTACTCAAGGTCCTATACTCCCTATTCTTGTTATCCAGATCACATAGATTTTGTCATATGATTGTTGCTCTAATATTATTGTAAATAATAGCTGTTCCATGCAATTGTAAACACTACACAACACCGCTCCCAAATCTTAGCCCACTTCATGGTTTCCTGAACTTTATTACTGTAGTAGTTAACTCTATTCTCTCACACATTACACCTATTTACTATCCTTTACTCTCAACTTACCTCAGAATCTGACCTCCCACAACCCCACTGCTTTCTAGATCCAACTCACAATCCTTCCCTCCTCAACAAGAGTCTTATCTTCTTTCCATCCTTTCTAAATAGTGGCTATTTGGGTGAAAGATCACAGTTAACGCTATACATAGCCAAAGGACCTCCTATCTCTTCTCTACTGGCTGCTACTGTAAATATCATAGAATACTCTCTTGCTGTCTTAAACCATTTTGCCTTCACCCTCCAACTGATCACAAAAAAGAGTAGGTAGAAGCTATGAACATCAGAATACCTGCTGGAAGAGGAAACCCAACAAAAAAGGAACTACCAACAGAGAACAACAGAAGAAGGTGAAGGAGGGAGTAAAAACCACACTAATCTCAATCCGGGGCCTGTCTGGAAATACAATTAAATAGTGGAGAAATTACCCAGAACAAACAACTGAACAAGAGCAACAGAAAATCCTCAAAACCTTGTGCACATGGAAGAACCAGCTTCAACACAACCTGCCCTCACCAGCACAAAAAATACAAATACAAGAGGTGGTGGACACAGTGACCCTCAGTTAACCAGCTGGTGGGGAGGACCCACCAAAGAAAGACTAAAAAAGCAATCAAAACCCAAAGACAAACACAGAGCCAATGTAAACGACAACCCAAGACCAGTGAGCTCGGGAGATCAAGGAGACTGCACCACCGAATCTCACAGGTATTCTAACATAGAAGTTCACACCACAAACCCAAGGAGCCAGAACAGATCAATTTAAGAAGCAGAGGCTAACAAGAGTCATCTCACAAACAATAGAAAGGCAAAGAAACAACCCCCAAATGAAAGGAAAGGAGGAAGCCTAAGAAAGAATGCTAAATGAAATAGAGGCAATTCAACTATCAGATATTCAGGTCAAAGCGATGGTTATCAGAAAGCTCAATGAGCTTACAGTGAATTACCAGAAACTACAGACAAACTACAATGAACTCACTGCAAACTATGTCAACATGAAAAAGGAAGTAGAAACTATCAACAGTGCCAAGAGGAATTGAAGAATACAATTTCTGAACTGAAGAATACAGTAGAAGGATTCAAAAGCAGGATCAATGAAGTAGAAGATCAGATCAGTGATCTGGAGGACAAAGTAGAAAAAATACCAAGAAAGAACAAGAAAATGTAAAGAGGCTCAGGAAGAATGAAGAGGGATTAAGAGAAATGCAAGACAATATGAAATATAGTAATATCCATATAATAGGGATACCAGAAGAAGAAGAGCAAGGCATAGAAAACCTATTTGAAAAAGTAATGATGGAAAACTTCCCTAATTTGATGAGAGAAAAAGCCACACAAATCCAGGAAACAACACAGGGAGTCCTAATCAAAAGGAACTCAAAGAGGCCCACTTCAAGACACATCATCATTAAAATGGCAATTTTCCAAGATGAAGAGAGAATCTTAAAGGTGGCAAGGGAGAAACAGAAAGTAACATACAAGGGGGACCCGTTAAGGTTAGCAGCTTACTTCTCAATGGAAATACTCCAAGCCAGAAAAGAATAGCAAGAAATATCCCAAGTAATGAGAACCAAGAGGCCTGAAACCAAGCCTACTTTACCCAGTAAGGCTCTCAATCAAGACAGAAGGCCAAATAAGTGGCTTCCCAGACAAAAGAAGCCTAAAAGAATACATCTCCACCAATCCAGCTCTGCAAGACATGCTAAAGGGACTGCTTTAAGGAAAGAAAGGAAAAGGGAGAGAGAGAGAGAGAGAGAGAGAGGGGAACATAGGTACAAAAATGGCAATGAATACATACCTATCAATAATAACCTTAAACATAAATGAATTAAATGCTTCAATCAAAAGACGTAGAATAGCTGAACAGATAAGATAGCATGACTCACACATATGCTGCCTACAAGAGATCTACCTCAGGACAAAACACCTGCACAGGCTGAAAGTGAAGGGCTGGAAACAAATTTTCCAAGCAAACGAACAGGGAAAAAAAGCCAGGGTAACAATACTCATATTAGACAAAATAGACTTCAAAAAAAAAGGCCATAAAGAAAGACCCAGAAGGTCACTTCAGAAAACTCAAAGGAAGAATCCACCAAGGAGACATAAACATTGTAAATATATATACACCCAACATGGGAGCACCCAAATACATAAAGAAAATCTTAGAGGACTTCAAGAAAGATATTGACAGCAACACAATTATAGTGGGAGATTTTAACACCCCACTGTCAAAAACAGACAGATCTTCCAAACAAAATATCAACAAAGATGTTGTGACATTGAACAATGCCTTAGATGAAATGGACTTAACTGATATATATAGAGAGAGAGAGCCCTTCATCCCAAAGAAGCTAAATACACATTCTTTTCAAGTGCGCATGGAGCATTTTCAAAGATAGACCACATGATAGGACACAAAACAAGCCTCAATAAATTCAAGAAAATTGAAATTATACCAAGCATTTTCTCTGATCACAGGGACAGAAACTAGAAGCCAACCCCAAGTAAAAAAAAAAAAACCAAAACACTCAAAATCATGGGGATTGAATAGCATGCTAGTAAACAATGAATGGGTGAAGAATAAAATTAGGGAAGAAATCAAAAAGTCTCTGGAAACAAATAAAAATGAACTCACAATAACCCAAAACTTATGAGACACAGTGAAGGCAGTCATGAGAGGGAAGTTCATAATGATACAGGTCTACCTAAACGAGATAGAAACATTTCAAACAAACAACTTAACCCGATGCCTACAAGAACTCGAGGAACAACAACAAAGATATCCCAGAGCAAGTAGAAAGAAAGAACCAAGATCAGAGCAGAATTAAATGAATGAGATTAAAAGCACAATTCTAAGGATCAATAAAACCAGGAGCTGGTTCTTTGAAAAGATAAACAAAGTCGACAAGCCTTTAAGCAGACTCATCAAGAAAAAAAGACAGAAGACCCAAATAAACACAATCAGACCTGAAAGAGATTATAACTGATACCACAGAAATACAAAGGATTGTAATAAATTACTGCAAAGAACTATATACCAAGAAATCTGAAAACCTAGATGAACTGGACAAGTTTCTAGAAAAATATAATCTTCCAGAACTCAATGAAGAAGTAGAAAGCCTGAACAGACCAATAACATCAGATGAAATTGAAGCAGTAATCAAAAAAGTCCTGACACACAAAAGCCCTGGACCAGATGGTTTCACAGGAGAATTCTAGAGGGCATTTAAGGAAGAGCTAACCCCTACCCTTCACAGACTATTCCAAAAACCCCAAGAGGATGGAAGACTCCCAAACTCTTTTTATGAAACCAGCGTCATCCTAATCCCAAAACCAGACAATGACACAACAAAGAAAGAAAACTTCAGGCCAATATCACTGATGAACATAGACACTAAATTCCTCAACAAAATATTGGCAAACTGCATCCAACAATATATTAAAAAGATCATACACCATGACCAAGTGGGATTCATCCCAGGGATGCAAGGATGGTACAATATTCGCAAATCAGTAAATGTAATAGATCACATACACAAAAGCAAAGACAAAAATCACATGACCATATCAATAGATGTGGAAAAAGCATTTGATAAGGTACAGCACCCATTTATGATAAAAAACACTCAGCAAAGTGCGAATAGAGGGAGCATTCTTAACATAATAAAGGTCATATATGTGAGACCTACAGCCAACATCATACTCAATGGGCAAGAACTAAAATCTTTTCCACTAAGATCAGGAACAAGACATGATTGCCCACTTCCACCACTTCTATTCAATATAGTATTGGAAGTTTTAGCCACAGCAATCAGACAAGAAAAGGAAATAAAGGCATCCAAATCAAAAAGGAGGAAACAAAACTCACTGTTTGCAGATGACAAGACAGTATACATAGAAAATCCTATAGACTCTGCTAAAAAACTGCTCGACCTAATAAATGAATTTGGTGAAACAGCAGGATACAAAGTCAATATCCCAAAATCAAATGCATTTTTGTATACCAACAATGAAACAGCAGAAGTAGAAATCAAGAAAAAAAATCTCATTAGATATAGCAAAAAGAAAAATAAACACCTAGGAATAAATCTAACCAAGGAGGTAAAAGGCTGTATGCAGAAAACTACACAACACTGAAGAAAGAAATCAAGGAAGACACAAACAAATGGAAACACATACAGTGTTCATGGATCGGAAGAATTAGCATCATCAAAATGTCCATACTACCCAAAGCAATTTACACATTCAATGCAATACCTAATAAAGTGCCAATAGCATATTTCACAGACATAGAACAAACACTTCAAAAATTTATATGGAACCATAAATGACCCTGAATAGCTGCTGCAATTTTTAGAAAGAAGAGCAAAGTAGGAGGGATCACAATACCTGATATCAAACTCTATTACAAGGCCACAATAACCAAAACAGCCTGGTACTGGCGTGAAAACAGGCACATGGACCAATGGAACAGAACAGAGACCCCAGAAATAAACCCAAGTGTCTACAGTTAATTAATATCCAACAAAGGATGGCAACAAAAAATGGAGTAAAAATAGCCTCTTCAACAAATGGTGTTGGGAGAACTAGACAGCTACGTGCGAAAAAATGAAAATCAAGTACCAACTTACACCATACACAAAAATAAATTCAAGGTGGGTAAATGATTTAAATATAAGCCATGATACCATTGAAGTCATAGGGGAGAACATAAGCAGGAAAATCTCAGATATTTCATGCAGCAACATTTTTATTGATATGTCCTCTAGAGCAAGGGACATAAAGGAAAGAATAAACAAATGGGATCTCATCAAAATAAAAAGCTTCTGCACAGCTAAAGAAAACAGTATGAAAATAAAGAGAACCAGCCATATGGGAAAACATATTTGCCAGTGATACCTCAGACAAGGGTTTAATCTCCAAAATATATAAAGAACTTACTTACACAACTCCACTCTAAGAAGGTAAGCAACCCAATTAAAAAATGGGCAAAGGACTTGAACAGACACTTCTCCAAGGAGGACATACAGAAGATCCAAAGACACATGAAAAGATGCTCAGTATCACTAGCTATCAGAGAGATGCAAATTAGAACCACAATGATATACCACTTCACACCAGTCAGAATGGCCATCATAAACAAACTAACAAACAACAGATGTTGGAGAGGTTGTGGAGAAAAGGGGACACTAGTGTACTGTTGGTGGAATTGCACACTGGTACAACCACTATGGAAAACAGTATGGAATTTTCTCAGGAAACTAAAAATGATCTGCCTTTTGACCCAGCAATTCCACTGATGGGACTATATCCTAAGAACCCTGAAACACCAATACAAAAGAACCTATGCAGCCCAATGTTCATAGCAGCACAATTTACAATAGCCAAGTGCTGGAAGCAACCTAGGTGCCCATCAGTAACTGAATGGATCAAAAAACTACAGTACATTTACACAATGGAATCCTATGCAGCAGAAAGAAAGAAGGAGCTCCTACCCTCTGCAACAGCATGGATGGAACTGGAAAGCATTATGCTAAGCAAAATAAGCCAGGCAGTGAAAGACAAATATCATATGATCTCACCCTTAACAGAAACTTAAATAGCAAAACAAACAAACAAGAAAAATATAACCAAAGACACTGAGTTAGAGAGCAGTCTGACAGTGACAGAGGGGAGAAGGGAGAGAATTTCAGGGAAAGGGGAAGGGTTTAGAGGAACAAGTGTAAAGGACACATGGACAAAAACTAGGGGGAGTGGAAATGGGAGGAAAGTGGGAGGGCTGAGTAGGTGGGCTGGGATGGGAGTAAAATTCAGAAAACTGTACTTGAACAACAATGAAAGAAAAGAGGAAAGGAAAGGAGAGGAGAAGGGGAGGGGGGGGAGGGGAGGGGAAAGGAAAGGAAAGGAAAGGAAAGGAAAGGAAAAGAAAGGAAAGGAAAGGAAAGGAAAGGAAAGGAAAGGAAAGGAAAGGAAAGGAAAGAAAGGAAAGGAAAGGAAAGGAAAGAAAGGAAAGGAAAGGAAAGGAAAGGAAAGGAAAAAGGAAAGGGAAAAGGAAAGGAAAGGAAAGGAAAATCAACAAAATAAAAAGACAACCCACAAAATGGGAGAACATATTCACCAATACATCTGATAAGGGCTTAATATCCAATCTTTATAAAGTTCTTAAAAAATTCAACACCAAAGAAACAAACAACCTAATTAAAAAGTGGGGAAAGGACTTGAATAGACATTATTCTACAAAAGAGGACAGACAATAGACATAAGGAAACATGCTTAAGCTCACTAATCATCATAGAAATGCAAATCAAAAGCACAGTGAGATATCTCACATCTGTCAGAATGGCCATCATCCATAAATCAGCAAAGAACAAGTGCGAGTAATGATGTGGAGAAAGGGGAACCTTTTTGCACTGTTGGTGGGAATGCAGATTGGTGCAACCACTGTGGAAAACAGTATGGAAATACCTCAAAAATTAAAAATGGATCTGTCTTTTGACCTATTGATCCTACTTCTGGTAATATATCCAAACGAACCCAAAACACTAATTTGAAAGAACATAAGCACCCCTGTGTTCATTACCACATTATTTACGATTACCAAGATATGGAAACAGCCCAAGTGTCTAACAGTAGATAAGTGTATAAAACAACTGTGTGACACTTACACAATGGATTACTACTTGGCTGTAAAAAAGAAGAAAGTTTTACCCTTTGTGACAGTATGGGCAAACCTGGAGAACATTATGCTAAGTGAAATAAGAGTGAGAGAAAGACAAATACCATATGATTTCACTCATATGTGGAATCTAATGTACAAAATGAACTAACAAGGAAAATGGGAACAGGCTCATATATGGAGAGCAAAATGGCAGCTAGTCGGAGTGGGGTGCTTAGGGGGTAGAGGGGTTGAGCAAAAAGTAAAAAGGACTTATGGACATGGACAACAGTGTGGTGATTGCTGGGGGGAGGAGGGCATAAGGGGACTAAATGGTAATGGGAAAAAATACAGTAAAAGATTTTAAAAAGTCCACGTTCCTCTCTCACATTGATGTTTCTCACCCTCCCTTTCTCCCTCCTTTTCACTGTCTCTAAAATAAATAAGCATATCTTGGGTGAGGTTTTTTTTTTTTTTAAAAAGAGCAGGAGTGGACAGTACCAAAGAGAATTCTGACTTTCCTGTCCTAAGAGAATATGTATTCTATCACAGCCATTTACAACTTTTCTCCATATGGGCGTGTTTGTTCCCATAGCCTAAAATACCAACTTCTTTATTGGACTTATCACTTTTATTGCCAAAATATTATTGGTCTTTTGATTAAAAGGAAGAAGTCCAAGTTAATCCTGACCAAGAAAAAAGTCAAAATTTCCTACTTTACCAGGTACATAAAATTTTCTGTCTTGGGCATTATATGGTTTATATGAAATTGGGATTTATTTATACAAGGGAAGAACCAAGAAAAGAACCATATTTTAGGGTAATAAAATATTGATGATGGGTTAAATCTTTATCAACAAAATATTATTAGAAGTAAGGGTTCTATGTTTTAATCTGGATGTAATGATTTGGGTGGACATAACTAAAATTGAAAAAAAAAAAGAAAAAATTATCCAGGCTCAAGGTGGGAAAGAATTACTGCCAATAACCTCAATAATGACTGGATTTTTAGCATTGAAAAATGTCCTAAGTATGCATATTTCACCAATTATAAAGTTGCACTCAACACCCTCAACAGTGAAGCAACAAAGTAGGAAATTTTAAAATAAACAACAAAAACATATTTAATCTAAGCTGTGGATAGTGCTTTGTTTGACTACAGTTTTGGATTGTTGTTATAAGTAATGTAAATTTCAAGATTTCCATTCTTTGTTGATTTAATGAAGGCATTTTTCCTAATCTCTCTTTTAAATGTCTTATGTACATGATCTTATTTAAAGTGAAAACTCATACTACTTAGCTGTTACTATTTTACTTGCAACCTTTCAAATACTCCTACTTGTTCATACATTTTCTGAGTCTTTATTTTCACAAATAATTTGAAGTGATTGCTTCAAACTCACTATAAAGCAAGCAAGTCATATTAAACACCAGGTGGGATTTAATGACCTCTTATAAGAAGATGCCATTCCTTAATGCGCTGTGCTTTCCAATAAGGTGATTAGATGATCTTGTTGACCCAGTGTTTCCCTATTTCATCAACAAGGGAGGATTTTGGAAGCTAAGTTTTCCCTTAAGCACCTCACATCAATGCTGCAGCAGAAGCAGCACCAGCAGCAAGAACTACAGGTGTGCACTCTAAGTCCATATGTCTTTACCTTCTCAAGTCAACCTCCAGAGCATATTCTGGCTCACCACACATCCGGTTTATATTAATTGGTTGCTGAGCAGAACATATAAAGATGCGGCATGTATAATTATATATTTACTAAAATGTCACAGAGTTTGATGGGAGCCTTTTCCAGTGGGCATTTTTGTGATAGGGGAAAATGTGAAGAATGGAGTTACGTGGTTGAGCTCTGGATGACTCCTCAACACTTGACCAGAATTTTCTCTATGAGAGTAGTGGACTCAAGTTTTCAAAGTTATAACTGGAGAAACATTTAAGGCCATTGTAAAATTGTCTTTGTGCCTGGACTACTGCACTAGCCTCATCAATGATCCCTCAGCCTCCATCTTTGCCCTCCCCTGTATATTGACTATTCAGTAGATCTTGGTAGATCCTAAGTAGATGCTAACACCCCCCTGCTTAGCATCCTCCTTCCGTTCTCCTGCAGAGTAAAATTCATTTTTTTTGTGAGGATCTACAAAGCCTCTAGGATTCACCGCCTTATCACTCTAATGTAACAGCCTTGTGTTCTTTCTTTGTCTCACTCTTCTCATACTACAGTGGCCTTGATCTTTCATAAGGCACCAGGCACACTTGTACACCTGGGCTTCTGAACTTTCAGTTGTCTTTATCAGTATACATCCCCACGAATCCCTATGACTCACTTCATCACATTCTTCAAATCTTTTCAAATATAACCTTGTTAGTGAGGCCACCTCTGGCCTTCTTTTTTAAAATTGCAATTTTCATACAATTACCTGCACCTACCCTCCCTGTTTTACTTTTTCTCCATAGTGAAAAAAGAAAATCTTCTTATTGTCTTGTGATATTCCACTTAATTTATTTATTCATCTTATTTATAATCCATCTTCTCCCTTAACTAGAAGGGAGTTATCCCTTAAGTTATACCTTAAGGGATAACTTTGGATAGTTATCCCTTAAGCCTCCTGTGGATAGTTTTCTGTCTGTTTTGTTCACTGTTGTGAACAGTGTCTAGCATATAGTATGTACTCAGAATATTTGCACCCTGTAAGCAGTTCATAAGAATTTGACTTAGGATTCAAGGTGTCTGATTTAGCTGGCTGCTTGTTAGGGTGGGAACAAGCCTAATGACCTGTTTAATCTGTTAACCAATAAGTGCTGCAGAAAGAAAATCTGTGTCCTACAGCCAAAAACACCCTAAATTAACCCTCCACCTAAACATTTTATACAATAATAAAAAAAATGAATGACAGTGCAATTCAGGGTGATCTGAGGTGGGAAAATCCTTATGGCATATATGAACCAAAAGTGTATCAGTAAAAAACACTTTTTTATATAGCATATTTATTTGGCTGCTACAGTGTATTTGTCAGAAAGTTATGGGAGTTATAAAGAAATGGAGATACAAATTATATTTTAAAGCCAAATAGGACCATGAATGTTTATGCTTTGCTAAACATTAGCAGCAATCATCTTGCCAAAACAAAACTTTTTATTTTACTGATATTATTAGTAAATATGTGTTTTTCTGGTTTTAAAAAATATGTACTTTATTGTAAAACAATCAAAGATAATATAGTTCTGTACAATTAGGCAGATTTGGAAATTTTTTTAAAAAATATGTATCCATAGTACTCTTGTCATTAGCAATCAAGTGATCTTGGTCTTTTTAAGCAATTAGCTTTTAAAAATATAAAAGCTAATTAAAAATGACAGCTTAGTTATCTGAGCAAACAACAGCTTGGGATCAGTCCATAGTACCTACTATAAACTGATAATGCACCAAACTATGGTCTAAAATGACTATTTCAAGTATGTTTTTTAAAAAATTCCTCAAACCTGTAGAGACCTCACATGCTCGTTCCTGCCATGCTCAGTTGACTCATCATTGGAAGTTGTTTGATTTTTATGTATGTAAGTCTGCATCCATACATATCCTTATTTGGAAGCTCATTAGTGCTTAAGTTAATGGATCTTCAGTTATTCATGTATTGAAACTTTGGAGATTCAAAAACCTCAAAAATAAAACAGACATATTTGTAGGAAGAATGTAAAATCAATTTGTCAGTGAGAATTTTGTCTTATGAAACATTAATTTAGCAAATAGGTGGATGAAAACCTATAGTTAACCAGCATAATGGACAGCAGATAAAAGGAGTAGTTTTTAAAAAATCCTCATTTCATTGAGTTCCCTCATGTAAAACTGAAGGAATTCTGTAAAATAATCACTCTTTAAGTCAAAAAAGAAAGACCAGCTTGTTATTGAGCATATTTTTTCCTAACTCCCTACTCTTTATTTACTCCTATAGTCTCCTATTTTTCTCTTCCTCATCTTTTTTGTTCTTTGCAGCTCTGCATTTCACCACAAACTGTGTTTTACTTCTCAGTGCTCTTCTTCCATTGTTCACATCCCTCATTTTGCACAAACAGGAGTTAGTTGCAGATACAGTTGGACTAGCAGTTACAGGAGGCAGTCTCAAAATCTTCTTGGTTTCATTTAGGTAAGACTCTTCAGGATTCCCAAGCATAGCTAGATTCCTATGAAACTTAAAAAGCGAGGAATGGAAGCACAGTGCATCGTATTTCTTCTTAGAACCACACCTAGCAATTTTTGCCCTATCATGCCTTTGTCAGGGCCAGCAAAATAGGAGCTAGAAGCTGGAACAGGACTGCTGATATGTCAAGAAGTTCTGGACAACTGTATTTTGCTGAATAATGTAGGTACAACCCCTGGAAATAAAAGGCCTTAAAATAGCAGTAATTCCTGAATGACTCTATCAGGGAGTAACCAATTTCTATCATGTGTTGATGTCAATTGACCACATGGATGTTCCCCAGAGAAAAAAGAAATGAGATTCCAGACATGCTTTTTTTTTTTTTTTTTGCAAGTGATTTAAACTACGTACAAAATCTCTTCCAGGCTCAGCTATAGAGCATACTGGGAAATGTCAAGAGGCCAATTGACAGGAAATACATTTAATAGAATCATGCTACTCTCATGTTTAATGTGGGAATAAGACAGTCCTCCATAGCATGTTACTCCTGAAAGGATTCAAAATACAAAATGACAGAACAACAGTATTAAGGACTAAATTCTATAGACTAAAATCCCAAGAAGTTACAGAAATCACTGAAAGTGCATGGAGTGTTAATAATACTTAAGGTAGAATTGAAATGTATTTATTTTATTAGAAAGCCAGGACCATGAATAATTCACTAATGTCTTGTTACCAGCCACTATCTCTCAGTTTCTCTATCTCCATCTTCACTCCACATGAGGTCACTGAAACACAAGTATATGGAGGTCTGTCCAGGAAGTATCCAACCATGTGATATGAAAAATAGAGAGATTTATTGAAGATACAAGATACAAGAAACATTGTACACAGGACAATGATGCCTCAGTCCCCTTCAGAGTAGGCACTTGGGACCTCACACAGTTCTCCCAATCACCATCAGATGCCAGATCATATTTTCCTGAATCCCATCGATGGTCTGAAATCTCTTCCCTTTCAAAGGTGATGTTAGTATTGAGAAAATCCAGAAAGTCACAGAATGCCAGATCTGAGCTGTAGGAGGACTGAGTCAGCTGGGTGTTTTGATGTTTTGCCAAAAAACTCTGCATGAGGTGTGATATATGAGTGGGTTCCTTGTGGTGATGAAGATGCCAATCATCAGTTTGCCCATAGCTGTGGACCTCTGAATCATTCAAATAATTTCCAGGGAGGAATGTTCAAGCTTAGCGCAAAATTTAATGCAGATTCATTGATCTACTCAACAGTCATTGTGAATGTGATGGCCACACAGTACACATGATCACTCAGTGGCGTTCACTGCCCCCATTGACTAGTACAGTGAAGTCACCATTATTCATTACTGCACATTCCAGTCCACAGTCCACTCTCCTTGGCTGCCATGTTACATCAATGCTGCTCAAACCATTCTCGTTATATTAACAATGGCTGGACTTTTTCCGGACAGACTTCCTATGTGCAGTGGATATGGCTCAGGAGATAAATGCTCATTATTTATTTGATGCATTAGAAAAATCCCTAAGGGCAGAAGAAGATTCCTCTTCCCTAAACCATAGAGAAACTTAAGTAGCACACAGCCTAAGTGAACTGACAGCCACATTTTACCAATTCCCTACAGATCTGAAATTGGTGACAGTTGAAACAGGCTCATATGTGTTCAGATCATCAGTGTACTATTGAAAATATGGAATTATTTGCAAACATTTGAAAATCAGAAGATTTTGTATGTTAAGACCCAGATTGCTGTTTTTCTAGGGTGGAAAAAAAAAAAAAAAGATCCACACCACCTAAAATATATGCCTATCAGGGAACATCAATCCAAAGCTAAAGCTTAGTGACTCTGTTCATGACACAAAACTTCCAGCCTCTGCAACTCATTGTTGTGTCTTTTATGCCAGATCTTCTTTGACATTTTCATCACTTGCCTGGCTTTAGGTTTGAGACATTTTGTCTGAATTCTCCACTTGAGTCTTGGTCTTCTATATATCTGAAAGCATCAACAGCAAGGAATAGTAAGTTCAGAGAGAAGGGGAAGTAAGATTTCCTAACTCAATAAAAATATGATTGTTCCAACCAGATCTTCAAAAGGCACGTTCCAATCTAAAACTAGGAAGAGGAAGAAATGATAAAAGTCTCCAAAAACAAGATAGAGAGAGAGAGAGAACAGTAGCATATTAGTATGATAAATGTCTTGAACTGTTAACATTAACACTTCCCCTTGAGAATTAAGAGCAGAAAAGGACAGCAACATTAGAGTAAGGTTTAAAGCTTCACGTAGTGGACTCAGTCTATACTCATATATTCACAGAATATGTCTGAAACACTACTGAAGCACACAACTATGGTATCTTACAAGCAAGTGTTCCTTCCAGAATCCTGTACTATTTTTATACTTCTTCTCAGTAAGGATCCCCCAAATTGTACACACCTCAGGCCTCAAAAACCTACGTCTGCCTCTACCCCTATCTCACATTCTCATATTTTGAATGTCTTGACCAAACTTACCAGTCACAGGGGTGAAATGAAAAACACTCGCATGTATTTGACAAAATGCTATATTTGTGTGTATCTGTGACTAAGCCAAGCTATTCAAAAAAAGGTGAAAATCCAATGATCACTAAACCCATATTTTATAGGAGAGTACCTGCAAAATTGCTTATTTTTGGAAAAACCTTATGCATCATTACACCAGAAAATAAGCTATTTTCAAAGATTTATAAATAAGTAAGAATTCCATTAAATCCATTTTATAAATAAAATTTGAAATACTGATACATATTATTTCTATAATTTAATATTCTATAATATCTAAGATTTGAGAGTAGGAATCTGACTTAAGGTATCCCCTGACCCCTGTATTATGGAAATATTTAGAGTTTTACCATAAGTACATCTCAGAGGATTGACCCAAAAAATAGTTATTAAGAAGAATTTTTATAAGTATCAGCTGTACGCATAGGTATAATAAGTGTTGGGTCTGTTCCACAATGTTTAATGTAATCAGTTCTTTTCATTTTTATAATATTGTCTTATATGAAAATTGGAGGTAGTAAGATGTGGACAGGTTTTACTTTGAGACAATAATATCCAAAAACATGATGCTTCTACCCATTAAAATATTAGAGATTTACATTTGACATACAAGCAATGTATAAGCTACTGGTGTTCAAGTTGTACCCAACTGCACACGGAAAAGTGTGTTGGACAGTTTTGACTATCTCCAGCTTCTCCAAGGTTCAGCGCTTTTTGTTCAGAAGCCATTTTTTTCTGGATTGAAATGGATGAATTCACTTTATTTCAACATGGAAATTTAAAATCAAGCATGGAGCAACAGGCTGACATAAGGGAATTCCATCTGTCATTAGGAAATTAAAATATAATTGAATGATAATATACTGAAATTTGATAAGATGCTTTCCTTACACCCATACTATAGGTTTTTCAGATGGCTGACATAGATTAAAAACAAAGACATTCTCCATCTATCAATCAATGAAGACCCTTGAACTGGATCCAAAAGAAGCAATCATATCAAATATCCCAACATTATAGGCAATGTCCTAATAACATTCCTTTTATAAAATATGTATTAGTTCTTTATTCTCCTTTTTTTTTAAGGTCCAGTTCTGGCAAGTTTGTCAGTAAAGACTTTGGGGCCATATTTATAAAGTGTCAGGTGAAATAAACATGAAACTAGAAATGTGTTCTACTATAGCTATTTAACTGTTTCTTTCTAGATAAACCAGGCAATATATTTTAATAATAAAATCAGAACTACTTCTATCTATTTATATGTGTACTAAGTTTAAGAGTCAAAATGTTTAGGTCTATGGCTCTTTACCAATAACAAAGTTGCTTTTGCAGCAATTGAACAAAAAAATTCAGCACATTCAAAATAATCTCTATACATGATCTATGGTTTTGCTTATGATTTTTGCTTACACACATACGCCCAGTTCTGTTTGTGACTGCTGCCTTCTGAAACATTTTAGTTAGAAATGTGTATAGGAAGAAAAATGACAGAGACATTAAGATCAATGAAGAGTATTTGTACAGTCTTGGTGAGTGTGGCTCAGTTGGTTGGAGCTGCATTCCACAAGCAAAAGGTTGCAGGTGTGGTTTCTGGTCAGGGCACATACCTAGGTTGTGGGTTTGATCCGTGGTGGGGGCACCTATGATCCCCAGTCTGTGCACATACAGGAAGCAACCAATCAATGTTTCTCTTTCACAAATATGTTTTGCTCTCTCCTTCTTGTCTCCCTTCCTCTCTCTCTAAAAGCAATGAAAAAAAGAAAACCCAAACCAACAAATGTCGCCCTTGCTGGCATAGCTCAGTGGATTGAGCACAGGCTGCGAACCAAAGTATCACAGGTTTGATTCCAAGTCAGGGCACATGCCTGGGTTGCAGGCCATGGCCCCCAGCAACTGCACATTAATGTTTCTTTCTCTCTCTCTCTCTTTCTCCCTCCCTTCCCTCTCTAAAAAATAAATAAAATCTTTAAAAAAAACAAATGCCCTTTGGTGAGGATTAAAAAAAATGTGTTTGTAAGTGCATGTGTCATGTGTCTGCATTTTCTTCTTTCTAATAGTATTACCTCTTACCTAGATTTTCATCAATGTGTGATGATGGTTTGGAGGTAAAATAGATGAGTTAAAAATGGTGTATTTAGATTGGCACTTTATTCTATTTTTTGGTTGTTATTCTGTTTTGTTTTGTTTTGGTTTTGCTATTGTGGAGGAAAGTTCTTTTTAAATACTGAAATGTTTCCTACTTAAAAAACTATGCCTTCAATTGTCAACATCGGAATTAATTGAATAGTATGAATACCTTTGGAAATTTTAAAATATGGATTAAAAATATATAGTGTTACTTTAAAGAAAGGGCAGAAATCCAGTCTTGATGTACATCAAAAATTTGTCTATTCCAATTGTCTTAGATGAGCTATTTTTCCATCTTATTTTTTATTTTGTGAGGTAATGAAATATTTAAATAACTGATATTTGGCAGAAACACTTATTCCCACAGTATTCCTTGCCAAAATGAAAGAAGAGAGATTCAAATATCAAGTAAAGCATGCTTTATTTGTGAGATTATAAGCTTGCTTTTCTACATGACCTCTCCTTTAAAATAAAATAAAATAAAATAAAACACAATAAAATAAAGTAATTGGGGGGGTAGAAATCCCAAACCTCTTTGTGAAATGATAGAATCATTTTCAATTGATGGCAAAAATTGGAAATAAAACAGTATATAGCAAGAAATTTTCTCTGATGCTGAATAGATCAGATAACACAATAGTTTTTCCAGTTTCAATATCTGCTTAATTTTTTAAAGGAATAGAAAAGTTAGGACATTATGACCCATAACTTGTTATTACCTAAATAAAATTAAATGCCTTTAAAAAGTTTTCCTCACAGGGGTGGGGGGGAACTAGGTCAAAAATAACATGTGTTCACTCGGCCTTGTTTTGTGTAAGGAAATGCTCTACCAACAAAAGAAATAATTACATTCTACACAAGTTTCATTTCTGTAAACATCAAATTGGCAAGTATACATTTACTTCTTTCCCAAAATTTGCCTTACAAAATTTAAGGAAAAACTCACTTCAGTAAGGTTTCTCCATTTAATTACTGCATCCAAAATTTATTAAAGAAAGAAAACAAAAACATTTGTGAGCCATGGGGACTGGTGGTAACACAGGTACAGTGAAATCAGGAAGATCTGCTGATTCCAGATGGAGTGGATATATTCCCATGGCACCTATTACTTGCCAAATGTTTCGTAAAGCAAACACATGACCTAAAAGATTTTGCAAGTGTGGGGTCTTCAAAAAAAAAAGTACACACTTGCAAAAAAAAAAATCCTGTTCTTATTTAAAAGTCATTTCTTAATTCCTAACCATAAGTTGTTTTTAAAAACACACACACTTTTAATATTTCTCAGCTGTCATGCCTACTTGAGTGAGTCTACATGTGTGGGTACTCCATAAAATCTCAGTGGTGGTGGCAGATGTCCCCTTTGAAATATTTCATCTGTTGCTGGGGGTTGGGGATTGTCACTTTGGTGCCATGAACACCATTTCTTCTAAAAGCTCTGATTTGGGACATCCCCTTTAGAACAAATGTAGCATGGCTTAAAGTTACTCAAATGGGTGGTATAAAAATGTGAAGAAATATACGACTATGTCAAGATGAAAAAAGAAATTTTAACTAATAACATATTGGTGAGGCCCTTTACAGCAGTGAAAGAACTGCTGTTAAAAAAGTCAGTAATTGTTATAATTAAGACTTGTCAATGGGAAAGTAAAAATTATATCTGTTGTTCAAAATTCCATGTTCATGGAGGCCCTGCCCATGCCAAAAAAGACTCACCCAGTTGTTGGAGGCCCAGATTACTTCTCCCTTTCTTGTATTCCTTAGCAGTTTTATGCTGCATCAAACATTATTTATACTTAATAGCATACTCTCTTCCTTTGTCTTGTCACTGTTTAGAGGTTTAGAAGTTTTCACTTATTATTAATTCATGTTCTCCCTCTTTGAAGACGATTACTGTGCTGAATAGTAGTAAATATTAATTTGAATAAATATAAATAATGACAAAATAAATAGAAATAATTTTTATAAAATATAAATATTTGTTAAACAATAAATATTTAATTGATTCATTAATTCATTCAGAATATTTTACTAAGTACCTACTATGGGCCAGATCAAAAAAATTTCATGGTCCCTTGCTCTCAGGTAGTATATATATTTCCAGTAGAGTAAGAGTAATTAAGCCAGTAATCAATACTACAGCCAGGGATGAGTTCTACGAAGGAAGAGGAGCAGATACTAGCAAGGTATCCAATGTCGATGGAGTAATGGGGTAAGGCAAAGGATTTGAGGAACTAACACTGTGCATTAAGCCCAAAGGGTAACTAGGAATTATCATAAGAAGAGGAAATAAAAACATCTTAAGAAGAGGAAAGTGCAGGTAAGTTTGAAGAACTGAAAGAAGACCAGTATGACAGGAAAATGATAAACTTAGGGGGAGGTGAAAGAAGATTTCAGAAAGGTCAGAAGGGGCCTTATCATGCAGATCCTCAGGGTCTATCATGAGGATTTTGAACTTTTATGCTGCAAAATATGAGGCCATCCAGAGATGTGAGCCAGGCAGTGACATAATAAGATTTACCAGTTCAGAAGATGATTCTTTTTACAGCGTTAGATAATGGGTTAGGAAATATAAATGTAGAGATAAAGAGACCAAAGAGAAAAATATTTCATTAATCCAGGTGAAAAATGACATAGACTTGAACTAGGGCAAATGACAGCAGTGGCCATGGAAAGAGACAGACAGATAAGGCATATGTGGAAAGTCAAATTTTTAAGCTTTAATGTTTTTCAAATGGACTCTGAGAGAGATGGGAATCAAAAATATTATCTAGGTTTCTAGCTTGAGCCACTAGGTAGGTAATGGTATCATTTATTGAGATGGAAAACTAAGAGTGAGAAGTTGAGACTGCATGGAGGATGAGTAGGAATCAATAGCTTCTGATATTGTTCTAACTAGTTGCCCCTGAGGTATCAAAGTGCAGGTGTTGAATATGCTGCTGAAGAGAAGATCTGAAGCTCAGAAGGGAGATATTTTTAAGAGAAGACAGTTTGGGAGTCATCAACTTACAGAGAGTATTTGGAAAATATGACTGAAAGGTCTCACGGAGAAAGTAGGCAAAAGAGGCCTAGGACAGAACCTAGAAGAATTCCAAACAACATGAGAAGACAGAAAAACAGACCAAGAAAGAGGGGATAGAGGAGAAGCAGTGATTTGAATGTGAAAAAAACTGGGGAAGACAGTCCGAAGAAGGCCCTGCCTGTTTACTGCCCCTTGTAGGAATCTGCTCAATCACCACTGGTGCCTTTCATTCAAAGTGTTTCCAGGTGGAGTTTGTGCTTAAAAGAGTTTGACTTCTCTGTCACTACTGTTTGCATTTATGTGTCTTTTTTCTCCCATTGGCATCACATGAGCTGCCCTGAAAAATACTTGTAAGTCACTTTGCAAAACTGCAGGACTTCGAAAAGAAGTTATGTGTATGTCTGGTAAACTATAGTTTTAGGTCTGGCCATCTTAAACATGGACTCCAAATTTGGGGAAAATATATCCAGCAATTTTCTTATGATGTGCTTAACAAACAGACAAAATTTAATTTATTATTTCATTAACAAATATTCTTTGCAGACAGATGTTCAGTGAGCTGTAATTTATCTAACTAGCTTTCATGTTACCTTCTTTTCTCAAAAATATTTTAAAAATTATCAAAAATGCATGTGACACATGCAAACTAATAATATATTTTATTGGTAAAATTACTGGTAGATTTAAATTCTTTTAAAAAATAAGGGCTATGTTAAATATATTGCTGGAGGAAATGTAAATTGGCACAATTACTCTTGAAATCAATTCATTATTTTCTTAAGCTTTTAAAAAAATAATAATATGACAAAATTGCACCAAATTGTACAGCTCCCTGAGTTTTCACAAATTTAACACACCTGTATAACTGGTTCCCAGATCAAGAAACAGTACCAATACCCCAAAAAGTGCTTTAATGCTATTTTTGAATATTATTTTGTATTAGTTTCAGGTGTACAGCATAATGGTTAGACAATTATATACTTTAAAAGCTGTTCCCCCTGATACTTCTAGTACCCAACTGGTACTATACATAGTTATTACAATATTATTGACAATAGTGTCTATACTGTAGTTTACAACCCCAAGACTATTTTGTAACTACAAATCTGTTCTTAATTTGTTCACCTTTTTCACCCAGCCCCCTACCCACCTCCCTACAGTCTGTACTCTACCTATGAGTATCCTTCTGTTTTATTCATATTGCTGTTTAGATTTCACATGTCAGTAAAACATATGATATTTGTCTTTTTCTGACTGGCTTATTTCGCTTAGCATGATACCCTCTATGTCCATTTATGCAATCACAAATGGTAAGATTCCATTCTTTTTTTATAGCTGAGTAATATTCCAGTGTGTATATGTACCACTGCTTTTTTATACACTTGTCTATTGATGGGCACCTGGGTTACTCCCATAGTTTGGCTATTGTAAATTATGCTGTAATAAACATAGGGTGCATACATTCTTTTGAATTAGTGTTTTGGTTTTCTTCAGATGTATTCCCAGAAGTGAAATCCCTGGGTTTAAGGCAGTTCCGTTTTTAACTATTTGAGAAACCTTCATACTATTTCCATAGCAGCTGCACCAGTCTGCATTCCCACAGACAGTGCATGAAGGTTCCCTTTCCTGTGCATCCTCACCAGCACTTGCTGTTTGTTGTTTTATTGATGATAGCCATTCTGACAGGTGTGAGGTGATATCTAATTATGGCTTTAATTTGCATAAGAGCACCTGATGTTCTTATGTCTACTGGCCCTCTATATGTCCTCTTTCAGAAGTGTCCGTTCAGGTCCTCTGCCTATTTTTTTTATTGTTTGTTTGTTTTACTTGGCATTAAGTTGTATGAGTTCTTTATACATTTTGGACATTAATCCCTTATCAAATATATTATTGGTGCAGTGCACATTGTACATGGCAAAATCATTACTTGGGCCCCTCCCAGGGCCTTGGAAGCTTAAGTATTATTTGTCTTATGAAAATCCACCTTTGGTGAAAGCTATACTGGAGCATCCCAGCTGAGTATCTGCCTTAAACCTGCACTACACAGCACAGATCATACAGATTCTCAGACTGAACCAGATTACATAAAGAATTGCTACTGTTGATGACAATGCCAGAGCAGACACAGTTGACGTATTTGGTGGCTGCTGTTTAGTTTGTACATGGTTCAATTATAAATTCACTTTGACTTGCTGTGTTATAATTCTAAGCTTTAGGAAATACCAAGGAAGCACCTAAAACATTTTCAGCATCATTATAGTAAAATATGAAGCAACTTTGGAATCTCTTCCATCATCATAGCACTCCCTTTACACCAATGACTAAAACACAGTGAGGCATATGATACACATTTGTTGTTTGAATAAATACAGTGAATCCTGGATTTAAATCCTAGCTTTACTGTTTAGTGCTATACTTCTTTAAATTCATCTTTAAACTGGAGAAAGTAATAGGACAGAAGGCTGCTGTAAGCATTACTGAGAAACGAGAAACAAATCCACATGAGAGACACTCAAAACTGTTACTGCCTTTCCTTTCCTCCAGAATACAATTAAAGAACATGATGTCTTAAGCCTATAAGAAAAGAATGGGGTTTCTCTGCTGAAACATATCACAGGACCCAAAAGACTATGTTTTCCAACCATACAGAATGTGCTAATTAACCCTGTGTCAATGTCTTGACTAAGTCCCTATCACTGTGACTCCAACTAAATTTTATTGAAGGTTGTGAATTCATATTGATATTGAATTGAGTTCACAAGGGAGTATGTTCTCTCTATGATGGTTTTGAAGATAGGAAGGAAAGAAATCACAGCAATTCCATCTAATACAAAAAGTGAGAGACAACACTGGTAGGACAATACTCAAATTATAAATGTTTGTCATAAACAATTTTTAGAACAAAATATGTTATATTTAAATGAGAGACTAAATTAAATGAATGAAAATCAAAAGAAATAGGAGGAAAAAAAAACTCTAATTAAACTGCCTTGTGGTTACCTGCCCCATTACTATCCTTAATGATTACTAAAAATTATTACATCATACCTGAATAAAGTGTAAATTCTTATGTCTTATATGTAACAAACACATTACCATTTGTTAAATGTTTGAACACATTAACAGTGTATGATAGCCTTTTTCCTTTTTTAGAGTACTAGCTCATAGATATCAAAAGTCTGGTATTTCTTAGTTTCATCATTGAAATTTAATTTCAACTACTATCTTAAATTACCCCAGTTCACACATCTGGTATGGAAATTTTATATGTAAAAACCATTGCTTTTTTCCAATCATATTTTATTCACTTTCTTAAATCTGTTTTTTATATTCCTAATTATGAACAAAGAGATCTTGCAAAGTAAATCTATTTCCGCTCCCAGCTTCATTTCCAAATACAGAATATTGAGTCTCCATGGAATGCTCAACCTCAGAAAGATTGTCCCCTGGGTCCCACAAGATATACTTTATAGCAGTTTAGGAGAGGAACCAATATTTTATGGTACTCAGGAGCTTTGGATGGGCAGAAGACCACCAAGAAGTGGAATATGTTTTCAGTTCTGTGGGTGTTACTAGAAGGGATTTGTTAAATGAACAAATTTCCTCCTCAGGTCACTCACTATTAAGTCAAGGTGACATATATATGTTATATATATATATTATATATGTGTGTTGGTGATGTAATTGCAACAAATTATTTCTGTCAAGATGAATTTAAAATACATTTTTATCCAAACTATTTCTAATATCAGGGAAAATAATAGTTTCCAATTTATGAGACATCACTTTGTTACTTTCTACAGAGATTTTAAGAGTAATGTCAGATCTAGTAGAGAAAAAACTATTTTTACATCTATAACTGTTTTGTCTTAATGTCATTTTGAATCTGTACCTAAGTGTTCTCAAAGGGTAAAATGTTTTATGGATAAATTGTAAATATCAGTAGTCCTGGAAAAATACTACAAAAATTACATTGTAACAAGGAGAGTTGACTATCGATGATGAAAAGTATGAGAAAAAATTAATCATAATAGTAATAATAATAGCTAATCTCTAAGTTGTTTTTAGTTTGTGCAAGGCATGTTGTAAGTAGCAATTTTATGCATTGTCTAATCTAATCCTCATAACGATCTTATAAAAAACAAAGGTCAGAATTGGAATTTTAATGAAGATAAATGATGGTGGAAATTAGAGAATGAAGAATCTTTTAGCCTATTCTCTTTTTCATGATAAATAGCTTCACAAAATAAATGACCTTGGGCCTATACCCCATTCTTCAAGGTAACTTTTAAAATTGCAAGTTGGCAATATCAATCAGTGGAATTGAAAACTTCCATATTTGAACCAGCAATTCAAATTCTATGAATTTTATCTTAGGAATTAACCTGAAGTGAATATAAAATACTAAGGCAAAGATGCTCATTTAAGCAGTATATAAGATGATAAAGATTTGGAATGGGCCCAAGCTATACCATGGTAGACATTGTGATAAACTATTTATTATGCCCTTCTATACATTATATTATTTTAAAAAGTTTCTGAGCATGGGAAGAATTTGTGCAAAATATATTACTAATCTTAAAAATTACATCCCAATTTTGACAGAAACAAAAATGTTTATGTATGTCTGTATACAGCAGATGCAGAAGAGGTTCAGGTCATCAGTTTGAAATGACCACAATAAGTTAGACCCATGATTTATGGAATTATAAAATACAACTCTTCTCTCCAAGATAAATTTTTGAGCAATGACACAGACACTGGAAAATTACTAAGATAAAAGTGAAACTGAGGAAAAAGTAAGGGAAAAAAATAGATGCTAGAAGCTGGATTCTCCAGATCGACCCAATATACATTTTGACTGATAAAGTCCTATCTAACTTGTACATTTGGCTATAAACACCTTGACTAATAAAGGTAATAACTGTCCTTACTGAAATATATTTTCAGAGAAATTCAATTTTAAGGTCTGGATTTAAGAAATAGGAATCCACACTGTACAAGTTTATCCGGAAAACACAATGTAGAACTTCTGAGGGTTTCATAGAGGATACTTTACTCAGACAATTCTAAGACACTAAAACCAGCACCCATGTGAAATGTTAAATGTTTTCTACCCCAGAATGTCCTAACACTTGAAAGATGAGGTGACTGACAAGTATAAACAAGTAGGTAATTCCAGAGAGTAGAACAGAGAGACAGTGATTTTAAAGAGTCACACAAAATTTATTTCATTTTTAGATCAGGTACCACATACTATCCCTGCCTCTCTCAATCCACACATGTGTCCTCTTAGGGCATTCCTATGACCATTAGACTGAAGAAGATCTCAGAGCTGGTTACAAATGAGACGAGTGATGTGCTGGCACCAGGCAACAATGAATTGCTATTCCACTATAGACCCACTCAAAGGTGGCTCAAACAGTGTGACTCCCCATTCAGATAATATGATAAAGGGATATATTCTCTTAGGGGCAAAACTTAGGGTATTAAACCTTATAATCTAGTTTCCCTGGAAAATGAAATGACCTGAAGGACAGACTGATGTATAGGCAGCTGCTGTTGGCTGGTTTCCAGGAATAGGAAGCAACACACTAGAAGACCAGTAAACATTGGAGAAGAGGTAGGTGAATTTACTAAGAATGAGCACAAAGCATACAGGTGTTTGTATACCATGTGAAATGGCTGGTGAAAGACATACACTGTTGAGTCTGTTAAATGGGAAACATGATTCATACAATGGGTATCAGTCAGCATCCTTCCTCAGAGACTCCAGTGCTTATTCAATAGGTCCATGTTCAAAGGTACCACCATGCCAGAAACAGAGACATCACAAGGGCTCAACAGCATAGACTTTACCTTCACTTTACCCACACAGAATAGTTTCCAATGTACAACTTCAGTGGCCAATGTTTAATGCCTGATGTGGCATCATTCCTAAAGAGATTAGAAACTTCCTGATAGCAGGTGGAAAGTAGTGAACCATTTTAACAGGACACCGATTTATCTTTACTATAACACATACCTTGTATGCAAATGGATTTGCTATTTATTTTTCCAGAACTATCATCCATGAGCTTATGGAAATACCTGGCTTATCAGCATAGAATCAATCCTACAATACACTAGGCCTCATTTCATAGCATGAAGTGCAGCAATTGGTTTCTACCCATGAAATTCAGTTGAATTTCAATGTACCCCATTTTCCAAAGGAAACTGATCTGATAGAATAGTGAATGTCTTATGATTCACTTCCAAAATTACTTGGGAAACCACTTCCTTGTAGTGCTGGGTGTTTTGAACATGGGGTCAGTGAAAGGTGCTGCCTCTCCCATGCCTGGTGTATAGGTTTGGAGGACAAAAAAATAGAAGTAGGAGTTACTGTTTTCACTATTACACCAAGTATCTATATTTGTGTCATGTTTTTGCTTTGTGTTTTTCAAAATTCACACTCTGAATGTTTAGAAGTCTTAGTTCCCCAAAAAGAAATATTTCTATTAATGACACAACAATTACATAGTAAGAACCCTAGATAGTTTGGGGTTCTTCTCACATTGAACTACTGGGAAAAGAAAGGGTTTATGGATATTCAACAAGAAGTCAGTTTGCTGAAACATGATGAAATTCACTGGGGCCTTTACTCTTTAATAGTTCTAAGCCTAGTAATAAAATCCAAAATAATTACCCATAAGGCCAGAACCACTAAAAGTTCTGACCCTTTGGGAAAGAAGTGTTGGCTCACCAACAAGATATAGAATCCTGACAAACTGAGCTTCTCGCTGAGGGCAAGAGGAACACGGAGGGGTGAATGAAAGTAGCACCTTTATGATTAGAGATAGAAAGGAGGGCTATACTGAACTTTTCATGTATATAGTAACAAATTACTCTAATTTTACCCCTTTTCTTTTTATATATGTGAAGAGTGTTGGTGATGCTTAAATTTGCATTTTCATTCATAAAGCATCATACTTTGAGGTACTGCCTCTAAACCTGCTGAAGAGATCTCACTAGGAGATCTTTAACTTTGAGAATGAGCAATGAATGATGAGACTCTGCATATCCCTTTTGCTGCAGGTGTGAGGATAGCTCTATTTGTATTTTGGGTTTTGGTTTATTAGGTAGAAGCATAAAGTTGTCAAGGAATGTTATTTTTGATAGGGGAGAATACATGCTGTGTAGAAAAGGGGGTGGACTGGGAAACACCTTTGCAGTTTTGCTCACAGATTCATCTACAGACTCTGCTGTCCAGGAATTGGCTTTTTGCAAATAACATTTCCAAGGCTACTTTTGTCAACAGCCCTCTAGTGAGTGGGGTACACAGGAAGCTGTGGTATGAATCTGAAGCCAAACAAAGGGAGAAATCAAGCCCTACACACCAATCCTTCCATTGATACAAGGGAAAATTCTGCTAGTAGCCTGATCAATCCATGTTTGTAATTCTAATCTGGGTTCCAAACAGCCCCTCCCACTGTGATTTTACCTCTGCCTGAGTGGTCTTCCTTCCTCTGCTCTCAAAATACCACCTCTCCCTTTGCCCTCCATATCTAGGAATGGTAGTGCTTTGCTGAAGTAGCTGATGGCAGGGTTGATACAACATCTTTATTTAAGTTTTCAGTTCTCCTAATAACTTAGCAATACATTTTATGCCCCTGCAGTTCAGCTAGCAGGCTCTGACTCCATTTTCCTTATTTGACCCAGACTATTTCAGTAGTTCAGGTCAAAAGTGGTTTAAACCAGGGTACTAATGTGCTAGCCATAAGAATCAAGGTATTTATATAAAATACTTGCTGATACACAAGGTCTATGCAGACAAAAGCCCAGCATTGTTAATGTAATGATAATGGTTTATATAACATTGATGTAACCTGACAGCCAAGGAGAGTAGGCTGAAATGCACATTCAGGAACAATGATGACTTCACTGTATTAGTCTATGGGGACAGTGGATACCATTGAGTTAACATGTACTATGTGGTCGTCACATTCACAATGACTGAGCAAGTACAGCAATGAATTTGCATCAAATTTTGCATTAAGCTAGAACATTCCTCCACAGAAACTATTCAGATGATTAAGAAGGTCCCAGCTATGGGCAACTGGTAATTGACAGCTTCATTATGACAATGTGCCTGTTCATGCATCACATCTGATGCAGAGTTTTTTGGTGAAACGTCAAATCACCTAGCTGACTCAGCTCACCTACAGCCCAGATTTGGTGCCCTGTGACTTCTGGGTTTTCCCAAAACTTAAATCTCCTTTGAAAGGAAAGAGATTTCAGACAATTGATGAAATTCAGTAAATTATGACAGGGCAGCTGATGGCAACTGGGAGAACTGTGTAAGGTCCCAAGGTGCCTACGGTGAAGGGGACAGAGGTATCATGGTTCTATGTGCGATGTTTTTTGTATCTTGTATCTTCATCAATAAATGTCTCAATTTTTCATATTACATGGCTGGGTACCTTCTGGACAGACCTTGTGTGTGTGTGTGTGTGTGTGTGTGTGTGTGTGTGTGTGCGCACATACTGACGAAAGGGAGGAATTCAGGAGGACTTTTGGTTTTCTATTTTGAGCAGCTGCATGAATAATAAACTTATTTATTGAGAGGAACCAGATAGAGGAAGAAAGGGTTTAGAGGCAAAAATTAAGCACTCCACTTTAATGGGCTCATTGTGAGATCCTTGTAAGATAGCAAAATGGATTTCTCCAATTGGCAGATGGTCAGTGGAATGCAGACATCTGCGGAAACACCTAGCCTTCTGGTCTTTATACTTTAGCCCTAAATCTTCTTTTCCACTTGAAATTGACTTTGGAGTGGCTAGATTTCAGTTCCTTTTGTGGTTCTTAACTCACTGGGGGAGGAGGGAATGGAATTTCTAGGTGTATGGCCATTTAAATTATACTCAAATAGAGTATTTTGGTGACTGTTTCACTTTACTAAAACATATTTTACCTGATCCTGAGATGACAAAAATTGGTGGTGATGTGCCCAGAAAACTTGAGGCAATACTCAGACACTTATTAAGATACTCTGAGAACAATGGGGAAGTCTAACTAGTCAACAACCAATTGAACTTGCAGCACCTTGAGAATTGCCCAATGTCAACATTTCCTATGAGGACATATCAATTTGCTGCCTTAGTCTCAACTAAATTTCATCAGCTTAAAAATCGGAGGAAAATAGGAGAAAAAAAAATAAACGGTCTGGTTGACCTCAGAGATTCTGTAACCTAAAATAAAAATGTATAAGCACTCCGGTGCCTGAATGAGGAATGCTTAAAAAAGCACTAGTTAGTGTTTGGTGTTGTGAATTTAGCTATATTCTCATGTATCTATTTTCAAGTAGTTACCAGCCATTCACATATAAATGTACAACCAGGCATCAGGACCTAGTAATAAGTAAGACTGGGGAAAGAACTACCATTGACACATTTCAAAATGGAAGTTAAGTGTCAAAATAGCTTTCCTAAGTTTCACTCATTTACTATTAGCTACTATGTTTTCTTGAAACATTTCTTCAGTTTAATCTTTTTTTTCTGATAGTGTCTCCAAAAAGTTTAGTGGAGGGTAACATAAGATGGAAATCCAACCCTACAGTAAAGATTTTCGTTACACTTCTTTTGTATACTCTAAATTTCTAGTTAATGTGCTTGGGATTGGGGTATATATGCGTGGGTGAGAGAGTGTGTGTGTCTGTGTGGGTATTGAATACATATTCTCACTGATTGCTGGACTTCTGGGAGCAAAAAGTGATAGAGCAAAAAGCAAAAAGACACGGAGAAAAATAGACATGGTGAATTCCCCTCCCTAAGAGGTCTTAAGAAACTGAAAATTCCCAAGTCTTGAGAGGTCACAGAAAGAATATAATATACTAATGAAAAAGAAACAGCCTCATTAATCCAGTTGTTCTTGGCCCAGAAAGCAGAAGAAACATAAATGCTGTCATCACTTAAGTATGAGATAAAAGATAAAAAGTGGGAATTTGTTAGTTTACTGCAAAGATCATTCTTTTGGTTTGAGAACATTGCTGGAAATAACCTGAGCTGAGAAAAGCTCCCTATGAGGAATACATGTTATGGGAAACTGTTAAAGGCAAAGTTTTGGTCACTGACCTTCTGGATGTAGTTTAATCAAGCTGCAAGCACCGCACCAAGAAAAGACAGCTGCTTAAAGAAGGGGGCCTTCAACAAGCCAAGATGTTTTACCTTCCCTCTATTACATGAGTCGAGGATAAGACACGAGTGTGCAATAAATCTCTAGTTCATGCATTCAGAGGCAGCACTAAAATAATGATAGACTATAAATCACAGAAAAATGTTACCTTTATTTTAGGACAGTCAATAGCTAGAAATAGTGCTCACCAATAGCACAGATGTCTAGTAGATATAAAAATGAATGCTTGGCAGTTGTTTAAAAATGAGAAGTACAAGGATCTGACCTGAAATATATTAGAAAACAGCAACAGTTTCATCGTTTTGTCAGGTTTCCAATTTTGCATTTCACTATTTTTTTTTAAATCCTATGTTCTGTTGTTGAGGGTAGAATTGCAACTTTGGAAAAGTGAAAAAATTTCTGTCATACATTTCTTTAAAAAACTTGTAAATATTTGTGGATCATATATAGATACATGAGCTGTTATGTAAATTTGTTTTTCTTTGAAAGTTTAAGGATAATTGAATACTGTAAATTGAACTAAGATGAGGCTGTCAACAAATGGGAGGCTCCTGTAAGGACCCAGAGGGACTGGAACTGGGATTTTAATGTGCCAGCTATTAGCTAATTGTGAGGATGACACTGCCTGCCCACACACTCAATCCGCATCCTAGTGGCTGCCTCCAAAGAGCTGTTACAAGAAGAAATGCTCATTTGTTGAAACTGTGACCAAGTGCTCTAAAATCCAGTCATGGGCATTGGAAATGCATATCCCTGTAATAACCGTGACAATGCTAAGGGTCAAAGAGGCTTTGGATACCATTCCTGGAAAGGTAGGAAATGCGGACTAAGCACTTTAACTACCACAGGGTTAATAGGCTGTAATCCATATAACCCTTTTTTAATTTTTTTTTATTTAATAGAAGTCTGGAGAAACTAGAAGCTTATAAAAATGATTTATACTTTTTAATTTTTTTCTTTTTTTTTTGCATGTGTCTTTTTTTCCTCTCTTATACTCACTTTCTGTGGTGGCAGGGGCTTGATCAGGAAATTGGGCAAGCTAATTTAGTTAAACGTTTGGAACTTTAGAGAAATCTGAATCTTTACTTTTTAGAGGTTTAAAGTAAAGCTCAGTTTCCTGCATTCTCCATTTCCTGGGTTTAACAGAGACATGGATCTCAAGAATTAGAATATGATGAGAAAGTCTGTCCTACTAAGATTTTCTCACCCCAGCAGGAAAGTACCATACCAGAAATTTCACAAGAAAGTCTGGTCTCATGAGACTCACAGCCAGACTTCCATCCATTCTGATAAGTTCAGAAGAGTTTCAATCAAAAAGCTTTCAAATCCCTGTCCCAAATGACCCCACAGATCCCTTTGAGAGCCACCCAACACCACTTCATAGTTCCCATAAACACTTGGACCTTTCCCTGTGAAAGCTGACAAGTTTTCCCGAAAGTCCTTACATACCACACTCAGCCTCATCTTGCCAAATGTGCTATCTCAGTGGAAACTGCTGGAACTTTCCAGACAGATTTTATGCTAAAGGCAAAAAGTACCTCGGTCATCAGTGTGCCCACACAGCTTTCTGAGACTGACAATACCTGGATATTTCATACACTGTAAACAAAGTCCCACACCTTTTTCTCCTGTATAACCCTGTATATTGCTCTCATAATACTTTGTGAAAAATGTCTCATAACTATAGTAATTACTGATGTCAACACCCCTCTTAATATCCTGGAACTGCAAACATTTCACATCAAATCTCCACCTCTACTTTGTAAATTAGCTATATGATTTATCTGTGGGAAACATTTCAAAAATATAGATTCAGAAAGACATCTACCACATGATGGCTTTTCCATAAGGCATCTCATAATTATTTTGCTGTGTGTGAACATGATGAAAACAGTTTCATAATTCTCCAAGGGTCAAAGTAAATTATTTCAATTAAACATATTTCAGAGCAAACATTACCTTAGGGTTTATTAATAATATTACCTGAGAAGGAACAGCTGCCTTTTATGCAGAAAAAGCTGTCAGCTTCTTACCACTCCTTACTATAGAAACCCTTTTGTGACTTTAAAAAAAATGGCAGATTTTCTCATGCTTTTTACCTAAACACAGAACTTGGCAGCTGGGACCAGGCTGTAATCCCCAGCATGGGAGCTAGTGGGTGGATTTTTTTTCTCTATAAACTCTTGTATAAACCACACCAGTCTCCTGGTATTTATTCTGGGTAATGCTGGAAATTGTACGCAGATCCAACAGGCCATGTAAAGGAGTTTTGTAACTTCCTGAAGTACTTTCATGAAAAATCTGTATTCTGAATGCAATTCCAGAAAGATGGGCCATTACTGCAGCTTCAAAGGAAATGTCTATTTTGTTGCTTTTTCTTCTTCACTGGAGTCTTGCAAAGATAAAATAGGTCAATTGGGGCAATGTAATAACAGCAATTAATATGATATTAATAGCCCCATATTGAAAATTCAATGGCCATTGAAATGTCTTCAGAGGTAAATCACATAGATAGCTATATTCATAACAATTAAGGACTGACATTTTTCTCCATAGGTTGGTTGCCACCTTATAAGAGTTGGGTGGAGCTACATATTACTGTAGCACATCAATTCAGTTTAGCTTTGTTATTGCTGTTGCCAGTCTCTGAGCATGCTTATTGAAAAAGCTCAGGGTACAAGTGTCTATGAGGAGTGTAGAAAGAGTTGTAGAATTATCCCCATGTCCAAGAAACACGTCGCCTTATCACAAATATCTCTTGCCTCCCAACCCAAGAAAAGGATAATTATGACAACAATGATGCAATGATGTTGGTAAAGCTCCTCACCAACATGCTCTGCTTTTAGAAACACCTTTCCAAGGCAAAAACACAGTTGTCTTGATAGAGCTAAGAATTTATGTTTTTAGCAGTTTGTGGCTGGTTGGATGCAGGTAGGTATGGTAGGTGGCAGAATTAGTCAACATCAACCATTTAAATATTACTCTCTTGGCACTAAAGCCTAGTGTGAATCTCAGGGTATCTTAGCTGAGGCCATGACTGTGACCTTGTGAGTGTTTCTTGAAACAAACTGAATTTAAACACTGCGACTGAAATGTAAAAGGAAACATGTAAATGCAGTCTTTCTAATACTTGCAGCCAGCACTCCTTTTCACAAAGATACATGAAGCCACAACTGAAACAGTCCTCTGCTAACAGCTGGGAGAAAATGCTGAAAGAAGTGGATGACTGGGACACTGACTGATATCTGTCTATTTTGCCACTGACTACATAGCTGTGGATGAAGCAGTCTACTTTTAGAAAACTGCAATCAGAAAGTCACTCCCATAATTCCATTTCACTTTATTTTGGAACAAAATAACAATAGAAAATGGGAACTTCGTAGAATTTTAAAGAACCTTTGTGGGGTTTTTTTTTTTATGTCCTGAGAAGGGCAGATCATCTCTTTTGCTTTGTTGTAACCATTCCAGGAAAAGAAACACACACACACACACACACACACACACACACACACACACGCTCTGCTGTAAGCATTGTCTGCCTGCCATTCTACAGTCTTTTGCTTTCCAGTTTTCATTTTTACTCATTTGACATTCTGGCATGTCATATTCTTATTTTGTACTTGCTTTGACCCCAACTAAATTTTGAAAGACTTAGAACCAAAATCAGAGCCATAACTGGGTAAGAAGAGATTTGGAAACTCCATCATGCATGAACCATTGGCAATAGGTCAATGCTTACTTATGACACCATTTTATGTTTTTACTATAGTGGCCTCCATCTCAGTAAATGGTTGCCCAGAACACATAATTGCTTAGAACAAAAATAGGAGAGTTATTGTGGACTGCTCCTTCTCTCACACCTTACAACCAAATCATTGGCAAATCTGACCATTTGTCATCATCTCCAGGGCTGTTACCATAGCCAAGCCATTCTAATCATTGGCCTATACTACTGTAGTATCCTCCTCAATATTCCTCACCCCGCTCACTTCTACTGTTGCTCCCTACAGTTGCATCTCCATGTAGTTGTCAGTGATCCTTTCAGAAGATAAATCAGATTATATATCTGCCTCCAATCTTCCAATCCCTTCCCATTATACTTAGAATAAAACTCCAAATTCCTATCATGGCTTCTAAGTTTGCATAAGATCCAGCCTCTGGCAACCACTCTGAGTTGATTTCCTATATACTTCAGCTTACTCATGGCACTTCACCAACACCTGGTCTTGTTTTATAACCCAAAACCCTTCCCATCTCAGGCTTTTTCACTTGGTCTGGAATACTCATGTACCAAATGTCTGCATTCCCACTTTCTCGCTTCATTCACCTCTCTGTTCAAAATTAACTTCCCAGAGTTCAATCTTTACTATCCTACCTAGAACATGCCATAATGCCACTATTTTCTTATTGTATTCCATATTTATTCTTATAATTTACTTGACATTGTAATATATACTTATGGATTATATTTATTTATTTAACTAATTTCTTTAATTACTGTTATCTCTTCCACCAGAAATATAAATTCCATGAGTCAGAGATTGCCTGTGTTTGCTTACTACTATAGTCCCAGCACCTAAAATATTGCATAGCACATAGCAAATACTAAATAAAAATTTATAATCTAAATGAGTATCATTTACTCAATTTGAAAATTTGAAATATATTAAAATAAATAGCAGAATAAGTAATATAGTTTTATTACCCATTTTAAATATTAAAGAAAATAAATGTGTATTAAGAATTGATTAGCAAAAACTAGCTAATCAGCATGAAGAGGGTTACACCTGGATTGTCCACAACTGTCATGGTTCACACCTACCCCAAATATCACATTATGCATTGACTCTCTTTGGGTTTATCTAATTGTGGTCCAGCCAAAACAGCTTGTCTACTTTTAATATTTTACTCTTAGATCATAGTTTCAAGTTCTACTTGTTTACCAATTGAAAATGGTAAACTATATAACCTCAAAGACCCTGTCCAGTTACACATTTCTGCTGAAAATATAAGAGATATGACAGAAATCTCTCAGAAAAAAAAGATGAAAACCTAGTGGCGATTCTCAATTACATAGTATCCCATAGTTTATTAGCTACCCTACACATAATTTTAACATAAACTGAAGTCATTTGACAGTTAGATTTTCACTTGCCAATGGAACTACAAATTTTTAAGTTTGTCATTCTTATTGAATATTCTTGGCAAGTCTTAAAATCATAAGAATGAGCCCTGCCTGGTGTAACTCAGTGGACTGAGCGCAGGCTGCAAACCAAAGCATCCCAGGTTCGATTCCCAGACAGGGCACATGCCTGGGTTGCAGGCCACAGCCCCCAGCAACCACACATTAATGTTTCTCTCTCTCTCTCTTTCTTCCTCCCTTCCCTCTCTAAAAATAAATAAATAAAATCTTTTTTAAAAATCATAAGAATGAGATGTTAATCAGGAGATTAGAAAATCATAACCCTGATATCTAATATATAGTTCTATTCATCCCAAGCAAGTTCTCTTCATTTTGTACTTTAATTGCCTAATCCATAAAATAAGTTTGAAACACAGATTACTTATTAGAAGTTCCCTAAATGTGATAAAATTCACAGGTTGATTTTTCTGGAAGCAGGCACTTAGAGTGAATTTGGCAAACAGAATATGTCAGGAGAGGAGTCAAGGCTGGTCAGGGTGAGAAGATGAACAGCCATGGCAGCCCAATAACTTTTGGTCAAAAGTTCAGGGAGCCCTGGAGTTGCATAGCCCTTCAGAGTTGTCCTGACTTGGAAATAAATGCATGGATATTTATACTGGCCTCAGTCTTTGGATGGGGATGCAATAGGGGTCAGTAAGAGCTCATCTTAGAGGACACAGCCCACAGAAAACCCTGAAGCAAACCCTGAAGGAGTTTACAGATGAAGACCTTGTGCTCCCAGTTGAAATAGTAAGTCCCTTCTTGTAGGAGAATCTGGGTGAAACATTTTCATTCTTTTCCATCTTTGAATATCTAATAAGTCCTTTTATACCTCTTATATTAACACCAAAAAATAAGATATGTCCTATATGCTCACTTTCTTAAAGACCACTAACATGATAATACTGTATATGTACTACCGTGCATTCTAGTTCAACCTGTAATGAGAAATGGCAATAAATCTTTGTGATCTAGATTGAAGTATACCTGTATCTGCAAATGCAAAGGCTTCGGGGATAAGACAGAGAGTTTGAAGTATACCAAAGCTCCTCTACAGGTTAATGCAGAGAAGCAGAGAAGACCAATGATCAAATTCATAAATTGTGCCTTGGCTAGACTTCTTTTTCTTACACTTATCAAGAACATTGGCTTTAGCTATCTGCCTACTTAATTGTCTGTGTCTAAACTTTTAAAACCTCATATGTCACACCACTGTGAAGGGTTCATTCATCAAGACATTTATATGTGTGGTTGTAAAAAAAAAGCAGAGGTTTACTTACATGGAAGAAAATTTTGTATTTTCTAAATGTTCTTTTTCCAATATCATTTGTCCTGGAACTATTAATCATAGAATATAATACACCATGATTTTTTCCTACCTCTCTCCCCTCTCCACTTAAATACTTTTAAAACCATGTTGGCTTTTTTCTCTTGTTTTTTGAAATACTCACCAATTGGCTTAGCCCCCCTTTTTTCCGCTGTGTCACCTTTTAATACAGATTTTCATCACCTCTGCAAAAGGGATTTTTTTCCTCCAGTGAAAAAGATGGATTGGTAAGAGGTCCCACAGCCTATAAACTGTTTCCTTTCAATTCGGGCTCTAGCAGTTTGGCCTGGCTCACATTCAGGTAGTACTACACTATAACTTGTCTGAACCCCTTCTCACGGGCCTCCTGCTAGCATATTTATGCCTGAGCACTTGGGTGAGCCTTGAAACCACTTCTCTAAAGAGAGATGTAAACTGTTTGCTCACCTCCAGTCCACACTGTAATGAAGCAGGACCTTGCTTTAAAACTCCGGAGGTGCTGACCTCACCAGGTGAGGCTTTCCCAGGAAATGGCCCTATGAGGCTATTCCCAACTGCCCAGTTTATGTGCAAGATACCGATAACAGAATTTACTCTTGAGGGTTTTTTTCTCTTAACATTGTCAGCAGCTTTCCTGCTCAACCTTTCCTGTTCCACATAGGAGGTTTTAGAAGAACATTTCTAAAACTCCTACAGCTAAACCTCTTACAGCTTCCCTTTAACACTCAGAATAGTCAAGGTCTTTAGTATAGAATGCAAAAGCAAAGAGAAATCTTTTCATCACTGTCATTGCCAAGAACAGGAATTGATATTACTTGAGCTTTGATCTTTGTTTTCTCCCTCCCACCCCCACCCACTGCTCCATTCAATTGTGTATCTCTCTTTTACATAGTACAAGCCTCACTTCTCCTCAACCACTGCTTAATTACAGACTCTTTAAGGACTCCAGAAGTCCTGAGATGGAGCCAGAGGCATTTTGGCACTGTTTTATTCTGACCTCTACCACACTGTGTGTTCCAGAAAACTGCCTTTTTTAAGGCCCCCAAATATCAGACTACAGAGAGAGATAGTAGGTCATTCAGTAATCAGATTATGAAGTAGTTGAAACAGAAATGAAAATTAATGGATAGACTGAAACAAGAGGCTACTTGGATTCCCTTAATGGGATGACAACAGCAACTTGCATCTAATTTGTTTGCTAGTCCCTATCATCCAATTAACTATGCGATTGAGAATTTAATGAAAATATTTCAAACAATACTAATATTGCAGGCCTTGTTAAGTACAATTTTTAAATAATTGTGGCCAAGGATTAAAGATTTAACAGGAAAATTAAAACCGCTTTCATCTTTATACTTACCTCTCTCTACCTAATCCTTGGATGAACATCAGTTATTTTTTCTAATTATGGAAAAAATATAAGTAGGGTGAGGTATGGATTGATAGAGGTAGTAAAAGGAGACAGGTGGTACATCATGATGGATTTCTAAGCATGTTTCTGTGCTCAGCCTATTATAGAAACTAAAGTCAAGAAGATTCCTGTCTTTTAGAAGCTTACCATCTGTGACCAGAAAAACAAAACATGAACTGATAATAAAGCATTAAGCAAGGATTTGTATAAGTAGTTAAATGTAAAAAGAAAATAATAATAATAATTTATAAAGTAAAGTTTTAATGGATAAAAAGTGCTTGTGAAATGTATTGCAATTTCTCCTGTACGGTGTTGTGGAAAAGGGATTTATTTGTGATTAGGAAATATGAATTTAATAAGCCAAAGCTAGGAAGGTCATCAGACATGAAGCCTTATCTGAGAGGACAACCAGCGATGAGCTTCATCAAGACACTCCTTCTTTCTAGCACAGTGAGCCAAATTCACATTACCATTCTGATAGTAGTATTTTGAATTTTATTTCTTTGGTTCAAAACATTTCCATAAATTGCAATTACTTCCTACAGTGTTGAATACATTTTCCTTGACAAAGGTGATTATTAGGTATTAAAGTCTAATCCCATAAGAAATTTGTGAATTATTAAGCCTATTTCTTAACTAGTCAAGAGCAAATCCTTATTTCTCATACTTTCCCATGCTAATGTTGGATGTCATCACCTGCATGTCAGGAGAAAATTCTTTAGGCAAAGATGTCCCTTCAGGAAAAGAATAAGGGCAATTACCTTGCTCTAAATATATCATAATGAACCTTGGTCTTTTCAGTTCTCTTCAGATAACCTTTATATTTACAAAAAAAAGTTGTCCATAAATTTCATTGTAGGGATGATACTTTTTGTGTAAAACCAAGACATTATTGAAAACAAAAGTAATTGCACTACAAAAATTATTTTATACAGAAGTACACTTTACAAGAAATTTATAGAAATGTCGTAAGTCTTTGTAGACTAAATAAATTATACACATTATAAAAAATAGAAATAGAACTTCTGTAGAATATTTTAACACTTTTCTGTCTTTGGTGCTTCTAGTAGATCAAGAAGAAATATAAACCATCTGAAAACACTAATTCATATGATTGGATTAATAATTATATTTTAAATACAAACTCTACAAAGGGTAAAAATTATATAGTGTTCATGAACCATGTAGCCAAAGAGTTATCTATAGTTTCACAAAATATTCGACTAAGCAGAAATTATGGAGGACACATTCTCTGACACCACACAATAATATAAGAAATAACAATAAAAGGCTAAACAAATCACAAGTAAATCAAGAAAAATCCTAATGGTTAGGAAATTTATAATATTTTTTTCAAAATAACTTCAGTTGGACTAAGAAATAAAAATTAACAGATGTAGATTATTTAAAAATAGTGAAATTAGTATATTACATTTTAACTCTTATAAGATGCAGCCAAGGTGGTATACAGAGACAAAATCACAGCCTTGGAATATTTTTATAAATAATAAGAAAAAATGAAAAATAAATTAAGCATTCAATTTAATAAATTAGAAAAAGAAAACACACATAAGGGAAATAGGAGAAAGATAATAGTCAAGATATAAGCAGAAATTTATTTGTTATAAAAAAGAAAGACAACAGAAATATTGAATAAATTCAAAAAGTATAAACAACAGGAAAACTTCCTACAAATGAAATTGAGAGGGAAATCATGATGGTGATAATTACAATGATAAATAGGATGTACTGCATGCTTTGTCTGTGTCAGATGTTATTCTTAATGCTTGGAATATTATTTCAGTTACTCCTTAAAGCAAAACTCTGAAGTGTTTATTTTATTTTTTTTACAAATGTGGCCACTGAATTTGGTGAAATAATTTACATCATCCACAGCTCCTAATGTATCAAAGATAGAAGTTCAATGCAGCACCTTCTCCCCTTGATTCTATAATCTGTGCTCCTAACAACTATACTATTTCTAACAAAGTCATTTGATAAAATGGTTATAGAAGATTAGAATGCACAAGTCTTAATTGTTAGGATAAATTGGATGAAGTAGGAAATCTTCTGGTAAAGTACACATTTCTCAATTGTACCATTTTAAATAGGCAACCTATATGTGCTTGTAACCATTGAATAAATTATAAATATTACAAAAATTCTCCAAAAGTGGTTCTAGGCCAATATAATATTTTAACTAATAAGTTTTGTTTTTAAATTTTCAAAGTGCCAAGTTATCAGTTCTGTATAACTTATTCTTGAGCCTAGACAGGATAACAGGCAGTCTTTTGTTTTTTAAAATTAAATACCTGACATGAAAACCTGGTAAAGATACTGAGAATAAGGCTATTGTACATTTACCTTAGTTATACAAATGTAAAAATCCCAAATACAAGGACTAATACAAATTTACCGTTTTAAAGATAGTTGACTGAACCAAATGTAATCCCTATTAAACCTATTAAAAGATATAGAATAGCTCTTAAATCACTAATCAGCCTACCATATTTTAAATTACTAGAGATACTCCCAACAAATTCAGGAATAAAAAGACTTTTCACCACCATACTTACAGCACAATGATGCTGGGAAATTCCTGGCCAATTAAAACATCCAATGAAACAGTTCATACAAAATAAACAGAAGACATATAGAAAGGGGGAAACAAAGTTTTCTCCATGACCAGACCACCATGGAAACAAAATACACAATCTAAAAATGTTTAATATTAATGAATGTTGGTAAGATGGTCAAATACAACAGAAAAAAATGATTGTCTCAGGCTTCTTAAATACTACAAATAACCAGTTTATTGGACCACCATCCCATCTGCAACTAAGTATGCCTAAGAACAGAAAAGGGGGACCAGATGCCTGGAAATGGAAACCTCTGTGGCACACTGCTATCAGTCTGAAATTTATGTCATTTCCATTAGTCAACTAGGCACAGGATCTGCCTAGATGCAGAGAAAACAATACTGAAAAAAAGCACAGAAGTTTCCATTCCTCGGGAGTTTATAACTTACTGGGAAGAGTGGAGCAAGGGAAGACAAAAAACATGAAAAATAAATACACAAGAAAACATCTGAGAATGAAAAGTGCTATAAGGAATAAAACCAACTGATTAAGCTGGAGACTTGGACTACTGTGGTGTGGAAGTTCAGAGGCAGCCTTCTTTAGCAGGTTATATTGAAATTGAGAACTGAATAATCAGGATCAGATATGTGAACATCAGGTTGAAGACAATTCTAGAAAAAAACTCTTTTAACTTGACACTTTATTTAACTCTTATATTGGATTTATAATATACACATATTTCTTTTAATGTAAATACAATGTTGGTTTTTTCTCCCAACATTAAAATCATATTTATGAAGAAGTCTATTTGGAATTTGCCTTCTCAATTTAATTGCTTTGACTTCAATTTACTTTGACTCATATTATGAACAAATTGTTAGATTTTGTCTTCCTTCTTCTATACTATCTCCTCTTCCTCTTTCTTTTTCATCTTATCTCTGACTCTCATTGCACTGAACTCATTACTGATGTGAAGGATGGGGTGCTTCATTTGAGAAATTTCTTGTTATTAAACTTTGTGATACCCAAATGGGCCCAAGAAATTGTGTCCATATAAATTAAGACAATAGCAAATTGGCCATTTGGTAATGCTCTATTTTACCTCTTACCAGGCTGACTTTTCTACTAATAGCACCCATCACAAAAAAAGAGAAAAGAATATTAAAAATAATTCAATTCTAAATCTGGTAAAAACATGACAGGATTTTAAATGTGAAACTTCCCTCCTCTCTTGGAAAGGATACCAGAAGGAAAAGAGAAACAACAAAACCTATGAACTCTACTACCAGGAAAATTAGGAGATCCATTTCAAAGTGTGTAAATGCAGATTAAGGTGGCTGGGACTAATAAAGACTTTCAGTAATCCTTGCAAAAAGATGCAACAGGAGTGTACTAGTGAAAAAATGAAAAATGGGTCAAGGGCAGCTAGTGGTGGAAGATTTCAGGAAGAGCTAGAAAAAATGTGTATCTTTCTATATATGGACTATATGCATTGATGACAGTGAACAAGAAGACACCAAAGAAGCAAAGACTGCCAAAGTAGTCAGGAAATGGGTTAAGTTCTGAGAGGAGGAAGAGGCATAGGCCAGAGAAAGGGTACTTAGTAAGAAAGCTTTCATACATAGGAAATAGTATGTCTAAGGCTTTAAAGGGTGTAGTCCCTCAGCGATCTCACAGGAAGCCTAAAATAAAAAAAGGAGTTTATGGACATGACTTTTGTCCAACAGAGTGAATGATGACAAATAAATATGAGAAACTTTTTAAAAGTAAGTATACGAGATTGGATTGAACCTGAAATGGGCAAAAACTGTACAAAATAAAGAGATCTTCGAACTTCAAAATGTACAACAGAAGCAAAGCATGTTGAGAAAGCTATATGGGTATAGATACTGGTTATTTCTAATGGAAAAGAAAGGGCTGAGTTAGTTGCAAGAAGAAAAAAACCCAGAGGGTAGAGCTAAGACTCTCAAAGACACTTTTTTTAGGAAGCTGAATTAGACTATAAACACTGCTCAACATTTGATACCTGAATTTCTGTGAACCACTGACTGTTAAGTGACTCCTGTTCCCTTTTTTAAATTGGAGTATCTATTGGCTCTATCTCTATCCCACCATTGCATGCTGAGGGTAACAAAGGAGGGAACAGGCCTAATTTAGATTTCAAAATCTTGGATTGTACACTAACACAATAAGAGGGCAAGATTTTTGCAGCTCTTGGGAGGAGATGAAAGTATTTTATATGTTGAAGAAAGTAAATAATTTGAGGTCAAAGGATGAATGATATAGATTAAAGATAGCCACAAATTATTCTCTACTCTTCTCATTGACAGCTTGAGTTAATTTCTGTCCCCTTAAATCAGGACTGATTCTAGTGACTGGATGGCTTAATAGACAGCAGTTGAAGTATCTATCATTCAACTATTTCTGAGGCTGCAACTAGGTCACAAGAAGCCCTTCAGCTGCCACCAAGGCCTCATGTAATACTTAGTAATTGTGCCATGAGCTGCAAGAAAGTGTGATTATTCTATTGGAGATAACACTTGGAAAATCCTTGAGACTACACAGGAAAGGAGAATCGCAAGTGAGCCCAATCTCCTGGCCATTTCCACCAAGCCACCAACATGTCTGTTAAACCATTTTGAAATCTTCAGACAGCCTAGCTATTAGATGAATACCCTAAAAGATACAGTTAATGAAATGTGGAGCAGGAGAATCATTCAGCTGAGCCCTACCTGAATTTTAACCCACAAAATTGTGAGACATAATAAAACATTGCTGGTTCATGCTCCTAAGTTTTAGGATGGTATGTTAGGTAGCAGAATATTCATAGTAGAAAAATACTATGCTGCCTAAAAAAAGATAAGGGACTAAGGGTCTTAAAATCAGGTATAGTTATAAAGCTAACCATTCAAACACAAACACAAACCTTATGCAACATCAAAGCCCCAGTAAAATAAAAAACAAAGAATATAGGCAACACTGAAAGGCTTAAAATGCATTTACACATGTACTATGGGATTTAGGAATTAATCAATATTCCTGCACAGTAATTTGTCACTACATATCAAATCTTAAAAATTATTACATATTTGAGGTGAAAATTATACAGAAAAAAATCTTTAAAAATATTATGAGAAATGTCTGTAAAATTTTAAGTATAATATTGTTTATTAATAATTATTTGTAATAGAACTTTGGAATCATCATTGCTACCCAAAATGTGAAATGATTTAATAGTTTATGGTACATCACATAACAGAATAATATGCAACTATTGATGAACATGTTTTTAACAATATTTAATAATGCGGACTTGACTCAAAAGATAATGTTAAAGGAAAAAAACAAGATAAAATTTATAGAAAGTTATGGCATTTTATAGGAAAATAAGACACAATATATGTAGTTTTGTAAAAAAAAAGAAAGAAAAACAATGTCAATGTTTACCTATGGGTAGTAGAAATAAATTTTTATTTTATTCTATGTGTTTTGGAGATACCTCTTATATTTCCATTTATTATGTTAAAATTAGAAAAATTATTTAAAATTATTAAATAAGTGAATTGTTAATTAAACTAAGGATCTGCCATCTTTCAAGGGTGAAGACCTCTACTCTCATTTCTACAATTATGGGGTGAATTCCAAAATAGATTGAACCAGCACAATCAAAACTTGCCAATTTATACCCTAAAGGAGACATAATGAGAGCAAGCTTCTTAAGCATAATGCCTTCCGTAGATATCTGGAATACCTCTTGTCTTGAGGTGTCCACAGATGTCTGGTTAAAGGGTGAATCATCTGGCTACATGCCGTTTTACACGTACTTTTGCTTCCTCAAAACCTAAAGCCAAAACTTTGCTTCTGGGACCATCATTTAGCCAGGTGACATGTCCTGCTGGACATTGAACACATATCACTCAACTACACACAATATGGAAATATCTTTCCTTTTACAAACTACATAGTGAGTCTTTACTTAATCAATGATTCTTAATACAACCCAGATAGTTTGAATATAATCACCAGGATCTTAATCATTGCAGGAAAAAAAGAGAACACTTTCTAAGACACTATTCTCTCTCGATTTTCTATTATCATTGATTGAAGCTCCTTTGTGTGCATTAGGTAAATTTGCAAACTGTATTATTTTAGGAAGTTAGGTAACTCTTCATTTTTTTTTCATTCTGTTGCCTCCTGAGATCACGAAAGAGTTAAATCTCCTCCAAAATCATCATCTTAGAACTACATCCACAGCAAGAGCATCTGCTCATTATTAGATTATGTGGGCACTAGTCAGGGTAGAACTCTGAGCAGACTAATAGCAGTGGAAGCATAGTTGTGGAAAAGTAACCCACAACTTGAAGTGCCAGGACACAAAATTACCCTTTGGTACTGGCACAGAGATCACCTCATTTTTTTTTTCTACACTGCTCTTTTAATTCAAACAAAAATATTCCAACTTATTAGTATAAGTTACTTCAATCAAGGATCTGAAAATAATGAAAACATTAATTTTTAAATGTCTATATATTTTGTCTTTCTTCTAGTTTTCTCATACCCTACTTTCCCACCCAAAAAGGAAGAAGAAAGTGCCTGGTATTTAACTGGGCCTGAAATCAGAAGAGCCTGAGTACCACAAGAAAGGCTGCTCTTTTGATTTTTTTGGCGAACACAAGGGGTGGATGTTCTAGAAATCTGGCCAAATTTAAAACCCACTTTTGCAGACTAGCTTGTGAGGTTCTGAGCATTTGGAAAGAAACAGATAAGCAACTTAGAACCATATTTTAGTTAAATAGATCCCAAACACTAAAGTTCTTCAGGTTCAACAAAGGTGACATTTTTACAGCTGGCACTGTCCTAATGCCTGACTCCACTACTCAGAAGTGAACTTGTGAGCACAGCCCACACCAGGGGACAGACATACTGCAGAGCCAGAACAGGACTGCCTGGTGTCTTGGTGGTTCTAGTAAATGAATCCCTGGTCACATCCATACTCTGCATCAGATGTTTGACATCTTGTTCTAAGCTTGCTTTGTTTGGAAACACAACTGTGAGAAGACTTTACTTTTAACTGTCACTTCTCTTTTTATTAAATAAGTATGCTCTTGTTTGCATACAAAGAAACAAAGTTATTGGGAACTATAGGAGGTATATTTCTTGTGCAAAGAAAATATTTTGAGTATTTCTAAATAAAGAAGAAATGTATTGGTTAAAAACAATCCCAAAATAGTTTGCAAATTATGCTTTTTACTTGACCTAAGGCAAAGAATGGAGCAATCCTTTCAGATATAAAAAGCAAACCACTGTGTTGGAAAGTGGGCAACTGGTCACCTTCAGTGAGTTGAGAATGAGTTTTTGGAGCCCTACCTCAAACTATCTTCCTATTAACTTTGTCCCCATACCTAACTTCTCACAAAGAAATTATTCAACATTTTTTTCAGTAGCTACCATGTGCTATAAAGACTTCTATTAAAATGTAATATTTGGAAAGGGGGAATATTATACTATTAGTTGTTCAACACATTGATTTGGACTTGATTTTCAAATTAGCTAGTGAAATTATTAAAGGAGTGGATCATAGAATAGATGAGGTTTTTATTTAAAGGAAAATATGGCTCAGATGTTTTCCAGGTGGATCATTAGCTGTAATTAATGGAGGTCTGGTCAGGGAAGTAAAAATTTAGCTCAGCCCTGCATTCATATAATGTTTCAGAGTGTAAAAGTCTCTGTGGGAAGCACAGAAAAAGCTAATAAGAGACAAGTATAGAAAAAACAGAGATTCAGATAAATAGTAGCTAAATTAATAGGAGACCTAGAGAGTCCAGGAGGAAGTAAAAGTTAACTGAAGGTGAAACAAGTATGAGAATAGGGAGTTAAGAGCCAGGAATTGTCAATGTTGTCTCATGGTTGTTCTCATATTTCTGAGTTGTTTTAGCAAAATACTTGTCTGGAAACATGGAGTTAAAGGGAGATAGAAGGAATTAGAAGCCTCATTATAGATATTATGTGTATTATCTTTTATTGTATTTTGTTCAGTGAAACTATATAGTTACAAAACTTTGGGGTTATTGTTAGTGTTATTACTGAAAATATCCATAGCATTTAACAGAACTGATCATCTTTCTTTCTTAACACCATGTTTTTTCCCTTGCTTTCTTTGATACAACTCTCCCTCAGTTTTCCTTTTATATTTCTAAATGTTCCTTCTTTGTCTCTAAATGCTTAGTGTTTTTTTTTTATTTACTATCCCCTTACTTTTAACAGTGCACATGGGTAAATCCTTGAATCTTCTCCCTTCTCCAGGTAATTTCATCTAGCCTTGTGACTTTATATAACATTCATATGGTAACATCTCACAAACATGTCTGCATTCCTGCTTTCTCCCATATAGTCCAGATGTGTGTACATATACTATTTAGCCATCTCTACTTGAATAACTAAGCCACTGCAAACCTAACATCTTAGAAATATACTCCAGAGTACCTTTTAAAAACTGTACATTCTGTAGCCTTCTCCTCAGTCCACATCGACTCCATTCTTCCATTTTTGTAATAGCTCAGACCTAACACTTTTATGTCATCCTTGCCATCTCTCTCACAACCTAAAAACATTCAGTTTGTAAAGTATTCCTGTGGGCTCTACCTTTAAAATCTATTCGGAAAATGTCCACTTGTCACTACCTCCATTGCTATCACACTTGTACAAAATGACAGTCATTTCTTTTTTTTTTTTTTTTTGCATTTTTGAGATTGACTTTTTTCCTGCTTCCACACTCCTGCTTCCACACTTCCTTTCAATCCTCAATTAGCAGGCATTTCCTTTCAAAATCCAAAGTAGATCATGGCATTTCCTGACCTAAATTTTCCAGTGCCTTCTCATCTCTTTTGGAATAAATACCAAAGTTCTTATTCTACCCTATAAAAACCTACAGGATCGAGCTCCCTGTCCAACTCTCTGAGCTCATCCCATTGCCTTCTCCCACTTTATTTTTCACTCTTCACCATTTGCACTGGCCTCCCAGGAGCACATCCATCTCAGAACATTTGCACTCACATAGTGTTTTCTCTTGCAGACACTTCTCCTCTAAATATCTGCATGGTTCATTCCCATACTTGTAGGTCTCTGCTTTTTTTTGTCATATAATCAGAATGTGTCTTGGTATTTCATTGTTTAGTATAAGTATGCCCAAAATACTTCATGGGACATTGCTTATACTAAAAAAAATTATTGTGTTTATCTGAAATTCAAATTTAACTGAATGCCCTGTTTCTATTTAGCAATTCTAAATCCATCCCAAAATTCCCTCTCTTCTCCTTCTATTTCAGTTTTCTCCAAAGTACATATTGACACCTGACATATCATATATTTATGTTTCTTGCCTGTCTCCTGAACTAGACTGAAGTCAGGAACTTTGTTTTATTCACTATTCTATCTTAGCACCAAGAACAATACCTGGCATCCAAAGACATGTTGAATGAATAAATGAGTGAGTGTTGATCTGTAGAGATTTGGGGATGTGGTCTTCTTTCCTCTTTATCCTTCCCCATACCCCACTGGTTCCTGGGCAGAAAAAGGCCAGAATGCGAAGGCCTGGTTTGGCAGCTACAGGCTTCTAGGAAAATTCTGCTTAAGCTTCCCCATTGCGCAGGCTTCTTAACCAAGACTTAGCCAGCCAGTTTCAATTTCTCATGCCTGCCTGATGCTTTACACAGGAACCAAAGAGGCGGAGAAGTTTGGGGATTCTTAGTGGGCTGTGTTTTCAGAAGGAAAACCCTTTTGGATAGCGAATGTCATTCTGAATTCTTTAGATGTCAGAGCAGAACTCACAGAAAGTCATTGTTTATGTCTGAAACAAATCTTTATTATGTGATTGAAAATGTTCTCAGTTACTCTAACTTACTTTTATTAAAATGTTTAATGTGTTTTTATTTCTTCCAGGCAGTAGATAAAAAGGTGTCATACAAATATTGATTTAAAATCCTAGCAAGTTTGCCCTCTTTTCTAAATCTTTTTTTGCTCTTTGAAGTCAAATACATGCTTTCATGAACTTGTGTGTGTGTAGGGGGGTATGTTATGATTATTTTATGTCAGGAAGTAAATGACTATTCATTTTATTTTTAGGAAAAAAATTATTTTCCAGTCCTGCATTAAAAATGAATGCAGCAATGCAATGTAATATCTAATTTATTGAAGTAAGTGTTAATAACTGCACATCATATAAACATGTCCATGAACCCAAGTATATCCCCTGAGAAAATCTGCCAAGAAAAATTATAACACATAAAATTCAATAGCTTAAAAATTTAACTAGAAATAAGATTAAAATGAGAATATACTTGATTTAATAATATCAAGTCCATTTTACAGGTAAGAAAACACAACAGTTTGTTAAATAAACCTAAAAATCTACTAAAACTCACAAAACTGTTATAAATTTTTCAATTGCAAATTCTAAATTTCTCAATTCTCGACTAGCCATTCAAATTTAATGATTACATGTTAAAGTGCTAATAGTGCCTTCTTATGGTAAATAATCCATTAATGCTAATGTTCTAGATTAACCGCTAAAATGAAAACTCTACTCTTTCCTTCATAGCTTTACAGACACAGCCTGCTTCCTTGCCATATACATTCTCCATACAGTTCTATCATATGTCTATTCTCCAGTATGTTCTGTCTGAAAATTTCAAACTTAGTCCTTGCTCTTCAGCATATTTTGCTTTCATTTTTCACTGAGGGGTATTATCAAACTCACTGTCTCTTTGAGCCTTGTCACTAATTTTATCCCTACTCCAACTCTGAGAATTTGATTTCACTTCCTAGTTTACAGACAGTGAAGAACCACCCCTTCACTTCCAGTGCTACCATGTGTACAGACTTCCATAATCTTTGAATTTACTCCAGCATATTATATTTATAATAAAAAGTAAAAACTTACTAAGTAATTATTACATGCTAGGTACTTTTCTGTGCCATTTACAAATAATAATTTTTAATCTTAACACAACCCTCTGGGTAGTTCTTATTATTATCTTTGTTTCTCAAAAAAGAAGCCTGTGGCCTAGATAGTAACCTAGAATCCAGCTAGAGAATATGGCTCCAGAACCTTGGCTCTCACCCATTGGCATACCTTCTGTTGACCTCTGCATATGAATGCCTCCCCACCTGACTGTCAAATTTTTAAATTCAGCAGCTCTTTATTAATAAATCATGTGTCTCCAGTATCAGCAATGGTCCCTGAATCATAGTAGAAATTATATAATTGCTTGCTAAGTTAAATAAAAGGAAGGAAAGAAGAAAGAAAAGAAAGGAGAGAGAATTAGAGCAACACATTACCTTTCTTTTAAAAAACAAGTCACTTGGTATTTTACAGTCAGCATCTTCTGAGACTCCACCCATTTATTCTATCAAAGACAAAGAAGCAAACAAATAACAGAGCAAGACAAATCTTCACCCAAACAAAGCAAACAGATGAATTAAGTCCTCATTTAAGCATAACTCATTTCTTCCAAGGCAATGAACACAAGACATACTGGAGTTTAAAGCACTATTCATTTAATCACTCATGTAATAAATGTTTATTAAATATTGAATTAGCCAATGTCCAGGGGGCTTGCTCTATCTATTTTTGAAGGGAAATATGAACTTCTAACATAAATAATTATGAATTATATTAATTGTCAAGTATCTGTCTTATGAATTACACCAATTGTTAATCATCTGCCCCATCCTTCTGAAATGCAAACACCATAAAGGTACACCACTTCTTTCCAGTTTTCTATGATGCACCCTGGGCATGGACAACCATGCCTGACACACATTACACATTCAGAGAATATTTAATAAATGAATGAATCATTATGAAAAAGCATACAAGCTGAACAGAGTATGGTACATTTAGTAAAAGAAAGGAATTGGCAAAAATGGGGTCAAATTTGAGACATACAGTGAAGGAAAATATACAGTCAAGAGTCATTGAGAACAATGAGTGATATTGCCAATGGCCAAATAGGGAATAGAAGAAAAGAGAAAGAGAGTTTGGGGAGAAGAAAATTAAGCTACATTTTGACTACGTGTAATTTGGGTTACAAGTAGAATATCCAGGTGAATCCCAGTAGGCAACCAAAAATGCCTATCTTCTTAGGATAAAAGAGGGCCAGGGTATATTTGCATACTAGGTATTGGTATGCAAAAGCCATACGGATCAAGGTATTCAACATCTAATGAAAGTCAGTATTTGTGACTATGTTCCTAGTTGATTCCTTGCTCCTTAGCTTTTTGTTGCAAAAATAGAAATAGGTTGAAATATATGACTGACACCAAAAATAAAATAAAATATATTCTTTAGAACTTTGTGTGTACTCATATGTTTGTCCAGCAATAAGATATTGGGATTAAGATGTGGAGTTCCTCTCATTTTATTAATAGAAAGATTGAAGGGAGATAGCTGAAAAAATTGTTTTGTCCCATACCTCAGGATTATGTTCACTACCTGACAAATGTAAAGACTGGAATTGCAAGAAAGAAAAGATCAATGAAACAGGTCCTATAATGAAGGGAATTATATAATCCAAAACAAAAAAGAAAATTTAAATATTGACAAAGAGGAGGGACAATAGAAAGAAAGAAGAATAAATGTATAGACATCCTTTAATGAACAGAAAAATACTAATGAAGCACCATTGTATATTATTGATATTCTAGAAAAATATAAGGGAAGTATATCAGTCAGGGTTCTCCACAAAAACAGAACAAATAGGAGATAGCTACATAGGAATATATCAAGAAATTAACTGTAAAGAACCATGTATTTTGTTTTTAAGGCCTTTAGCTCATTGGACAAAGCTCATCTACATCATGAAAGGTAAACTGCTTTACTTAGAATCATCTGATTTTAGATTTTAAGTATGATCTATCTAGATTTGGAATTAAATAACTGGGTACTATAACCTCATCAAGTGGATACATAAAATTAACCATCACAGAAAGATTATATGCAAAGTTCAGGTTGAGTAAGAAGATAAAGGATACAGCTGGTCCAAAGCAGCTTCTAGTATGTATCTTACCATTTGGTGAGAAAAGTAGAGGATGAAAAATGTGAAAGCAGGAGACAGGGCAAGGCACTAGTTGAGCAGACAATGGCCTAGTGAAAGTATAAAGCAGAGTGCCCACATATACCGGGAGAAGAACACCTGGTTCCTAATTTCTCATTTATTAGCTTGTTTAACTTGGTTATGTGTAACACTGTTTCTCTGAGCCTAAGTGGAAATATTTATACCTCCTTCACCTGCATCAAAAGAAAATTTGTCAAGTGAGATGATTTGTGTCAAAGTTTTGAATATATGCTTATTTATTTATATAGATGCATATATATGATGTATCTATTGTTCCCGTTATTACTACTATAAGACTTCACAAACAAAAGTCTGTTACTCCAATAGAGATGGAGTGCAATAAATATATGAACTCAAGAAAAACATTGAGACAAAGAAATTCAATATTGAAAGGAGTTTGTCACCAAATGTCACTGTCCATGTTATGCTGCCTACCTTGTTCCCTCAGTCTTGTCTACTGGAATTGCACAAATAGAGACCACAGCTTTTATAATAAAGCATAAATATCCAGTTTAAATTCAAACTATTATTTGAGTGAATATAGAGTGCTATTATCAGGTTATGATGATCAATATGGAATTAAAATCTACAAATTTAAATGAGACTTAGAATTATTCTCTGAGTGAAGATTTAACAACAAAGACTGCCAAGTATTTAATCAAAAGGTGATTCATAGTTTTAATCCTATGTTATTATTCCTTCTTCTAGCTTTAGGAATGTTTTAGTAATCAAAATGTCTACAGAGAAGACAAATAATTTGAAAGTCTTGAGTTATTGGAGGTTCACAAATTATATAAGCAAACTATATTTAAGCATAATTAATAGCATATATTGTATTGTGATTAATGGGTTGAGGGAACAGCTGAAGAAAAATACTTTATTTTCTTCCCAATAAGAAGAGAAACATCTATGTGTATGTACTATGCACTGTAATATATTTCTGGATCAGAAAAAAATATCATTCCTATGAGAAGGGAAAAGATTCCAAGTCCAAATAAAGAGCACTAGCAAAAAGGATTAAAATCTATGCAAACAGGACAAACACAAAACTAGAGTCCAAGATAAAATTTACGAGAACTCACATGCTAGCAAGTAGGGAATTGTGCTGTGACCAGCAAAGAAATTATTTCTTAATAAATTGTTTCTTTAAATAGCTGCATTGCTAATACATTTAAATATACATATACAGATGCTTAAGTTTAGGTGAGATGCTGCAAAAGAAGTCTATTCCACTTAGTTTTATAACTAAATAACAACATTGCTTTAGAACAATATGAATTACACTCACAATTTTAGAAACATCCTCATTGGGTGAGAAGATCCCATATACCTATGTATAATGGATCCAATAGACATCTTGCTTAACTTGGGTTATCCTTAGAATAGACCTCCTAAGAAAGGCTTGTGGTCAGGTACTTTATTTTTTATAAATTCTCCCACGGAACATCTAGTGCTGGGGGCTGCAGAAAGCACAACAGGAGAGGAGGAGAGAAAATATCATTGAAGTGACTTTACTGTGGAAATTAGGGCTCAGTGTTTTGCAGAACCAGAAAGAAATCACGTAAAAGTCACCCCACTAGAGACCAGTGTAGAGGCGAGTATAGGCATATATCAGAGATATTGTGGGTTTGGTTCAGACCACCACAATAAAGCAAGTCATAATCTTTTTGCTGGTGGAGGGTCTTGCCTTCAGTTTTTTAAAACACAACACCTATGAAGTTCAGTAAAGCAAAGCACGATAAAATGAGGTACTCCTGTATTTTTTCACAGCTTTCACTCCTTATTGGTCAGAGATCACTTCAATATATGAACTTCCTACCCTTCCAGATAGATATGCACATGCCCAGCCTCTCACTATGAGGTTGCAGAGAAGCTTTTAGTAGAAAACAGTAGAAAAGGGTGAAACTGACAGCAGCCACTATCATGCTCACCTGAGATCTTTGGCTGCCACAGCAATTGCAAATAGGTATGCTGCTGAGGACCTGAAACAGGGTACAATGCCTAGAAAATATTTGCCTTCTTCAGCTATCACTGGCACATTTTAAAGTCAACCTGGGTGGCAACAGGTTTTTTAAAAAGGCAAGTTTTGTTTTATCTTTTGTTTTGTTTGTTTTGTTTTGTTTTGTTTTGAAAAAGAGTGTTCCAGCCCTGGCTGGCATAGCTCAGTGGATTGAGCGTGGGTTGCGAACCAAAGCATCACAGGTTCGATTCCCAGTCAGGCCACATGCCTGGGTTGCAGGCCATGGCCCCCAGCAACCGCACATTGATGTTTCTCTCTTTCTTTCTCCCTCCCTTCCCTCTCTAAAAATAAATAAATAAAATCTTAAAAAAAAAAGACAAGAAAATGAGTGTTCCAATGTTCTCAGCAGAGTTAGGTAAACAGATTCACAGAAATTTGAACCAGTATGTATCCTGGAAATCTTCCTGTCAAGGCATGTGTTTTTCTATATTAGTAAAGCGAGGCTCCTGGATATTTTAATAGATATGACCCAGCACAAAATGAGACCTAAATTTCTTTTCTTTCCTGATTCAGAGCATTCTTTGTTTGAAATCCATATTTGAGATTCATTCATTTGTTCATCAACAAATATTGAATGTCTTCTGAATGGTTGGTGGGCACTATGTTAGATGCTGGGGACACAATGGTTAGAAACTAGATGTGGTCTCTGTAATGAAAGTGACAAACATAGAAATAGACACAGGGAGGGAGGGATAGAGAAAGAAGGCAAATTTAGACTTAGAAACCACATTAAGTTCTCTGAAGGAAAATAAAATCTAAGGTGCTAATTTGTGACCTAATAACATAACCACTGAACAAGTGTCACTCATTTTATTTCACACATTGCACACCTGTTTCTGTTTATCTGCCTCAAGTTAGATAGTGTCATTAGATTTTATTTTAGCATCTTCTAGTAACAGAGGCAATAAAGAAATGTCAGTTTAATTTTGGCTCAAGGTACACAGAAAATTATTTATTATGTTTTATTTTCATTTTTCCCCACATTGAAACATTCTCTTCCCTCACCTTTCTTAACCTTATATCCTTTTCTTTTCCTCCCACCTTCCTGACCATTGGTTTGGTTTTTGGCTTTTCACTATAGTTTCAATATTGCAGCTTGCCAAGCAGGTCATGTATACCTCTCTTCTCCTTCTATCCTCTCCTAAGACAACCCTGTCCATTTTCCATGACTTTTCATACCAGCAGCACAGAAAAGCTGTGTATCTGTGGTCTAGATCTTTCCTCTGCACTTGAGGCCTTGAACCCCACTACTCTCTGGATATTTTCACTTGAATATTTCATAGGGTATAGGTCACAACCAAGTATATCCTGGCCCTCTTGCTCAGTACCTCTCTCTTTCCTCCTTGAAGAGCATCACAGAGCACCAGATGTAAATCCCTCTCCAGAGCCCCTCCATCCCCATACCAAACTCTCCCAAATAGTGGAATATAAATTAATATGCTAACTGATATATTTAAAAATATTAAATTAAATAATATATATTTAATAAATATAAATATTAACTAACCTAATTGTGAATTCAGGCTGGAGCAAAAGTAGGTTTACATTTATGAGTATACAAAACAGTTTCTTGTATTAGTTACTAATTATTATATTATTTTCCATGCAAACAACTGTAAACCTACTTTTACCTGACTCTGTATAAATAATAAATGTATTTTTATAATAAACTAACATACTTTGTTCATTATTACTCTATAACAAAGAAATATTTATTAACATCTTTCTGTTCTCTCCTTCCCCCTACCATCATCCCAATCCAAACTCTCACCCCCTCTTTTTTTGCCTACTGTAACAACCTCCTATTAAAGGTACTCATTTGCAGTCAATGTGGTTTTTCATACCATGGCCAGAATGTTCTTCCCAAAATGCAGATTCCGGCTGCACTTACTACTGTGTCCTTGCTGGTCTCTTGATTAAGGTGTCAGTGGATTTCCACTGCATTTAGTGTGAAGGTTAAAATCTACAATCTAGACTCTGCCTACTTGTCACATCTCTTTATTTCTTTTTCCCAGTGCTGGGTGTTTGCTCAGCATTCTTTCCTTTTCCTTCCTCAGTTCCCTCATCCTCCTTCATGCCAGAATTGCTACTATTCATTTAATCTCAGTTTAGTCCTGACTCCTCTGAAAAGTAATTCCTGACCTCCCTAATTAGGCAATACTCTCATAACACTTTCTTCTCCTTTAAAGCACATATGTTATCATAGTTTTATATTTTCATATTTATCTCTGTAGTCCTTTACATAATGCTAACTTCCCTTTATAATGTAGACTCTCCATTGGAAGAGTCTCTCTCTCCCCCACCCCTCTCCCTCTCACACACACACAGCTACACACATGTATATCCCACAGGCACTTTATTCTGTTTATCCCACAGACCTCAAAATCCTAGACAGTATCATGTACAAAATAGGCCTTAAATAGTTAGTTGCATTAGTGAATGGCACCCAGGCTGAGTTTAAATATATATTTGATACCAGTGAGTTCTCCTTAAGATTATATGAACTGAAGTCAACTATATTTTGTTTGAAATATATGTACATAGTGCATGTGAGTAAAAGATAGTATATGCACTTAATTCAGCCCCAAAAGTTGAATGAATATTTTCTGACATAAATCAAATTTAGATTTATTTAATACCCATCTTAATGAATACTGTAAAGCTATATTAAAATAGTTTCATTATAATTGCAGACATTTCTAGTACCATTTATTGAGGCTAATACTAGTCTCTACTTTGTTTAATGAGGTTTAGTTATATTCTATCCAAAACAAATGTTCTCTGCTTTCACCACATAGAGGACAAAGTGCAGGGATCTAAGAGATCCTTTCACAACTATCAGTATTAATACCTTAATTGTGTACTTTTATGAAAAGGTCAAATTTCTCTAATAGCTTATAGTTTCAATATTTTCTCTCCCCATTAATATCAAGAAAAATAGGTAGCCACATGTTCAGAGGGTTCAGTGACATTGTTTCAGTTCCATTTAAATGTTCAGTAAAATGGTCACTAGATTTCTGCAGCCACTATCATTGGAGACCAAAGTTCTGGCATTGCACACTTGTGGAACCAGAGCAGGAATTGTGAAGGGAGAGGGGTAAAGAGAATAGAAGAGAAAATTTTAAAGAGAAAAAAAATAACAAGATAATGAACAATGCAGTAGAGATTTTAGCTCATTATCTGCACTTGACTTACTAGATTTTGATGATAATATTTGACAAGGCTCCACTCTAAAGATTAAGGCTCATCTACCAAGAAAGGGAAAAATTATGAGCACACCCAATCAAAATATTCGCTGAGAATCCTTTTTAAGTTTTTGAGGGCCAGCCAATAAAGTGACATTCTCAGTTCATGATAAAGGTTACAGTTTGGCTGTTAAAATGATAGTACTCTTGCAAGAATCATATCAAAATAAAGAAATGCAGGAAGGAATGGAACATACCTTTAAAAAATCCACATACACCTAAAATATATCCCTCAAAACAACATAGCTTTCTTCCTAGTTTTTCTCTTTCAAAATTTCAAAGGCAGGACAAATGCCCGTAACAATAGGGAACAGTTAGAAAACTGCAATATAAATATGTATTTTGTGGTCTTTGCTAAAACCTGCATTTTGAATTATACTTCATGGTGACTGCTTTAGAAATGTCAAAGCCACAACAGACTCAAACTTTTCAAATTTGATCTATTGCCCAAGACTGATGTGGCATTCATATAACTGTTTTCATTGCTTTTAATAAACTATTGCTGACTGCTTCTATAATTTAAAGAATTTTGAATATGAATGAATAGTACACTTTCCCCTTTTGAGCAACCAATGAGAGAAAGATATGCACAAATTTAAAATAAACATGATGTTCTTTTCCCAACACTCAGAAGAAGCCTCTGGAGTTATCCTTAACATATAAACATTAACAGAAGCATCCAGAGAAGTTAATACTTTTTATCTGTTTAGGCTGAAGTGAAGATGTTAGACAATTATTTTAAAAATATCAAACCAGTTTGACTTTCTCTAGTAATTAAATTTATTTACTGATTGCTCAATATTCCACTGATTTCTTTTTCTAGGACATGAGCTTTCAATTATACCAAAGAACTATTAAAAAGAAAAGTGAAAATGTGACTGAGTACTCAGTAAGTACTTAAGACGTGTTGGCTAGCTAAAGTTGTATCTCACGTGGGTTCAATAAGTATTCAAAACTTTCTCAAAGTTGCATGTTACATTTTTAAATAAAGCTATGCCTGGATGACTAAACTGACATTTATCTTGAGATGAACACCCAAATTAGATTCACAGTAAAGGAGTGTAAACAGCCATCACCGGTGCCAGGTGATTTATTGGAAATGTGCTTCTCCCCTTTTACTCGTATCTATACCTTTGATTCTAATCATATATATATTGGCCACAGATTGGCAACTATATGCACACACAATCTCTACAAAGATAATCTATCTCTATGGAAGGACTGACTACCACGGAAATATTTTTCTCTGTTAATCTATATGCTGTATGCATTTGGAAGTAAATATTTCTAGTTTTCGGTTCTAAGAATTGAATTACTTTTCTTGCCAGGTCGAAATAATGGGGTTTAGCGACTTATGCACACACACACACACACACACACACACACCTGTCATGGACAAGAAAGATCCTTTCTGAAGCCTCAAATTCTCTCTTCAGCAACACACATTTAACCTCCATTTAGGTCAATGAGAACTACAGGCAGGTACAAGAGCCTGGGGAGTAGGAATTTTTAGCAGGTGATTATTATTGAAACAGAGAGTTTAAAGAGCATTTCACAGAAGAATCAAAGGTGAATTCACCTTAAATCTTTGCTTTGAGGCAAGAATAAAGTAAAAAACTTAGAATAGTCTTTAAAAAATAAAAACTTACTTTATAATATTCAAAACTAAGAACAAAATTAGCATCCACAAGACTTCTATTTCTCATTTCTGTCTTTTGCATTTTATACAATTATACTACAACAAATAAACAAACAAATCACTTTTAACTACTCTAGGCCAGTCAATTTGTCAGAAATTCTCTATTAATGTAAATGACTACTTTCTTTTAATAGATATGTTCAAATCTCACTTGGATCAATAGTGGTTAATAAAGGTCTGCATTTCTGGATCTCACTTAATTTTGCATTAAGGATACATGACATTTGCAAAACTAGGAAAGAAATAAGATCTTACCAAACATTGGTTGCAAACAGTGGTTTTCAGAGTTAATAATGGATAAAACAAATCTCTTAAGGTCCTTCCTGAGGAAATGGTAGGTCATGCCACAAAATAATAAATACAATGGTTTTTGGCATTTCATTTACCATTTTATTTTTTCGTTCATTTAACAATATTTACTGAGTACTTACTCTTTCAGGCAATGTACAAGGTTCTAGGTATATAGCAATGAGCAAAAAGATGTCTGCGTCTTCATCAAGCTTAAATTTTAGCAGAAAAGACAGGTGTTAAATAAAACTCACAGATATTTGTGGGTGGGTGATATTTTTAAATGTTAACTCATATTTTTTAGTCTATTTTCTTGGGGCACCTGGGTTTTCTTTATTTAATCAATTAACATCTTCTATGGTTTCAGTTATGGAAAGAGATGCTACCTCAACTTAAAAAGATAATTAAAGCAACGTTCTTAGTTTTGTCCTCAGAAGAAAGCAAGGAAGTAAACCTCATACTCTAGAAAATGTATTAACTATTGAGTTAAAACAAAGATCTCACACTTTAAGAAAAAAAAACATTCCAGGAGGATCATAGAGTACACTTTGATAGCTAAGATATGAATGAATCTCTATGAAATATTTCCAGCTTTTTGCTTTCTTCTCTACCTGGTCAGAAGACAGGTGAGAAAAGAACAAAAATTCTTGACTAGGCTGGGAATCAAGTGTGGGGAGACAAGTGTAGTCTTCATGTGGAATCTGAGATGTTAGCAGACCACAGGCTAGAAGGTGAGTCACCTCAGGTTGGATCAAACAGAGTCTGTTTTTTTTATTTTTGGTTTTGTTTTTTGCATACCATGACAGTAGAATAGTTCCCATCTGCATCAGTGCAGCCAAAGCAATGGCAAAAAGCCTCTCAGAGATTCCCATGACCCTAGGTGGCTATGGGACTAGCAGGAGTTTGCTGAGGGATCTGAGAGAAAACTAGAAAACAAGGAAGACAGAGAAAGACACTAGTCCTGAATCGGCTCAGCATGCAGGACACAAGCAACCTGTGTGAACCTGTGGGGTGAAGACCAGGACATTGGAAAGAGCAGAGTTTCTCCTTCTGGCCATGATTCTGATCTTTGGGCCCTTATATGAAGCCATAGTCTATGTAAGTTCCTGTACTTGAACTCAATCCTGTTTTGGGTTATTCTTGCGCACATTATCACCCCTTATACTTTCTCCCCACCCATCTAAAGTCAGCCAAAGAGACTGGAACCAGGCCTTTTTTCTTTTCTCAGGGACCCGCCCATTCTAAACACTCAATTTTTATTTTCCAACTTTCTTCATGCCCCCAGTCTGAGAGTATTTTATTTAATGAACAGCAGGGAAGTTTGGCTCTTTACTTAATAGGTAGTTTTCCAAATATTTTGGCTATGCCCTGAGTTCTTTCCACTTCCCCCAAAGAGTTGGCTTTTGAAGCTCCAAAGCTAAGGCTTTACTAATTTTTACTCTACATTTTGATGTATCTCTTCCCTGACTTTTCTAGAAAGGATGAAAGGTTACAAAGAAAAGGGAGAGCATCATTTCATATTTCAAAACTTTGTCTCACAATAATTCATAATTATTTATGTATGGTGTAATAAGCCATGAATAAACTTACAGAATTCATGATACAGAATGCACAGGGTGAAGCAAAATCAGTAAATGAAAGAATTATAAGGAAAGAAAGAAGAAACAGAAAAGAAAGAAACTAGGGAAGAGAGTGTATGTTGGTGTCCAAATATGTATGTGACATCAGACTTATATTACTTGTTTTTGAGCACTGAACTTTTAAGATGCACATTAGTTTTTTGTATCATTACACAAAAAAATGATATTTTAATTGCAACTAGCAAAATTGCTGAACCCCAGAATACACACTCTCAATTCTAAAATCTAAAACTTTCTGCACAAGAAGTACCCTTCTCTGTCCAAATTCCAATCTTCTTTTAGGGTCCTTTCTCCACAAAGTGTTTATTAAGAGATAATATAAACGGTCAATAATATTTAACTCCTTTTTATTTTGCCATGTTCGCTAATTGTTAAGGTAACAACAGAAACTCGAAGCCCAACAAGGAAACACCAGAAAGTCCTGCTAATTGTCCCCTGATGAACATTGAAGATTTGTACAAATACATGACATTTTTAAAAGGCAAAATCTTGACTATTCTTAGCTGACAAATTCTTTGGAAGCTTCTTAAAGGAATAAGCTGGCAATGTTCTTACATTTCAACTTTAAAATGAAAGGAATCTCTGAACTTTCTTTCTTTAGCAACAAACTACCTTAACCCCTTCCCTCCCTCCCATAAAGAAAAAACAAAAACAGGATAGGTTAGGATCCTTAGTGCATATACTCCCCTCTTTGCCTAGAGCCAGGTGCAATCTGGAATGTGGATTTACCTTTCATACCCCATTAAGCCAGTTTGATACTTTCATTTTTCTCTGAATTTTAGATTGCATTTTCTCATGATAAAAATGGATAGTTGTGGCTTGAAAATGGGAAACTTGACCAACTATGGACTGGAACAAAGTTGAAGACAACTCTAAATATTTCTAGAGTATTTCAGCAATTCCATGAGCTTTCCTGACAACTGGTCATTCTACCCTCACAGCATCCTGTGGTATAATGTTACATTGTCACATACCCAAAGTCCATGATGCAACACAGCAGGACCTCTGGGATAGCAGTAGTTTTTCTTTTCTTTTCTTGTTTCTTAAAAAAATAAATGGTTTCTCCAAGCAAGCCCAATTATTTAACAGATCTGTAGTTCTGGAGTTGTGAGTTCATTAAAGACATTTTGGGTGCTGGCTGTGTGAAGTTTAACTGCATGTGGCTATTGGATCACATATCCATTCTCTGCCATGTAAGAAAAAAAGATCTCAGGATATAACTATTAGTTGGCTTTGTGGTGTTGGGTTAGTGTGCCAGTCTGAGGTTAGAGCAGAGATGGGATCCCAGGCCATGGGCTTTGTATTATATAGTATTGTATTTTTGATGTTGTACTTAAGGGTCAATTACTGTTTCCATTATAAACCCTGTTTTTCAAAGGGTTATAGCTCACCAATTTTCATTTTGGTATGCAAGCTGCATGAATATACAGGTTTTAAAAATAGCTTAAATTGGGCAGTGCCATTTTTAGGTATAAAGCAGTAAAATACACTTTTCATTGGTTTCAGTTTGTTTTGGAAGTTTACAATCTAAAAGTTTACTTTATCTTAAAATGCAAAAGTGCATGTTTTTCTTCACACATTTTCATAACAGCTCTGTGTAGGGGGGATAGTAAAAGAGACCAGGGAAGATACCCATGAAACGTCAAAGACAAAACCAAAAATATCTTTTTTTTCTTGTGAAATTTGTGAGCAAATGTTACTTTAGTCAATGTTCTTCAAAATCAATATACCAATCAGTCAATATTCCCAGAGCATGGGCACTATTTCATGCCTCATGTTGTAGCACGTACTGTGGGGAAGAAAAGAGCTCCTTACCTCCCATGTGTTTGAAATCCTGGTGAAATTAGAGTGAGAGAAAAAATACAAAGATAATACTAAGCATAACAGCAACATACATTGAGGCATTAAAGTGATAAATCATGTGGCCAAGACCTTAAGAGACAAAAGTGAAGCCACTTACAGAGCTGTGCAAATTATTTAGTCCTTGAAAAAAGGAGGGATTCCAATGAATGGGTAATTGCACACATATGGAAATTCACCCAACTAGGTTCATGCAAGCATTAGAACTGTTTCTGGAACCATCAGAATTAGAAAATTCTTGATTAAAAGAAAAATTGTTTTGTCTGACATTCTCTGGATGTTTCCAAATCGTAAAAGCAAGTTTCCTTTATATTACTACAATCTAAACTTCTTAAAATGATCACCCACACTTGCTATGTTCACTCTGTTACCCAGCTCTCACTCCCCGATCTATTCCAGCACCTTCATTCTGCTCATATTGCTCTTGCCAAAGTTACCCATGACCTCCTTTTTGGTGTTTCCTGTGAAGAAGCCTTGGCAGCACCAAAAAGGAGGTGCTCGCTTTCCTCTTTTATTCAAATTCATTTCTATTTAGAAAATTGTCATAGCTTTCTAGGTATTATCTCATAATAATCTTTGTCATTTTTGTTGTTGCTATTCTACTCAGCATCCAGCCCCTTGCCCTTCCTATTGGGATCTCTGTTTCCCTTTGGGGAATGGAGTTTTGGTGGGAGGTAGTGTTTGCTTCCCATTAGGGAAGCTGAAGGGACAGAACATTTTTCTCTTTCCCAGCAGTGGAGGTGGTACTGTATGCAGGGCTCAGCTAATCAGACACCTTCTTCTAGGACTTTAAAGCTTGATTGAATATAGATGTAGAGATGGTTAGATACCATATTTATGTACTAACAGTGACAATAGAGTCCAGCCCCAGCCCCAGACCAGTTCTTGCTACACTGTGTTTGTTACAGTTTATGCTATATGGTTCTCCAGAATTTACTTGGTCCATGCCCACTTTCCTGATCTTGTTTTCCATATTCTCTTCTTTATTTCTGTTATCTCTGGACATTCCTCAATAAAATTAAATTTTGCTTAATAACATTTGTTGCTTTTAAAAAGAACACTGATACATATAATTTATAACTCTCTGGCTACTCTTTTTTTTACAGTTTTTGAAGATTCATTTCCCTCTATTACAAATTGCCACTCTTCTCACTAAATACTTTTTATTTTGGAAAACGTGTTTTCTTTCATGAAAAGCATTTCTATTAATGTAATGGATTTATTCTTTTTATTAATAGATTAATAAATAAATGCTTTAATAGTTTAAATTTCTATGAGGGTGAGCATTGATAGATACAACACCCAATTATTGAATGTCCTCAATAATTTTTTAGTGTAACAGCATTCTGAGATCAAATAGTTTGAGAACTGATGACACAGTGAAATAATCATAAGAGGAGACCATCGGTAATACTGTATTGAACATCACTGGACCTGGAACCAGTCCAGGTCTGGAGGATGATCAGCTTTGATTTAGTGACCATCTTGCATCTGTCTGTCTGTCATCCAGGGCTGGGGTACTAGGATAAAGAGGGAATCGTAACCAGTACATCCATGTAAATGTAAGCCATAGGCTTTAAGGGAGTGGTTGAGGACACTCTGTTGCCCATTTTCCCAGATCATCAATTCAAAGAGCATTGTTCTTTTTTAGTTTTATGGAATGCCACTTTATTGGCTATGTCCCTATAGTGCATTAAATTTTGTTAGGAGTGTGCATAAATTAGGAAGAATTTGGGGTTGTTACTATGTTCTACTCAATTTTTAGTTGTCCTGTTTCAGCTCATTCTTAACACTCTCTTGGGTGTCATGCCAACAAGGTGAACATTCAACATTTGTAAAGTAATCAAGTAATTGATTGGTTCTTGCCTAAAGTCCAGGAGAGAGCATTACTCATTCGTGGTGTACTAGCTTATTAACCGTGTAGCTAATTTCTTCTATGAATAGAAATATTCAACTACTCTTTTATTCAATGTAACTGTCTCATATTCTGAAAGAGTAAATACAAGGTCAGTGCAAGTGTCCTCAGTGCCTTGGGAGAGGATTTTAGGGTTTCTCTTTTTAATAGACTTTTGCTAAGAGTAGCAAAGGCACCATAAAAAGAACAGTTAACGAAACTTGTTTTCTTCATTACCAAACTTAATATAAATACTTCAGCATGAGTGTTCTTCTTTTTCTTTTTTCTTTTTAAATTATTCATGAAGTTTATCTTTTCTGGAGTTGGGGGTGGTTATATACAAGAATAGTTTCAAAAACAATTGGAATACTATATAAGCAATGTAATGATTTTTAAAACCCTAACTAATGCAAGAAATGATTCATAATCCAAAAAATACAATGTAATAAAATTAAGAATTCAGGTTAATCCTTAATTTGACCTACATTAAATAATTATCATGCAGAAGTGAAATCATAGATAATTTCAAGGTCTCCAGAAGGCTTCAGCGTAAGCAAATGAGATCTTAGATTTTATAGTCCAACATCCCTTATTTTTATTTTTCCCTCAGGTACAAACTCACATCAGGATCCTTTTCCTGTGCAATTAGCAAGGTAACTTCCTTACCTAGCTGGCATTGCCCCTTTTCATTCTGGGGTCTGCAAGCATTTGCCTCTTACACTCAGATCATGTTTTTGTGAGAGGCCACAGAGCGACTTTCTTTAAAGCTATCAAAGCCTTCCTCATTATCCTTTATGGGCTGTGCAGAAAACGTCTCAACTATTAGACATTTAACTGGAGTGCAGTAGAATGGGTTTGCTGGCCCCCTCCAGTTTCTTGGGTAAAAGCTCTGTTCATAATCAGTTTCTGGTTTTTTAAATGACCCTCAAGAGGTTTCTTCCGGTCCACTTCAGTTCCCTTTTTAGTGTCCCATTGATTTTCCAGACTTAAGGAACGTGTCCTTAACCACCTGCTTTCCCATTGGCTCTCTCCTCTGAATACTAAAGGAACACTTTGTTACTTCATACACTGAGACAGAAATATCTTGAGAACTAACACACCATTTATAAGAGTACAGTTTACAATAGCATTTCCTGCAGAAAGAAGGTGCTTCTCTCAGACAGAGAAAAACTATTTCTGCACCCCATTTATTTTTAAAACTACAAGCAACACCCTTGTTTTTGTCAATAAAAAGGAAAATAGAATAGAGTAACAATCACAATACATAAATGACATTATTCATCCCCAGAGTGCATACCAAATAGTAATTCACTCAAAGAGTTTGCATGAATTATGAATGGCATGAAGGCATAGAGAGCGAACCTCAGTATAGACCCTCCCCACACAGCTGAGACAGGAACATTATAAAGTCACAGAGGCAACACAAACTATGGGGTGAGATTATAAAGACGTATAATTTACTTTTGATCCCCCTCCTTCTCTAGCTTACATTCTAAATAATAGAGACTATAGAAGCTATGAATTCAAAAATATAATACTGGTTAAATTTAATATGAAAAAGCTGATCGATATAAAATCTGAAAAACCTCATGACAGTGGTGGAGTTTTCAGGGAAAAAAGTCTCCTTGGTCCCACTCACCCCTCAAACAACGACAAAAATAAAAAAGGCAAAGGAAGAACAAGGAAAACCTCAGGTCCTTCAGGGTACACAGAAGTAGAAGACAAAGATATAAGCTTGTAGGAGATTTGGACATTTGTGTTGCATTAGGTAATGGAATGGTGTGCACTGAGGACCTGAAATTCAGGGGCAAAGCCATTATTGTTTGTGTTGCTGAGAAAAAGAGTATTCACGTCATAATATAACATATGGTTATATTGTTCATTTCTTTTTTAGACTCTGCAATAAAAAATTGTAGTCATTTTTCCAAAGAAAAGTCATAGAATGATCAGATAAGCTCCATAAATAAAAATATGCTGGAGACCTTCAGTCTTGTCTCAAAGTACAGTATTCATGTGTCCTATTTTCTTATTTTTTCCTCCAGCATTTTCCTTGAGCTTCTTTTGAACTAAATAATCACGAGGAATTGGGAGGCTAAAGGGAGAATAAATCTTGTTCTCCTACAGCAAAAAAAAAAAAGCATAGAAGAGTTTCTTATACACACAGACACACACATACCTTTCAAAGACAATAGCTGAGTTGAAATAGTATCATTATCAGGACATGTGCTTTAGGAGAAAGCAGAAAAAATGTAAAGGCAAAGATTCATCTGAATGATCCTAGTTAAGGGCCTTACCAAAAAGACAGCTTAAGTTATCTTTGAAAACTGGTGAGGCACCCTGCTTGGCTGAGTTTGAATTGAATGTTCCCAACATAACATTTCACAAATAGGGATACCCTTCCATTTCACACTGCTCTTTCTGGAAATAGCAACACCATTTAGCAATATTTCATATGAAGACAATTACATTGTAGAATTATTGGAGTCTTAGTGCTTCATTAAAATTTTTAAAAAGTTAAATCCCTGTTTTGTTGAACACAAGAAATGAATAGTAAATATTGATTTAGAATGAATGCAAACATTGCCCTGGGAGTGGATAATTACTGCCTTTCTATGCAAAACACTTATATTTGAAGAAGCACTTCACTTACTTTGCCATGCGGTATACATTCTTTAGTACATTTTAAATTATACGTTGTCCTGGACAGTGTCTGCTCTATAATTTCTTGTGTCTCTACACCAGAGTCAGTATGTAATTTTAAACTACAAAGTTTCTGCCAACTAGGAGAATAAGCTTAACTCTTTCTCTTTGCTGGGATCACAAATTATTACACAAGGATATCGGGAGAGCTGGAAGAATGATGATCTCAGACCTGGAGCGTTTGGTCTCTCTCTCCTTTTTTTAGGCTTGCAGAAATGTCACTAGTAACTGGCCACTGATTTATAGAGGAGAAAATAAATGGAATATAGAATTTATGTACTAACCCAGTTTTACAACCCATCTAAAAGACATAAATTAAATAATTAACATCAGAAATTTTGAATGAATCATAAAGTGGTTTGAATACTTGTTGTAGAAAGGAACCAGGTTAAATAAGGAACCATAACACTTTAGATGGAATATATATTTTGTTAAAATCTTTGATTATCCCAGTTTTATCACTCTTCTAGAATATTTGCAACATAATATTATTTAAAGAAATACATGATATTTTTACATATTTATATGTATGTATGTGTGCATATGCACACACATATTTATATATATTTCACATATAAGTGATACCATAGCATTTGTGTTTCTCTGTCTGCCTTATTTAACTTAGTATAATTCTCTGTGAATGATGGCTGCCAGGGACTGGTAGTATGTAGGCCAAAGGGTACAGACTTTCAGTTGTAAGAAGAATAAGTCCTGAGGATCTAATATACAGCATAGTGACTTTAGTTAACAGCACGGTATTGCAAAGTTCTACGTTACTGAAAGTAGACCTTAAGTGTTCTCGCTACACACAGCGAAAGAGTTAACTATGTGAAGTGATGGATGCATTGATGATCTTTTACCCTGGTAATCATTTTACAATATACATGTATGTTAAATCATCACATTTTATTATTTAAATCCATACAACTATATTGGTAAAGTATGTTTTAAAATTGGAAAAATATGAATAAAATATTATTTTAAAAAGAAAGATGAAAGTACATGAACAAATATAGGCAAGGAAATGCTACCTTGGGGGAAAAGTTACCTTGCAGGAGATAGGTGAGACAAGACCAAAGAATTGTTTTCGTGTACTGATGCAGCAGTGTGTGTCTTCCATGGGCTTCCCGCATTCACATCTTGTAGGATGTAGTCTCATGTATTCTCTCTGGTTTCAAACTCCATATAACCTTCCACCTCTCTGACATATTAAAGTTTCCATATAAGAAATATAAACTCTAAAAAGAACAATACAATTTCAGTGATTATACCATCTCTAAATATACTTGAAGGAGATAGATCAAACTTTGACACTTTTGCATATCACATAGAATCTTGTGGCATCCACTGTGCTCTCCTGTGTTAATACCCTCTCCTATTATTGGCTTCTTTAAGACTAACTTGCCTGGTCACAATAACTACCCAGGGAGATCATTTAAAAAAAATTATTCTCAAGACTATATTCCAGAGAGTCTGACCTTATGAATCTGTAACAAACCTAGGAAACTTTTTTAATGCTTCAGATAATTTTTATGATTAAGTTGGGTAATGATAATTCTAGATCTTCATCTAACCCATTCTCTAAACTCAATTTTATTTTTAATTGGTATGAGCAGTATTTTCACTGGTCATGCATCAGAGAGAAAGGATGATGTTGACTCTTCAGTCCACTCAGTGAGAAATGTCCTTCTTAAATATTTCAGTATAAAAGGGAAGCACAATTAGGATAGACTTTAAGTCAAATCAGAGCAAAACTAATTAACACCAGACCCATTTCTCGATGAAGGTTTTGATAGAGGTGTGTTTTAATGAACAGGAAAGGATGAGTTACTCAAATGCAGACTGAAAAGGAAGTGGGTACAATAAATGAACACAGAACTGAGAGGGCTAGATGGAAAGAAACTGATAAATCACCTTTGTCATAAGACACACTAAGCTCTGCTCCTTGTAAATACAATAAATGCAATAGTTTGAGAAGAGACAATCTGCAAAAGACTATGTGGATTTTACTGATGTCAATTTTTTAATGCAAATTAAATTTAATATTTCAGCAGAAATTATGGATAGAGACAGCTCTGGTAAATTTACTAGCACATAAAAAATGATTCAATCCTAAACATGTTAATCAAATCCAACCTTGCTTATATGTCTGCGAGTGGTAGAAAGAGATGTTTTGAAAGAGAGTGTAGGAGATATCCTAGACGATGTAAATACTAATGTAAATGGCTCTGGCTTGTGTGGCTCAGCAGAATGAGGGCTGGCATGCGAACCAAAGGATCACCAGTTGGACTCTCAGTCAGGGCACATGCCCAGGTTGCAGGCCAGCCCCCCAATAGGGGGCGTGTGAGAGGCAACCACACACTGCTGTTTCTCTACCTCTCTTTCTTACTCACTTCCCCTCTATCAGAAATAAATAAATAAAATTTTAAAAAATTTTCAAAAGAAATAATAAAATAGAAAATAAGAGGTTAATATGTTGTACAAAAATAAAACCAAAAAGAGTTAATAGGCATGTTAATATATTTTGACTTTGTCCATTATATCCCTCCACATTCTTAACCATTGTAAGCAATAAATTTTGTGGGAATTTTTGCCTTCCTTAGTGCATTTGTTAGCAGAATAGGCAGCAGGAAAGGTGTGAACACACCAAAGCTCTTATTTAAGAAAAAGAACCCCCAGAACAGGGCCTAATCTAGACCTTGACTCCATGCATTTATTGGTTCTAGGAACTGCCTTATTTTATCTAATCTAAGCTATTACTGATTGTAATACACTTCTTAATTTCAGAAGTGTTAGTTGAAAAAATGAGGATCTTAGAATTTATAATATGTGCAACTCTTAAAGTAAAACAAACAAAGGGACAGGTAGCTCTTGACTTTTTAAGGTGTTTATCAAAGAAACTCAAAGACTGTCACATAAAGGTCTGGAATGGTTAATCCCAGAGCCAGTCTCTAGTGCTTTGTGAGGCTGATTTGAGTCACTTTGTCATAGCACGAGAACCTTTGTCCTCTGAGATAAGGATGTAATTGACAAGGGACAAGGGTCATCTCTCAACAATTGATATCAGAGCAGACAGACTGGGTGACTGTGGAATCCTTTCCACCACCAGGAGGAAGACATCCTGCTACTCTAGTCCACCAGAGTATGGTATATGCCAGAACCTTTTGACCACGGATAAGTTGTTTCCCCTTCTCTGTTCTGAATTGTCCCATTTTTCCTTTTCCATTGTCCATGATTGAAAATACCACTTGGCATCAGTAAGTGGACTATGAAATTGCTGCCTTTGCATCAGACTCAAGACAAATAGACATCCCTCAAAGATCTTGAACTTGGACCTGGGATATAGTAACAGGGTAAGATTTGGGTTTGTGTCTCTTTTGGAAGGGTGAATCTGTTTATTGTATACAGGAAGGTTGCATTATTTTAGGCAAGGGCATTACAAAATTGTTCATTGATAAAGAAAATCATATGTAGAGAGAAATTTTCCACAGGTGGTAACTTCTCAATGTGCATCTATTACAGATATTTAGCAGAAAAGCTAGGCTTTGCTCTGGGAATTGTCTCAGAGCCACATTATTTCAATATGCATCTTCTAGGACTGCTTACTGTAAGATCACCTAGGCTGGAGGACATACTTGCCATCATGTGGAGACAGTTTGTCTAAAATGCAACCATCATAGAGGAAAGCAAATCCTGGAGAGGGTAGGGCCAGAGCGAAAGAGAAAGTGTGTGTGTGTGAAATGGCGAGGAAAAGAAGAGAAAAGCAGAGCCAACACGTCAAAATTTTAAATACAGAAATTACAAAAGAAAGCTTGAGTTGGTTTTCTGTCACTGTAAATGGAAAGAGGTCTTTTTAATGCAGAATGAATTGGCTTCTGATCCAAATTTCACAACTGTGTGGCAAAGGTAAGGTTAAACAAGGGAACTCTCACTGACTCACTGTCACTGAATATGTGAAAGTGGAAAGAGAAGGCAGATTTTGTATTTTACTTCCACAGAGAAACTGAATCTAAATTTACCACTATACGCCCTGGCTGGTGTAGCTCAGTGGATTGAGCACGGGCTGCGAACCAAAGCATCACAGGTTCAATTCTCAGTCAGGGCACATGCCTGGGTTGCAGGCCACGGGCCCCAGCAACTGCACATTGATGTTTCTCTCTCTCTCTCTTTCTCCCTCCCTTCCCTCTCTAAAAATAAATAAATAAAATCTTTAAAAATAAATAAATAAATAAATAAATCTACCACTATACATAACCTGCTAATATAACCTGGAAATGTCCTGCTAATAAGGTTACTACTGAGCAGATATAACAACTGATAGTGGACTTTTATGTGCCAATCATTATATACCATTAATGATATATTTATATTAACTCTTTCTGTTTCCCTCACATAAATTCATTAGTTTTACTTACTACATATTACAGATGAGAAAACTGAGGCTTAAAGAAAATAAACAATTTGCCCCCAAATTACACAAACAGCTGAGTTAGAAACCCAGGCTTTTTTTTTTTTTTTTTGGTCCTTACTCATCCACTCCCTTAACCACCATGTTCAACTTGGGACAAGTATAGCACTTCCCAAATACCAATGCAATTCTTGTATTTATCTTCATCTCTTGTCCAAGTCCAGAATGAGAGAAAAAAGTGTTTTTCCTCTGCCAACAATACCACTAACATTGCTACATTGCATTATTCAGAAGGTTGCTTTCACTTAGTAAGCATGGTGAGAACTCTCTGCCTAAACATTAGAAATGGTTTTCCAACAAGCACAATTCCAACTAGAAATAGACCAAATACAATTCAAAAGTAGTAGAAGAGGTGGAATTTATTATTATTAACTCCACTTCGAGATTTATTTCAAGACTTCAGTGACTGTGTTTCAGTGTACAAGACACTAGAATAGAATCTAATTTGCCCAGCTCCTCTCAGCACTGATGCTTCAATTCACCCTACTTCAATTCAGCCCTTGTAGCCGGACATTACTTCAGAAAGCCGTGTGTTCAAGGAAATGTTACTTCTTCAAACAGTGTTCTTGATGTCAATGGATAAAAAGCATCAGAGTTGTGGGGAAAGTTGTGCATCAACCAGGAAAACATTCATCAGCCTACCCACTTGGTCATTCACTTTCCCTTTGGCTATTTGGGTGTATTTTAGTAAGTATTAAAATACCCATGAGCTCGCCAATCTTAATTATAAAGTTTGAGAAAAAACAATGTGCAGTGAAAGTTATTTTCAGGTATAAAATTAGAACCTCCTTTTAACTCCTCTGCCTCAATATTTACATAACTGTGAGGGCAAAGAAATCAAATGATAAAAATACCAGATACTACAGATTAGAAATGAAAAGTAAACCAGTCACATGCCAGTTTCCTTTCTACAAGTTCCAGCAGAGACCAAAATCAACGTGACTGAAAGAAGATGTAGTGTGGAGAGAAAAATCTCCCAGGATAATCAAGGGATAGATTTCCAAGTTTATTTCCCCCCACAGAACTGTTTTGTTTTCTCACATCAATGAGCTAGAATAAAATGTGGATCCCATGATCAAGCTGGCAGAAGGCATGCTCCCTACCTGGATGCTCGCAAATTGTAAATCACAACTTTACAAGGATTTAACTTTTCCCTTTCCAAAATAATCAAATGTTGTGGTGAGGGGGCCACTAATCATGACAAAAAATATACTGCAAATTCTTTCTTTTGGTGCCAAGTCCAATAAGTTCTCTGAGTGAAATTAAATGCACGGTCTTATTCCAAACCACAGCTTCCCTTGGGGATGTTCAAATCTCAAGTGGGGGCTGAAAGGCCAGTTGTATCAAAGCCCAGGGTTACACCCATTTTTTCAAAGTTTTTTTTTTCCTTTTTTCCCTTTTTTAACTACTGCCTGCAGTGTAAACGGCCCAGGCCTCTCCACTTGCAGCCTTTACAGTCAAGTCAGTGCTTCATACTTTCCACATTCTGCCTCTAAAAAGTGGGCCAGTCCCTGACTTCTTTTAGTTTCTCACAGTTTTTGTTTATTTTAAGGGAAGAGGAAAAAAGTAAAGAGAAAAAGGGAGAGAGAGAGAGAGAGAGAGAACTCTGTTATGTCATAAGCAGTTACTGGCTCCATCTCCTAGATCTGCAATATCACAGGAATTAGAGATGGAAAAGACCCATTAGGTCATCCTGTACACCCTATGCCAACACAGCACTGTTCCCTATTGTAGATTATCTCTTCTGAGAGTTTTTAATATGCTTAAAGGATAGCCAATGATAACATAGTTTCCTTTTATTTCTTTTGATGCTTTATAGTGTCTAGTCTAAACCATGCCATTTTTAAGGATGGCTCTAGAGTGACTTCTTCAAAAACATTTGGACTGCCTGTAAAAAATTAAAACAACATTTTGCTATCCAAAATCTATGATCCATGAGTTTAGCATAGAAACATTCATAAAAACAAATTTAAGGGGCCAACATTTAGTCTCCAGGATGGAAATGTTACACATAAAACAATATTCCATAGATATATTCTATATATCTAGTACATTATATCCAAAATATAACCATGTAAGTTTGCATATATGTTCACATAAAGTGCATACAAATACTCACTATTACCCCAGAGTGTTTCTGTTTCCTAAAAGTTGTGCCAAATGCTGCATAATTCATGAAAATGTGATCCAAAATATTTAAGGTTATGTTTCTCACAATTTTCTTCTTATCTCTCTTAAGTCACACATTTTAAATGTCAACTTACATAGAAAAATATTTAATTTCAAGGACACGCTTCCATGTAAAAACTCTTTAACTCCTTCCTAAGTAGTTTTGTTTTTTCTTGTTTGTTCTTATGTTAAGGTAATATAGTGTTTCAGTTCACTTTTTATACCCAAGTATAGGTGTCCTTACATGTTAGATTACCAGTCTTATACCTCAGGAAAAAGCAGTGCAGCGTGGGAAAAACCAAGCATGAAAAATGAAAACATTATGTGATATCTCATGCCTACCCTTTTAATTCATTGTCCTTAAAGACTAAATATAGGAAATCAAGTCAATATTACTATTTGAAAGCACACTATCTTATCCTGAGCTTATAGTCAACATTGATAGACTATGTATTTTTTTGTTATATCATGTTCTAAGTTATATAGTGGTAGCTAGGTACATTGCAGAATATATTTTCATTTTAAGATTTTATTTATTTATTTTTAGAGAGGGAAGGGAGGGAGGGAGAGGGGGAGAGAGAGAGAGAGAGAGAGAGATCAATGCGGTTGCTGGGGGTTATGGCCTGCAACCCAGGAATGTACCCTGGCTGGGAATCGAACCTGGGACACTTTAGTTCCCAGCCCGCGCTCAATCCACTGAGCTACGCCAGCCAGGGCTATATATTTTCATTTTAAATACAATTAATAAGTTGGCTCATCTTTGATATGTGTAGTAAAGAGAAATGATTTCTCACTGATCTACTAAAAGGCAGGATAGTATAGTAACCAAGAGTCTGGTGTATGTATCCCTTATGAGTTGTGTGATTGTGGACACTGTCCACTGTCAGTACATTCTATGTGGATTTGCTCAAGTTAGTTGTTATTCTTAAGTTCTAAGAGGTCAAAGCCTCTAACATTAAGGATTATCCTATGTACTAAGAGAATAAAAGCAATTTTAATTAAGTGATAATCTTATACATGCTCATTGATTAGACTGTTTTTACACAGTAGCATTATATATGCCAGCAGAACATTTCTCTAAGAGTGCTGACCCTTTGTTTCTGAATTTCTTTCCAAATCACTTGAAATTATTCTGCACATTTTGATTTTATATTTCTTGACCTGATCACAAGGAGTCAACAGCAAATGTTGAGACAACAATCAGGAAAGCATTTTTAAAAGCTATTACACTAAACATATGTAGTTCCAACCTCCCCCATAAACCTCAATTGGAATAAAACAGCATAATTATCTGTGACTACAGGCATTCATAAATAAGCAATGACATCTATGCCATCACTGCATTATAAGATGTCATCATTATAAGGCATATCCCAATACCAGAGATATATATATTTTTTTAAAAATCAGGTCCTCAACCACACTTGAGTTTCCTTACTGCCTTAGAAAGCCCCTGTCAGAAGTAAAGCTATCCATACATTTAGGGTGACTTATGGGCCAAAAAGTGATGGGAACTTTTTGGAACCATGTAGAGAAATCTTTCAAATCCAGGGTTTGCTGCTAACCAGTTAGAGGGCCTTAGGCAAATTTAATCTTCCTGGTTTCAATGTATTAAATGATTTAATGATACAGCTTATTTAAGTGTGAGATTTCAATGAGATAAAATATATAAGGCAATTTCATGATGCTTGATATATAATAATTTCTGAAAACATTTTAGTTATTTCCCTTAATGTGCCATGGATCAGTGGAGGTAATTTTTAACAAACAATTTTTTGATGGGGGCAGCAAGTGGTATGACAAAAAGATAAAATAAAAGAAGCAGAGGTGAAGGACAAAATTAATTGTTTTTATAAAAGTCTTTATTAAAAGACAAAGGTCTCTTTGTAAATTTAATGATCTATGGTTTATATAATACTTTACAAGGAAAAGAGCCCATTTTATCCCAAACGTGTAAGGTACAGGGGATTCAGTTTACTCTACATACCGGTGATTTAAAGAGTAGAATTAAATTGGAAAATTTCAGTGGGAGAAAGTTCAGGTTCACTACCCCGCGAGTTCTTCCCCATCTTGTTATGGAAGACTTTCAGCTTGACCTTCCCTTGACAAGGGCTCTTCTCACAGGTGCTTCCTGGAAACCCTCCCTTCCTTCAAAGAGGTCCTTCCTGACCACACTTACATCGAGACTAATGAGGTGTCCCCATTAACCTGCCTACAGAACCTTGTTTATTAACTTCATAGCTCTAATAAGAATTAATTATTAAATTGTTCATTTATTTGTTTAACTGGCAACTTAGAGAAGTTCATGGTGTTAGGGTTAAGAGCATGTGCTCTAAAGCAATCACACCTGGTTTAACCCCTGGTCTGCCACTTAATTGCTTCTCTTTGGTAAGTTACTTGCACTGTCTTCTGTACATGTAAATGCAGAATAATAACAGTTTCCATCTCACAAACTTGTTATGAGTAGTAATTGAGTTAATACATGTAAAGTGCATGGTAACTAACATGCAGCATGCTCTCAATAAATATCAGATGCTATTTTTTAATTTTTTTATTGTTGTTCCATTACAGGTATCCCAGTTTTTCCCCATTGCTCTCCCCTGCCCCACTTCCCCTCCACCACTCCCACAGTCAATCCGCACCCTGTTATCCATGGCCATGGGTCATTCATGCCTGTTCCTTGACTAGATCTTCCACTTCTTTCCCAACTGTTCCCCCTTCCCCCTCCCCTCTGATTGAAGTCAGGCTGTTCCTTGTTTCCATGCCTCTGGTTCTATTTTGCTCATCTGTTTGTTTTGTTCATTAAGTTCCTCTAATAGGTAGATTATATGGTATTTGTTTTTCACTGCCTGGCTTATTTCACTTAGCATAATAAGTGCCCAATAATAAATAAGTGGGTTAAAAAACTGTGGTACGTTTACGCAATGGAATACCACACAGCAGAAAGAAGGAAGAAACCCTTGCCTTTCGAGAGAGCACAGATGGAACTGAAGAGTAGGTGCTATTCTTTTAGGATTATCTTTCTTCTTGTTCCAAAAACTGGTTAGTGACTGGCACATGACTGGAACTCAATAAATATGTGTTAAAGAAATGAAAGAATGAATATTCTGAAAAGTGTCCCTAAAGGGAGACTTTCAACAATGAGAGGTGTTGTTCTTTGAGGTCATTAAGTCCCTGTCAGTCAACAGAGTTGCTGAAGTAATTCTTAGAACTAAGTTTTAGAAGTCATTCTATAGTGGTGTGGGGCATGTAAGTAGTTAATCACTCAGGTCTTTTCCAACTGAGAGATTCTGATATTGACCTAAGGTAGTACTCTCAGCACTTCCCCTCTTCAGTTTCTAGTTTTCTCAAAGGTAAGGGCTTTTGACTAGAAAACCTCTAGGGTCCACCCTGATCTAACATTCTTTGATTCTATGTGTGAGCCAGTTGAATGTGTTATTGATGTATTCATTCCTGAAAAAATTACTATAAGAGGAGATTTTTTCATTTAGGAACTCAAGTAACTCGGTTCAAATAGCACCTGGGACAGAATTATTCTACCCCAGGGGCAGAAGCCTGGACAACCAGTGATAGTGCTATAGTCACAGTCACTTGGCGACAGGAATATAAACAATCTATTTCTCATGCCTCTTTTTTCCACTACTATAGTCTCCTCCTTCCCCACCTTCCACAGCCTAGCCTTACACAGTTCTAAACCAGAGGAATTCCACCCACAGAGCACTACAGAAATTGGAGCCAGAAAACCCCTATTAGGTCATGCAAGCCACACCCCTTCCAGAGCAAGAATATCCTCTCCAACTGACACTTAGCTCCTCTTCTGGCTCCAAAATGTGACCGGGCTTCAGCAGTTCCCGTATATGGTTTGAATAATAGTTTATAAGCATTTTGGGATCCTTTGAAAATAAGGGTTGCATATAAAGTTATATTGCTATTTTGTTTACGATAGTTTCTTTTTGTTTCTTTTCTTTCTTTTTTGCTTGATCATGCTGAGAGTAGTCACAGGAAATTTTCTCAAAAAGAAATGGTACCAATGAACCTTTGACTTGTTATTATCAAACTTGATAGTCAGCCACTCAGAACCTGGCTGATTAATGCCCTGTTGTAAATGTGCTATAGAAAAATTAGTTTTTTAGACAATTAAAATAGTACTTAAAGCATTATGTGTTAATTACTGTTAATATATTTGCTCACATTTCTTCAAGTTGAAGTACATATTTCTTTATTGTCAGTGCAAATTTTGTTTATTTTTAATCCTGTAACAATGCTTTATTGCCTTTGGATATGAATGAAGCCTTATAAATGCTAATTTTCTAAATGTTCAATATTTTTAAAATCCGTTTGCTTGTTTCATTGTGCTGAACATACAAACCTAACTTAACATTACTCCAGGTGATAAGAAAGCCAACTGATTAACACAAATGTCAAACATCACTAGGGATTTAACCCAAATCCTTGGCTACCATCCAGCCACTCCTCTGGCTCAAGGACAATTTCATTACATATTTCTTTGTTAGGAAGGGAACATGAGGGTGGGAAGCAAAGTCCAAGATGACATAGTAAGTAGCACTTTGTATGCTGTGATATTTATGGTTTTCTTCTTTTGAAGAGCTTAATAAAAATAACCAGGGATAATATTTCTTTTCCACACACACACACAGACACAAACAAAATTAGCAACATTGCACCCATTTTGCAGAGATGAAAGCTTGATTTCAGATAAACAAAGCTCCTCGTCATCATTACCCAAATCAGGGGTGACAGAGTCAGGGAAGTATCAAAATCTGTCTTCTAAGTCTTAATTCATAATCATATCAAAAAGAACACATTTTCTTAATGGATTGCCAGTAACAGGAACTGCAAAGCACTCTATAAAATGTAAAGTGTTATTAAAAATTTAAAAGTAATAAAGTATTTAATAGTAATAAAGTTCTTAACTAGGATAGTTTGTGTTTTCTATATGAAACTATGTATATTAAAAACAAGAATTATTGCAAGGAAGGGTACTAAACAATGTATTTTTAAGAACTTGTCATTATTTCAGGTAATACAATAGGTTATATATCTATCAGTGTAGTTTATTAAACTTCACTGATAAATACATAAGAATGATTTCCTCATTTTGCAAAGGCTGCTGTTTATGTTGGAATACTGCTGTCTACTCTGACATACAACTAATAAAGCGAATTAACTCAACTGAGGCCCATATTTAAGAATGAACCTTAGCCTCTACAAATTTCCAATACATGAGCCTGGAGAGGAGTAGAGACTGATGTATACTACTTAGAAATTTGTAATTTCAACTTTTTAGGCAAATAAGAACAAGTCTTCAAAATAAACAAAAAGGTAGGGGGGGACTCAAGGGATGAATAGTTATTAATGAAAACATTGGGAACACAATTTTTTGACCCATTTGGAGAATGTAGACTAAACTAGCAAAAGGTATTTAATGTTATATTGAAAAGGGGGACAAGTGAACAACTGAAAGAAAACAATGGGTTCAGCAATTTTAAAATGATAATGGTAAATAAATGAACTAGTATGGTAAGATGTCAAAATTTCTCTAAAAGGAAGCATTTCTCATAGGAATGCAGTCATTGAAAGCCATATAAAAACACAAGCATTTATGCTGTACTCACAAACACGTGAATGCTTTATCTATTTCTCCATTTAACACATTTGCCCATTTAAATATAGACAGTACCTCATGGTGAGAAATATTATTAATCTAGAATTTTTGCATTTTAGGGACCATCTAGCAGCTAACAGGGAAAGCCAACAAGTCTCATTTCAAGTTCACTTTGAGTGATGAGGACCACAGGAAGGCTGCTTGGGTCACTGCATTGAGAATTTGAAGGCCTCACACTGTCTCAGCGGGAAGAGTCTGTAATCAATTATTGCTGCCTGTCATGGCTATGGGAGGGGGGAATCCAAGCCCACCTGCCATTTATTTGATTTTCTTATCCAGTCCAACCCTCTGAACTTACAGTTGAGGAATCTGAAACACAGAGAGCTTACATTTAGGAATAAAGAGCTGGGGTAATTGGCCTAAGGATAGACAGATCATGGGCTGTTCTTTGTAGAATGTAGCCAGCTTGATGTCCGGTTCTGTCCTTTCTATCACTGCATCCCAAGTGCTGATTGTTTGAAATTCTACAGTAGACGTTACTAATACACAGTTGCACTTCTGTAACAATATAGTCCCACATCGTGCTACCAAAATATCTTAATGCTTCAATATATTCTTAAATCTTTTCACTATATCTATTTTTAGTCTATTAATACCTATTTTTCCTGGAAAAATAATTTTAGTAAAATTATTTTTTTTCTCTAAAAAGATATAATGCACCCTTCTTCCTAGTCTCCATTCTTTAGGATTTTCTTTCCTGTTCAGAAAGTTTGTAAATCTAACTGACTTAAGCCCATTCCGTATGATACCAAAATTAGTCATGAAGTGTAGAAGAACCATTAATATATCATCTTTTTCTAAAGTGCATGACAAGGCATTGATTAATCTCAAGCCAATTCCCTTGAAGCTTACAGCAAGAAGTATGAAACATCCATTGGCCTATATTTACTTTTTATAAGTACACCCAATAGAGAATTACATTTCAGAAATTCAAATGAAATGTAATCAAATAGTTGTTGCAATTGTAATCATTGTATCTCTAATATCTACAGCAATAAAAATAACCTCCTAATAAATGCTGTTCTTCACTTAAATTTACCCAAGTCACTTACCTTATTTTTCACCTTGTATATAGGTATATTCATTCTAAAACTTACTGGAGTGCACTTATAAAAACACCAGTGTCTCTGCAGAAGGCTCCTGGTGAGGAAGCACACAGAAACCATGAGATGGATTATAACAGAAGTGCCTCATGCACACTTGGGTGTTTCCACCATATTTTTCTGAAATACCTATGTTAAGCATTCATTGGGAAATCAATGGCAAGCATCTATAATGTGGGTTTTCTTCTAAAACATCCTCTACCACCAGCTACCCTTTAAAAAAATAACAGGAGATAGGTTAGTCATAGGGCTTATTTTATGACTTTCACTGCTTTGCCTTTCCAGCTGCCCATTGAAGAGATATTTTGGCTCAGGTTTACCTATCAAAGCAGCATTGGCCAATGGGGACCCATGGAAGGTTGTAATGAGGGGCTCCATTAACCAGTTTCATTATTTCAGAAGGCCTAAGGGAATAACATACGAGCCAATAATAAGGCTGCTAAAGCTAGAGTGTCGAATTACTTTGCTTTGAGGCAAAATCTTATCAATTTCATATGAAAACCCTTATTACTTCATGCTGATCAGAGTCCCTGATTGGCAACCCTGTGTTTGATTAATACAGTGTGAAATAAATACAAATGAATTGTTTTGTTTGAACAAAAAAAAAATATTTCAAAACAGAGTCCCAGAAGTATAAGATAATCAGAGAAGACTAATTTCCATTAAAGGCTTAATGTCAATCTAATACCTTTAGAAAGGGTGGTGATGACAATGCAATAGCTAAAACTTTTATAGCACTTACTAAGCACCAGGCACTGTTATAAGCATTATACATACACTAATTCATTCAATTATCACAACAAACATATTAAGTAGGTACAATTATTAGCAAGAGAGAAATCAGAAACAGAGCTGTTAAATGACATGTGCACAGCCCTACAGCTAGTACTGAAGCAAGAAATTGAACCCAGGCAATGTGACCTTGGAATCCATTCTCTCAATCCCTCCTTTCATGAAATATTCTTGTTAGTATCCCATTGTTAATTAAAACAATGATAATATAGCATAGTAGCTTCCTACCCTTTAAAATTAGGGATATTGATAGTAGTTTACTCAAGAGATTTTGGTATGATTTAATAAGTTAAGTTTTGTAAGATTCTAGACCAATAATTGTCATAAGAGAAATTGATTAAATGTTTGCTAATATTAATAAAGAATGCTTTTAAAAAACTACAAAGCTTTTATTCTCCCCTTGTTCAGAAACAAACCTCACCTGTGCTCAATATGAGCAACAAATTAACTTTTAAAATTGATTTGCCTTCATGTAACTAGTAATATGTATGGCAATTCAATTGGCTGCCTAAAATCAAACCATACTGATAAAAGTTCAGCATGAATGCTCCCTTTGCAAGCAGGGTGTGGGAGGTGAGAAGTATGGGACACTACAGGTAGAGCAGAAGTACATGTATCCTGGGACCAAAGAGTGTCCCATGCACTTCATTGCTGAGGTTTTTTTCTTTCTTTTCTACCTCTTCACAAACCCCCTAAATTCATGTGCATGGAAACCAACATTTAAACTATAACATCCACCATATGATCTATATATTCCTTGGACTAGCATATCATTTCATAGTATTGCTCAGTTTTAATAAAATTCCATCCTTTGAAGCTCTGTTGTGGAGGAGAGTAATTCCACAGCAGCTTTGAAGTATACTCCCTTAAATAAACTCAGAGAAAATCCCATTGTTTATTTCACTACTATTTAAGAGTTAATGAGAGATTTGCACCTGTACAGCTGTTGTGGACTGAAACTAGCTCATGGAGTGAATGTGTTTTCTGCTTGAGACAGTTGTAAATGCCTTGAGTAAAAACACTGAGGACTGCTAATGGATAGGTTTATTTTAAAGCATGCCATCTGCTATCAATCATAGAGAAGTATAGGAAGCAAGTTTGGCTAGGCTCCCTTCTTGCGAGCCTGATAAAGACAGGGCTCCAGGACTTGGGAACATTGAGTCCTCAAGAGAATAAAACATCAAACCTACTCAGCAGCTCCACTAACAATAATAAAAATGCCTCTGCCTAAAGGTGACATTCTGAATTTACGATTATTTGTGTCTATAAAGTGTATTCTTTGGCTCCTGACTCATTCTGACTGTCTCACTCTGAGAACAATACATTAAGCCTGCCTGGAGTAAATGGAAATCCTATCCTTTTATTAAACCAGCAGCCAGTACCTGAGACCATCTAATGCCTTGTAGGATCGCAGAAAGATTTTCAGCTTGGTTCTTTCCCTTTCAAGTAAGAAAATTACAAATGAAATCTATGTTAATGCACTAAAATACATAAATAATATAGGCAAGTTTATGTTTCCTAAAAGAAAAAATGAAATGAAAGAGTGAATTGTAACTAATCCTACTATTCTTCTATCATGTGCCCATTACAATGCTGGTGGAAAATTACATATTACAGATATGTTATTGTAAAATTTAAAACTGGTTGCTCAGAGTTGTTATATTCTTTATGCCGTATGGACCAAGCATGTTTTCAAGAGGACAAACATTATTTCCTCGGAAATCTTCCAGCTGTGGAATCATAACCAATATTGCTTTCAAAAATGGATCCCAAAGTATTCCTTGAGAAATGCCGGGGCTGGCTTATTAAAAGTGCTGCCTGCTGAAATTCTCAGCGGATGAAATGAGTTGTGGTGGCATTGGAAATGTCCACAGCTTGTAATGGTAGACTCTGCCTCAAAGCTGCAGCTTAACTTAATTCTACTGCTAGCCTGGAAAACGGAGTTGTGAGCATTCAGGGAAAACCCACCTGGCCAGCAAACTCATGAGCCTAATTAAAGTTAATAGAGAAATTAAAAGAGGAAAACATTGGCTCAGTAGTAGTAAGAAATGTGCAAGGCAATAGAAATTCAGGGCAGGAACTTACATTTCTGCATTATGCATTTGTTAGAAATACTTCTTCTTAAAGACATGAAGTAGAAATTGGTACCATTTCACTTGCTATGTATTATGGGTGATATGTTACAGTTCAATACATGATTTTCATGCTGAAGAAAATTAATGTTTTAGGTTAAATAGCAAAAAAGTGAAAATACTGATTCAATCAATGAGTACACTTACAGCTCTGCTGTGCACTCAGCACTCTGCTAAGTTCTGTAATATCAGGAATGTGAGTACATTAATATTAGTATATTATTAGTAATATGTGTAATATTAGTAAAAGGCATGATCCTTACTCTTTATGGAGAAAAATGTCTAACATTCAACTGAAATGAATGCTAGAGCAATATAATAGTGTCAATCTTAAGAGCTAAATTCTTAGAGATTAAAAATAAAAGGCTATAAGAATCAGAAAAGAGGGAGAAAAGCAAAGACTGAAGTAGCCAGGAAAATTGATAAAGAAGTGTTGCATCATTTTCTTAAAAATAGAAGAGATAGAATGAATAAAAAGAGGCCATAATTCACACTTAAAAGGATATAAACAATATTTACCTGTTAAAATTTCAGTGCACTATCAGATGAAATATAGAATTAAAGATTGAGTCAAGTTACAAAACATACCTGGGGCAGAAGATAGGACCAGCAACACATTCGTCCTTTGATAGGGGGCAAAAATCAAATATACATATTGCTCAAGCAGGAAATGTATTAATATCTGAGTGAAGCATGCTAGGTCATAAGTAGGGTGTAGCCCATGAAGGAAGGGCTCCTGGCTGGTCTAAACAGGCAGCCCCTACACAGCACAAACCAATCCATGCCAGGACAGAAAGAGAACCCAGTAGTACCAGATCCTCCAATATATCAAACAGAACTGGAAACTTGGCTTTTGAGTAATACTTCTCAATTTTTTAAAGACTTAATGGTCAAACTAAATACTTTACCATGGTGGGACAGGTCCATCAGTCTTGCTCTGGGCCATTCAATAGTCCACATCATAAAGAAACCTGGGTCTTTAATTCTAGGAATCCTAAAAATAAGTCTATAAACATTACCCAAAGCTCATGCATTATATTCGAAGGCCTTCTACATGGTGGAATCACCAAGCAGTCCATGAAGCCAGTTCTGTGAACTGTTTTACAAGAGAAAGTCTGTTTCTGCAATTCTGAAGGTTAGAGGGTTTCTTTCACCAGAGTCCAAGTCCCTGACAGTAACTCAGTGGAGCACTAATGAAAGAGGTGCTGTGACAGGCCTGCGCTGCCACGATTAGACAGTAGTGGCCATGTCAAAAAGGAAAACACCTGCAGATTAGCACTGATTTGTTTCTCTGAACATGAATAATTTAATCTCTATTCTTAAGAAAGCAGTGGTTTATAAATAGGGTAAAAATTAAATTGAATTTATAAAATATATTCTTAAAGATTTTAATGTTTTCATTAAAAGATGGGTCATTAAAATATAGTTAGTAAATACTGGGTTGGCCAAAAAGTCCATGTGTTTTTTTCATAAAATAAAATACATTTCTCATTTTCACCAATAACTTTATTGATTTGGATATTTTGAGTGTGTCAGCTATCTCTCAAGGGGAATATTGTTGATTGTTCTCAATGTCTTGATTTGACTGCTATCAACTTCAACTGGTCTACCTGACCATGGAGCATCATCATCCAACAAGAAATCTCCATCATGAATCTCTGCAAATCACTTTTGACACATTTGATCAGTCACAGAATGTTCTCTATATACTGCACAATTTTTTTTACATTTCACTTGTGTTTTTACCTTTCATAAAAAATATATAATATGCTGAAAATACATATTTTTTTCCATCCTCAATATTAAAATGGCTACACAAAAATTCACCAATTTTTGATAAGGTTTTTTAATGTGCACTGATATGACAGCTGTCACAATACAATCTAACAAAATTGTTTTGAATGAAGTTAAAGACAACTAAGTGCTACTAGAGCCATCTTATGGAAAAAAACCTAACAAACTTTTTGGCCAACCCAATATTATTCATAATTCATTATCTTAAATATTCCCTACCTAGACAGTGCAAATCCTCACTGACTGAACTGTAAAGTTATAATTCAGTCAGGCATCATGTCATTATTCAGTCAATGTAGGTATTATGTGATATTTTCACAATTAACATTTGCAACATAAGATCTATACATGAGGAAGGGGAAAAGTTTAAACAAAAATAAACCTACTCTTGTTCTTCAGAAAAATCTTATTATTTCAAACTAAGAATAGACCTATGTGAATTATTTAAATAATGCTGCAAATTCTAATTAATAATTCTAACTAATAACTAATAATTATATGCCATCAGGAAAGTATTTCTGAAAATATCATTTATTTATTAATTTGGTCAAATTTTTATTGAATCTCACAGGGTTTTATATTTGGTGCAAAAAATAATTCTTACTAAAGGAACTTGTGTTACTAATTTGGAAATCACTTATTTTGGTTTATTTCCCTTAAATTTTTTATTAGGCAGCCTCAAATTCAAAACCATATATGTTAAAAGCCCATGCATAAGTAGCAACAGGTTCAAAGACAGGCGCTCTTGCTGCATACCAACACTTTCAGACATTGCCGAACAATGTATGAGGCTGCTGTTAATATTGGGGCAAACTTTATGAATTTTGAATGTCAAACCACCCCCAATATCAAGAAAGAGATGACCATTTGGGAGGCAACTATGACAAACAGATAATTCAGACTTTAATCAAAATTGACTTACCTGTAAACAAAGAAAGAACAGCATTAACAATTAAAATTCAGTCTGTTGCATATTGGAATGCTTAGGGCTGGGATATGTTCTGGCTTTATCAAAAGTGACTATAACCTCTCTGTTCTTGTTTCTCCCCTGGGAAAGTAGAGAGAATTAGGTGGTCTCTTAGAACTCTGCCCTGTCTAGAATTTCTCATCTCGTTTTCTGCTATTTCCACTCTGTGGTGATTAGGCTTATAAAACCAAAGTGATGTTTGTTAAATATACTTTGATATGGATATGTTCATAATTTATAGTATTTATAGATTGGGTAAACATTTTTCTTTTTTATATCTAATAAAATGCATCTTCCTTCTTACAAAAAAATTTACCTATATCTAGTTATCTATTATCTATCCATTCATCCTACCTGGAATGCCAAGCTACAGAAAAAATTACTGGTAAAATTTTTATCTATTTCTTTTTAGTAATTTACTCTATACATATTTATACAAAGTTGTCATAGAATTGTGTAATTTTTATTCTTAATTTCCCTCCACTCTATATTACATCAAAAACCTTACCTCATATTTTTGGGTATTCTTTAAAAATACAACTACATGTGAGCCAGATCCCCAGTAAGGGACCCTCAAGAGGTAACAACACATTGATGTTTCTCTCCCTCTCTTTCTCCCTCCCTTCCGTGCTCTCTAAAAATAAATGAACAAAATCTTTAAAAAAATACAACTACAAAAGCTTCCATTAGATAGGTATATCATAGTTGATTAACCATTTTCCAAATTTGGGACATTTATGTTGTTTTCACTTTTTATTGTGCAATAAAAATCCTTGCTAACAAAACCCATAAGCATTTCCTTAAGATCAATTCCAAAGTACAGATACACAATTTCTAACGCTTTTGAATTGTAGTGTTACAATGCCATCCAGAAAGTTTGTCTCAATTCACTGTCACTGGTGCAGAAGGTTGTTTATTTTTTGTTAACACAATGGTATGCGCTGCATGAATACGATAGGTGGCCTGTAACAAGAGATTTTATATTGTTTCCTGGGGAGCAAAAGAGGAAGAAGTGCCACCTTAATCTGTCATTTTTTTCAATCACAGACTTTGAGTATTCTTAGAAGCTTAAAACTAGGCACTGGGCCCACTCCCGCTCTTTACTCTCTCTCTCTCACACACAGGCACACAACTCCCATGGTCATATATGTAAGATGAACCTTCTGATGACAGCAAACAGACTCCCACTGACATACACAATCAGGGAAAGGGAGGACTTTTCTGAGACCGCTTGGTTTTAAGCCAGCTGACAAGAGGCCATGAGAGTGAGAGTGAGTCTTCAGGGGATCCTGCCTGGTTGAGAAAATAGTTTCTAAGATGTCAAAAGTATGATATGGTGTAGGTGGAAGAGATCTTTCTTGTTATCTACTAGAGAAAAAAAAAACTGTTACCAGGAAATGCAGCATTTTCAAAAACCCAGCAACAACTAAAAGAAAAATTTTCTAATTTTGCCAGATAGCACAAGGAATACGGCCACCAGTCAAAATGCTCTGTGTCCCTCTCAGAGCTGGATTCCTTTAACAAAAATTTCCCTCTACAACCACCTAAGTATCTATTGAATTAGGCAAGAAGCCAAGCTGGGATAGAAACAGTCATTCACAAGAAATGCCCATTTCCATTTGGATCTCTGTGGCCCTTTCCCATGTCATGGTGAAAAAATGCTTCCTCTGCTTGTATGTTTTGAGGATGCTTTAGTTTGATGAGAAAGTCAGATCTGCTTTTCAGAAGGCACCCATAGCAAGGGAAGACACTGTTTTGTACAATCACAACCAAGATGCCTATGCCCTTAAAAAAATATATATCTATGTCTATCTATTTATATTTCACATATAGATATATGAGAGGGGGGGAGAGGAAGAAAGAGAAAGAAAGAAAGAAAGAAAGAAAGAAAGAAAGAAAGAAAGAAAGAAAGAAAGAGAGAAAGAAAGAAAGAAAGAAAGAGGGAGGGAGGGAGGGAGGGAGGGAGGAAGAAGGAAGGAGGAGGAAGGAGGAGGGAAGGAAGGAAGGAAGGAAGGAAGGAAGGAAGGAAGGAAGGAAGGAAGGAAGGAAGGAAGGAAGGAAGGAAGGAAGGAAGGAAAGGAAGGAAGGAAGGAAGGAGAAAGAAAAACAGAGAAGGAGAAAATTATTCCTTGTCCACTCCTACCCATCATTTTGATGTTGAAAGAAACCTGTTGTGGTTTAAATGACTTGGTCAATTCTTTTGGGATTTTCCAAAGTCCCTATAAAAAGAATTCTGTGGGAAATGAATGATTGCATAATCACTAACATATGCCAATTTCTTTAAACGTGTTATCTTTCAGGTGTTTTGCATTGGATTGTCCCAAAGAGTGAATTCCTATCTTCTATATATACCTAATAGTGTTGAGTAGTAATGCAGGTTGGGTAGCCCTCTCTCTCTTTTTTACCCTTTACCCAGGTAAATAAAAAGCAGACAGCATGAAAGGTGAGTCCAGGTTGTTTGTACAGCAACATTAGCAGGCCAGGATTATGAAGGGGGTAAATTAAGACAATTTTCCAGACAACTGGTGAAGGAAAACATGATTTCTTCCATTAACTGTATGCCTTAAACAATTTTACTTTTAGCCTAACTTAAGGGGATAAGTGTCTCTATAATCTCTTTTGGTAGACTTGGCTAACTATTGATAGTTAGATTATTTCCTTTTTAAACCATAGTAGACACAGAATTTGCTTATTGTTGCTTAAAATATTAAAGTGCCTGGGTTTAGAAAGCCAACTTTAAAATGAAAGAAAAGCTGAAGGCAATGCCTAAAGGCCAAGGCATCACATCTAAAGGACTCTGAAGAAACAAAATGGATGCTGTTCACTTTCTAAGGATGAAAATGACTGATGCGTGATCATCAATTTATTAAATGAGTTATAAGGAATTCCAAGGGCTGCTGTTCCTAGCAGCTACCCAACAGAAAGTCCACAGATTTATCATTTCCGGGTAGCACCAAAGATCCTAACAGAAAACAATGCTAAAAGCAACCCCCTTCTTTTTTTTTAAGCTTCTTGAACTATTACTGTTGTTTGTGAAAAATTGAGGAGCCTCAGGAGGTACTGACAGTTTGTTTGCCAGAGGAACATGGGTCAGCACCCTGCAAACCAAGGCTCTGCAGCAAGCATTCAGCTAGAGTGGGGACCAGTGGCCCCAAGCCCTAGCTGCACATTAGCATCACTTGGGAAACTTTGAAACGACTTATGCCTCAGGTCTATTCTACATCACATAATCAGAGTGTGGGCATGAGACCAAGGCATAGGTGGGTTTTTGTAAGGTCTTAAGGTGATTGATTCCAATGTGTAGCCAGGGAAGGGATCCACTTACATGCCCTTGAGACCTCACGTCTTAAACCACACCCTACTCAATTGAGGAAACATTTTTAAATGTATTTATCTTTACAACTAGATCAGATTATAAAATACTTTATTTTGCTACTGCTGTATTCACAATACTTAAAATGATACCTGCATTATATAGTGTTCAATGTATATTTACATATAATAATAATAATTGAATATATTATTACAAGGCAACATTTTAACAGTGAATGATTATTTTATACGTGATGAATATATCATGGGCAGAATGCTTTATCATAGGGCACTATTGTTCAGAGAAAAGGTTAGGAAAATGTTAAGTCTTTGCCTGGACTTTGCAGGTAGTATGAAATTTGGCTTATAGAGAAGTATTTGAGCAGAGAATGAAAAGGCCAGTAAAGGGAGATGGGGGCTGAATATATAGTGAGAGAAGATGATTTGAATACAGGTGATGGGCACACAATGCAATACCCAGACCATGTACCATAGAAATGTGCACTTAAAATCTACAAAGTCTTATTAACCAATGTCACCTCAATAAATTTAATTTTAAAAATCAGAAAACAAAATCAAAAAGCAAAAGAAAAAGCTAGTGAAAGCAGAAAAGACTAGTGTTAAGCAGCTTACAGGATAAGAGGACCAAAATTTTGCTGAAGAAATGTCTAGCCCTCTGCATTCATGCCAGAATATCTAAATTGAAAATTTCTACTTCATTTGAAAAGAATTCTAGAAAACATGAAAAGCTACATGTGTTTAAAACATAATTTGTGATCAAAAAGAAAAAAGGGGACAGTTGGAAACTAGGAAATATTCACGAACAATAAGTAACATTTCAATAACTTCATTTTATGGGGATACTTCTAGTTTGGGACAGTAGGAAAAGCAATAGAATAATATATATTTATTTCCACCAAAGTTATACATCATATCTTTTTTGGGGTAAAATAAAGATCATCAGTTAAACCTTGGCAAAGCTAAGGGGAGTTGTATAATTGTTGAGGGTTTCACATTTTATTTGTAGGAATATAAACTCTGTGGTCAAAAATGCCCCTAAAAATTGTAATATATCTTTGTAACAAAACACAACCAGTCTTTCTCTAGCTATGGAACTAATCATTTTTTTTCTATGATCAAGCAGTATATGAACTAGTTGGCTCATGTTTACAAATCATATTGTACATCTCCAAAAAATCTTTACAAACTAGAATCACACTCAAAATGATCAAACTAAAAACAACATAGAAACTAGGAATCCTGTGAGAAGTAAAACCAGAAGGCATACATCAACTGAGGAGAACAAATAAAAGAAAGCCCTTATTACATACAGTGTTCTCTATTTCTCTTTACTGCTCTCAAATATCTCTCCTATTTGTATTTTGTAGAGGGCATAATGCAATTAACATAAGTTAAATTCATCTCTGATGATATGCATGATAGTCACTGACCATAAACAAGGTGAGAAGCATATATGATATTCTCTTCTTTTATTTTGCTCAGAGATTTTGCAAATGAATTAAGAGCTGCAGAAGGAAAGTTATTCATTTTTTATGCTAACATAAAATTTGAAGAGAACTAGTATTTTGGAATAAGTCAATATATAAACATACTATGGCAATCTAAAATTACAAAGAAACATAACAGTTAACAGAGCAAAATATAAGTTTCTGGATTCAGGTTCCAAATATAAGTTAAGTTCAATGTAACAAATAGCTAAATTTACATGAAAACAACCACCTGTTGAACATGAGACAAAAATTAAGAGCTATGGTGCCGAGAACTCTGTGTTAGAATAATAATAACTGTAACAACTACACAACAGGAAGACACATTTAGATTTTATTTTAATGATACATTTAGAAAAGTAGTGATAAGGTGGTAATAACAGAGATCATGTATAGGAGGTCTGTCCAGAAAAAGTCCAGCCATTATTAATATTACAAGAACAGTTTGTGTGACATCTATGTTACCTGGTAGCCAAGGAGAGTGGACTGAAATGCACATTCATGAACAATGATGACTTCACTGTACTAGTCAGTGGGGACAGTACTGTGAGGATATTCAAAATGACTGAGCAAATAGAGCAATGAATCTGCATCAAATTTTGCATTAAGCTTGAACATTCCTCCCGTGGAAACTATTCGGATAATTCAGAAGACTTTTGGAAATGATGCAGTGAGTGAAATGAAAACAAAAGTGTAGCACAAACACTTCAAAGATGGTTAACAATCTGTTGAAAGTGACCTCTCTTCTGGAAGACCTGCGATCAAGCAGAATACCTGAGAATGTTGCATGTGTACAGGCTGCAATCAACAAAGATCAGTGACTGACAGTCTGAGAATTAGAAGCTGGTCTGGGGATTCCACAAACTACTGTGTCCAAGATTTTGATGCAGGATCTGGGCATGAAACGTGTCATGGCAAAATTCATTTCACAGCTTCTGCTACCACAGCAAAATGAACATTGTGCTGCAGCTGCTAATGACTTGATTCAACCTACTACCAATGAACCAGATTTCCTCAAAAAGATCATAACTGGAGATGAATCATGGGTCTATGGCTATGACTCTAAAACAAAGGCCCAGTAATCCCAGTGGAAGGCACCTGGTTCTCCATACCCAAAAAAGGCACGGCAAAGTCACAGCGAAATCAAGAGCATTTTAACTGCTTTTTTTTTTTTTTAATTCGGAAGGTGTTGTCCATTATGAGTACACCCCCAGGCCAAACAATTAATAAGAAGTACTAACTCAGTGGTCTTCATCAGCTGAGAGATGTGATACAATGAAAACTGCCACAGCTATGGGCAACTGGTGATTGGCAGCTTCATCACGACAGCGTGCCTGCTCATGCATCACATCTGCTGCAGAGGTTTTTTGGCAAATCACCAAATCACCCAAGTGACTCAGCCCCCCTACAGCCCAGATTGTGTACCCTGTGACTTCTGGCTTTTCCCAAAACTAAAACACCTTTGAAAGGGAAGAGATTTCAGACCATCAGTGAGAGTCAGGAAAATATAACAGGGCAGATGACAGCAATTCCAACAAAGGATTTTGCAAAGAGTTTGAACAGAGGGAAAGATGCTGGGAGAATTGTGTGAGGTACCAAGCTGCCTACTTTGAAGTGGACTGAGGAGTCATTTTCCTATGTAAAATGTTTCTTTTATCCTGCATATTCTTCAATAAATGTCTTAGTTTTCACAGTTCATGGTGGGATGGACAAACTATATAGTCAATTCTCCAAATATTTTTAATAAAATAAAATTCTAGTGTAATACATGTTATCAGTGATTGCCTCACTGCCACTTATCAAGGTAAATTAATGAGTTTGAGGGTAACTTGGAGTCCTCACACAAAGTTTAATGGCTAGTAATCTTCTTGAGTGTTTCAGATGATTTAGATGAAACAAAACAAAAAAAAATTTATTGTGAAGAAATGAAATGCTTTACCTGCAATGATCATTAGATTCATCTTAAAGTGGTAGAAGTGTAGATTTGAAAAGGACTATAGCAAGACAGTGTATAGCATCCAAGAAGGAAAGAAATGTTAAAGTTTATTAATACATGTAACAGTGAGGTGTTTGAATTTTTAAAACATGTCTTGTGAGTACTTATACAAATGGTCACCTAATCACTATTTAAAAATAAATTTGAGTGGCTGATTCATAACTCTAGGAAAAGTCTAGACATTTTCAGCTCAATCTCTCTTTGGAACTCAGGACTTCCATATTCAAGGTTCAACCAATCCACTTCCCATGTCCAAAACTGGATTCTAATTTTCACTGTTTTCTATCTGTTCCTATTTCTGGGTTTTCTTCTAAATTTATATTGTTAACCATTTTGTCACTTGGTTTTAAATGGGGTATTTAGTCCATACAAACTAACTAGTGATATTTGGGTTTATGCCTACCATTATATTATTTGCTTTCTATTTGATCCACCTCTTTTATACTTTTTCCTTCATTTTTTTCCTGTTGATTAATCAAATATTTTCTAATCTACTAGCTTGTTAGCGGTACATTTTCTAGCTTTTTCTTTAGTGGATACCATATAGATTACAACAGGAGCCTATGTCTATTACAAGTTCCCTTGTCTTCATACATGGTGATTCCATCATTATAGTTACACAGACCCAACCTTGAAGTTATCCTTGAACATTTATTTCTCCCACAAATACAACCCATCAGGAAAATCTGTTGATTCAACTTCAAACTACATTTAAAATTCAACCATTCTTAACCACCACAACTCCTAGCCCGTTAGTATAAACTATTTCCAGCTCTTACCTACACTATGTAAACAGTTTCTTCCCCAACCTTTCTCTCCTCTTCTCCCACTAGAATCCATGTTCTACTTTCTGTAAAAGGGACCCTTTCAACTACAAGCCAGATAATACTGTACAATGTTTAAACTTTATAAAGGCTGGCCATCTCACCTAGAATAAACTCCTGAACCCTTCCTTATCCTTCAAGGTTCAGCACAATCTGACCCCAATCATCTTTGTAGTCTCTCACCTTGTGACTCTCTCTGTTAGTCACTCCTCTCTAGCCTCACTAGTTCCCCTGTCATTCTTCAGCTACAGACTACAAAGCCCCTGCCTGAGTACACTAGAGTGTCTACTTCCCTGGCCTGGGGCAGTCTTCCCCCAGTTACCCACTTCTTTGTTTTCTAACTCAGTCAGGTCTCTGCTCAAATGTCACCTCCTCAAAAATGGATTTCTTAAACACCTTTTAAAGTCACATTCACTCCTTCTTCATCCTCTTGCTCTACTTTATTTTTCTTCATAGAAAATCCTGATGCATTAACCATTTGTCTGCTTGTTTATCATCTTTCCATTCATCTTTAAATGGAAACATCAGAGACCTCTCATTTCTTTGGTTCCCTCCCCACTGTCTAGAAAAAGGCTTGAATAGACCTCAACAGAAACTCAATTGATATTTATGGAATTAAAAACAAAGCAATAAAAAGTTCTAATCCCTAAAAAGTTTCATTCCTTTTATATTTTCTCATTTCTCTGTCCACGTTCTCTCTTTCAGAGGTTTTCAAAAGAACTCCATAGTGAATTATCCACATCTAGGTCTTACCCGAAATATACCTTCTTGGAGATTGTGGCTTACACCATCCTCAGCTGCCAACACTTTACACACAGCCCTCAGGCCAGACAAGCACATTCCCCCACATATATTCCAGTTGAAATGCCATCTTTCCTTCTCTTCATTATTGTCCCATCCATCCAAGAGATGCTTGCTCTGGGATCTTGTCATGATCTATATTCAAAACTACTACAGCTTAAATTCCATTTAAATTATATTCACAGTCAAAACTGTTGCAATTAAGAGAAGAATACAGCTGAAAGTAAAGAGAAGCATTATATTCCCAAAGTAGTCACATTTATTTTTCTCTCTCTCTCCCAGATAGAATAGAGCTGTCCAATAAGAATATAATGCAAGCCACATAGGTCATTTTAGATTTTCTAGCAGCCATATTTAAAAACTAATAGGAATATGGAAATTAATTGTGACAATATATTTTATTTAACCCTATATATATCTGAATATTATGAATCTAATATGTAATCAATATGATAATACAAGTTTTTATATGAACTATGTGGGGATTGTAACAGTCTGGCCATATCACAAATCCTCCAGGGTATTAAACTAAAGCAGTAATCATTCCACATAGAATGTTAATAAGCTGTGGTTCTCAAACTGGGGGTGTAGAGTGAGAGAATGAAGAGTAGGAGTTGTAATCATCTCAAAAACCTTTTGAAATGTTCCCGTCGAGATCCAAAGCATGTATGGTTTGAAAACAATGCTCCAGACAATTTAGAAGTCACCCCATTTCTTCTCCCAGTTTGAGAACCAAAGTGGAAAAGCAAATTTTTCCAATGGGAATGGATAATTAATAGAGGCTCTTCCACTAATAACACTCAAAGATTACATGATGTAGAAGCCTGGCATTCTCCCAGCAATCTTCTAAATCATCCACACATCATGTAACACTCATTTTTTTCAAATAGAGGGGAAAGGCTACATCCTTAATGTCTATTTTAGCTAAATACATCTCTTTTGGCTTAATGTGTAAACCACATCTAGATTAATCATCAAGGGCTGCTAACTACGAAACAAAGCACTGCTACCTTTCCTTTACCTCATTCTCCCTTTGCTGGCTTTTCTCTAGCACAGAATTTTTCACAGGATAACACCTGGTCTCCATGTCCTTCTGACTCAGCCTTCTAACCTCTTTGGGCTGATGTAGATGAGGTGGCATATTAGAACAAGAAGTTATTGAGAGAGCCAAAATTAAATATCAAAGACCAGCCACACCACCATAGGACAATTCTGATTTATATGTGCTTTCCTGTGCCATTTTCTATCCCATGGTAGAGACTGTCATGTGTGGGGAAACATTCCAGTAAGTTGACCAATGGTCTGTGAATCCATGTATTGGCATCATCTTAATTCTGCTATGTGACTTGATCTCTCTAAGATTTACATTGTAACAGTAATCTGGACATTTCAGAATTGTTCTGGAAAGACACAAAAATTATGTAAATAAATGCTTTTAAAATTCTTTGGAAAAATAATTTTAAAATCACCAAAAGGTTTTGTTTTTCATTGTCAGATGCTTTCTTTCTCATTTTCAGATGACAAATGCAATGACAGATACGCGATGTTCCTGAAAGTTTTTTTTTTAATATGTAAACTCCTTGATTTGAGATTAAGTTTAGAGGCACACAACAGCCTGTGTAGCTTTAAATGCTGTAATTATTTCAAATACAAATTTAAAATTCAGACACCTAGTGTTACTTAAATGCACCCAGGTTTTTGTGGTTTAATAATAACATCTGTTTTGGTTTTTCAGCCACAAAAGTGCGTTTAATCTGTTCTTCCTTTAGTTGAACTTTTCACATCTGCTTCGGCTCGGTTCCCATAAGCTAAAGACCAGATCTTTTCCAAAAGTAGGAAGTCTACCTGTACCACTGTTCTTTCAGTTCAAAAGATCTGTTTTTAATACCAGCTGAATATTTCAAAAGAATAACAAAAATAAACTCCTTACCCACAATCCACTTTTTATGCTTTTTGGCTTACATATCATCACGTGGTCACTTTATGGATGCAATGTTGGGTAGAAATGCTAAATGAAAAAGTGAATTGTGAGATCACACACACACAGGTAGTTCCCTGCATCACCTCACCCTCGCAAACTTTAATCATGGGAAAAGGAGTGTATTTTATTACATTTACTGTTTGTGAGAAAGTTACACCAAGGATGGACAGTGGCTTCAAAAACCCAGTGGTTTGTTTTGGACACATACCTAATGCTTATCTGAAGCCCATGGGTCTTGAAAAATAGGCCGGAAAATGTTGTAAGGACAGCATTACTTCACAGATTTTCCACAATTGTTTGCTGCCGCCAGACTTTGGCTCTACTTCTGCCTTGTTTATAACTAATTCAGAGAGACATACCTAAAATCAGACTCTGAAACCAAATCATTTGAAGTGTCCTTGAAAAACAACCAAGGCTCTAAGAAGAAAAAATTTTCTTCACTTACAAATTTGGTTGAGAAAGTTATTGAATAAATGAGTGCCTGGGTTAGATGCCTGTTGTTTTTCTCAAGTGGAAGGATTAACTCTCTTTATGAGCATACATGAAATTGAACAAAGCTGAACATTCAATCTTTATTTGGACAAGATTTAATTGATATCAAGCTAGTTTACTTATTTTACTTTAGAAATTTATTTTGAATATGCGAGATGCACATAATTATATATTTTTCCTGACACATGATTATGTAATTATATTTGGTCCTGTTTCCTGGACAGAGTAACACAGCACACTGCAATTAGTAGGTGTTCAACCCATGTTTGGTGAATGAGGCCTAATGAGGCAATATAATGGGGAAAGCCTGGTACAGTACCTTTGTCTATGCAAACAAGATGATTCCGTGATTTGAATAATTTCCCAATGCCTAATGTAAATAAGAGCTGTCGGCAGAGAATGGTTCAACTTAATTCAAACAAATATTTATTAGTTGCATAATATGTACAAGTCACTACGATAGCAACAAGGATTCAAAGGAAGATGACTAGGAGATTTACAAGGTTAATGTATAAGATAAGCATGAAAGGATCTAAAATACTTTTAAAAAGTTACAATGATCTCACCTTTAACTGGAACCTAATCAACAAAAGAAAAAGGCAAGCAAAATATAACTAGACACAATGAAATTAAGAACAATCTGACAGTAACCAGAGGGGAGCGGGGAGGGGATAATGAGGGGAAAGGTTTTCAGGAACAACTACAAAGGACACTGGGACAAAACCAAGGGCGAGGTGGAAGCAAGGGAGAGAGGTGAATATGGCTGGGGTAGGGGGGAGTGAGTGGTGGGAGGTAAATGCAGACAACAGTAATTGAACAATAAAATATATTTTTTTAAAGTAACAGTGTATTGCTATGGTGGATCTAGCATTTTATAATAGGGCTTGAAAAAAAGTAATCAAAATTTTCAGAATTTTAAAAGGAGATGGGCAGGAGATGGGCAGGAAAGGAAAGAAGGGGAGTAGCCTGGTAAGAGAGCAAAAGATTTCAGGTCCAGAGAACAGTATTAGGGAATGTTGGAAATGACAAGCAGCCTCATTTGTCTGGAGTACAGGCTTCTAGAGAGAGAATTAGAGGAGGATAAAGATAGAAAAATCACTCAGTGGCATGCTGTGGAATGCTTAAACACTATGCAAAAAAACATGTACATAATTCAGTAGGAAATGAGAAAGTGAATCTTCAAATCAGGTTTTCTTAAGGTAGTATTCAAACAACTACCACAAAATTTCAACCATTTTGTTAGCATAGACAGAACCAAAGAATGAGCATTTTTTCTCAAGTTGGTCAAATATGCTTAGTATAGTTTTCAAATTCATTTTTGTTTAAAAGGGAATTTATGAGTATATCTGTGTATCTTGTGGGGGAGGTGTCTTTCAAATTTCCTGATCCTCAGATTAGTTACTGGACTTAGAGATAAAGCACAGAAGGCACTATTAAAGTTTATGAAACAAAAAATACACTCCTAGTCAGAGAGAATGAAATTCTAAAAAATATAAGAAAAGCCATGGGTGTAACTTCTTGCACCCAAATCCTCAAAATTAAGTGCTTATCATGATCTATTAGACTATTGGCAATTGTAAAAAGTAAGCTCAATATATAAACCATTAATCAAATGACAGTAAAGATATTTTCTAAAGACAAGAATCAAAGAAAATTCTTTTTTCTTATTTTGTTGAGAGAACTAAGAAAGCAACTACATAAATCCTAGCTGAGAAAAGTTCCATGATGAAATATTTCTATGGCTTCAAATAGGAGTGACAGCTTGTTTAAAAAATATAGAATTTTGCTATATACGTAAAGGATGTGGGTCATACCCCTAACTAATGGGCTCATTTATTTAGTACCTTTTACTAAGACATAACTATGTCAATGGAGTCTGGAATGCTAAGGTGAAAAAGATTCAATATGTCCCAAATGTCCCAAGCCAAATTTCTCTCCCCATTTTCTCCACCCCAACCTGGACTACATCTAATATTCTCTCCTACTGACTGACTAGTACAAAGCACCACTCATAATCCCACCCTGTGTTCCACATGCAAACCAACAAAATGTCTTACAACGTTACTCATGAAGTATTTTTCAGTTCTAAACCTCTCACCAATTCTGCCACCCTAATCCAAGCCCTCATCATGCCATATCATGTTGTAGATGACTGCAACAGTATGCTACCTGATCGCCTCACCCTTCTGTGATTCATCTTTCATGCAGCCGGAAGACTAGCATGACCTTGTCACCATCCCCTATCCTAGTCTCTGTTCCTTTCCACTGCTCTTAGGATTTTATTCACTGTTTTATCTTTGACATTTACTAATGAGTGGAATTGAATTCAATTTAATCAAAGATGCAGTCACTATAGTCAAATGGGACGAAAAGCAGATAAATAATGGGATAAATTATGCAACTGGAAACCCCAAAAGATTGGTTATTTTGGTAAAATTGCTTTCAGAGGTAACTAAGTTCCACATGAAAAATAAAGCATTCTCTTCCACAAGGCAACATTTTCCTTGCTTCTTCATTGGATTCCCATGATTATTCATTGGTTTGGTATTTTGGAGTTGGTGGACTTTATTCAGAACATGAGAACAAAATTCTTTAGAAGTCAAATGCAAGTTTTGAAAACTTAATTAATTAAAAAAAGAATTTGCCAAATATTTTTATAGCCTTTCTTCAAAGTGTTCCTCAGTTGGTCACAGTACTTCCAGAAAAAACTGTTATTATCCAGATTTTAGGTAGGGCTCCCATTAAGAAGGCTACCCAAACCTAATTCTTACTTATTTTTAAAATTCCACAATGTGTTCTTCCTTATCATAAAAGATTAAAACTGCATCATAACAGAACAATCTGTAAGAATCATAATGCTTTTTACAAGTAAGAAATTGATTAAAAATCACTTTATGCCTGGTTAAAGAAATCCTCCTGTTTCTCAGAAGCACTTTTTAGTATCTTACTAGTGGCATTTGATCTGACTGATGTATTACTGATATAGTGATCAGTAATTTGGACAGAAGATGGATCATTTTCACTTAGATCACAAAGAGAATATAATTTTGTGACTGTCAGTTCAAGAGGAACAACTTTCAAGGAATTTTGTTAGACTAACCGCTTTTTGTATAAACAGCTTTTAAAGTTGTTTTAGGTTCTTCCTCAAATTCCTTAATAAATCAGTGTCCAAAATGATACCTAGTACTAATCTATTGTCTTTATTTGGACTTGAAAATATACAGAAGTAGAATTGATCTTAAAGTGAAAGTTAATTAAAAATACCCACTCTTTATTAATATCAATAGAATACTATATTAGTAGCCAAATATGATTGGGTAGTGTTTTGTTGTCATCGTTTAGTTTGCATTGTTGTTTTTCCATTTTAGCTACTTTGCACTACTTACATATTAATACTAATTGGTGTTTGGTGCCATATTCTCATTGATTAATACCTCCTCAAGTTGAAGATGATATGGTTTTTGCATATTTTACTACAATTGGTTAGATAAAAAGCCACATATGTTCAACTGTAACACAATACTAAACATATCACCATTTTACCCTTATGTGAAACTGAACTGTGAGTCAGCCAGGCAGCTACAAAACATACTAAAATACTTCCTTCATAACTATACTATTAAAGTCTCCAAGTATCTAGATTAGCACATACATTAATTACTTACATTATTTGGTTTTGTTTTTATTATTTAAAAAAAAGAAAGAAATTAATTTCAGAAATGCTAAGGAAAACATATATACATGCATGTATTTCCAAAGGTTCTTTTCTTTTTTAACACTTATTTCATCCAAGAAAAATACAATTCAGATCATGGATGTTGTATGGATACTTGCAAGGATCTGACCTGATTCTCTAGTTTTCTTTTTCTGTGTTACACCACACAAAAATCACTTCTTTATGGCAGTTATGGATTTATCACCTAAACATATAAGTTCATGCATTTCCAGTATATTGATCTTTATTTTGCAAATGTTTCAGCAGCTTTTACTATCACTGAAGTAGTGGCAACATGTTCTACTTAAGATCAAACAATCGCCCGAAATCTGGCAAGATTTAACAGAAATTTAAAACAATACTTTCCAGAGAAAACGTTCACCATCTGCAACTATTATTAACACTATTCTTTTCTCTTTTTTCTGCCTATGTTATTTATACTTCCTGTTGCTCTCAAAGCTTTCTATCTATTATTAGCAGTTAATTGTAAACAAATGGTTGAGGAGGATGTTTGTATTTATAATTTTTATAAGTCAAACAAATACAGTATCATATTTTAGTCACATGTATTTTCTGTGCACACACAGATGTACCTGAGCTCTGCTCAGAAAAATCCATGGCAAAACACAGAAATGATTGATTTCAGAAAGGAAGGATATCATCTTAAACAATACTTTTGGTGTACATGTACTAGTTGGATGGATGTTTCTTAAAAGGGAATACGAGCTAAACATGTTAATAAGGTCTACTTTAAAAAATTATCAGCTTAAGCTAGTGTTATTTAAAGGAGAAAAACATACTTAGATATATTTGCTCATAAAGAGAAGTTGAAAACATCAGAACATAGCCCAGTGTTTCGTGTTACTTTGTCCCAAGCACATAAGCCCAGTACACTGGAGGAAGCTCTCCTGAACAACAGTGTGTCCCCATTTCTTAGTCTTTGTCATAACCATCAGGATACATCATCCAATGCCACCCACTTGTATCTCTGCCAGAGGGAGTGCAGTTACTTGTTCAATTCTGCAATCGAGTTCCCTCTTTGATGTTGTTCAGCCACCATTTCCTTTCCATTCACTTTTATCTCCATCCTGGCACTCATTCCTGAAGCATCCTCCTCTCCAGATGGTCTCCATCTCCCCTTCAGAAGTGCCCAAAATACTCCAGCTTCCTCCTCTTGATCTTTCCCTATCAACAGCCACATTATCCTTCAAGATTTTAATACCAACCTATTCCCTGTTTTATTCTTTTACTCACTGATTGTTTTTATGAGGAGAAAGGTCACAAGAAAAGATCACGAAGTCCTTAGCTAATATTGTCGCATTACCAATCATACATCTCAAATATTTTCTGGTGCATTGTTTATCTGACATTTACTGAGTAACTATTATTAATCAGTAGTAGTGGTAGGTACTGGGCATTCACATATAAATAAAACATGGCTAATGAGAGAAGGTAAATGTGGTCTGGACAAGGTATGGGAGAACAGGGTCAGGAAACTCGAGGAAAGAAGAATCACTTGTGCTTATGCGGAGTATCATAAAAAGTTTCATGTAGTGGGTGTTGTGGGATAAACAGGAGTTTACCAGGTTGATCATGTGTAAAGGGCACTTCAGATAATAAAAACAGTAAAGGTATTGGAATATAAAACAGCATGCCATATTTGGAGAATCCTAAGTAGTGTGTTTGCCTCTAGTACAGCTTCTAAGAGCAAGCGGGGGAAGTATAACAGATGAATTTGGAGAGAAAGGCCTAGAAAAGAAAAGATATATCATTCCCTGATTTTTGGACTTGTCTAGAAGGCAAGAACAAATGAGAAAGGTTTTAAGTAGGTGATGTACATGATCAAATCTGTAGTTTTAAATAATTTCTCTGACTGCACCAAGATGAATGAATGGGAGGAGAAAAAAGTTGGACAGAAAACTTAAAACTCTAATTTAGTACTGCCAGTGTAAAGTTATGTAAATCTAAAATAAAGCAACATCAATATGTTTGGACAGCGAAGAGGGAAGATTCTAAGATTTGGGCCTATTAACTGGGTTAGGAGGAGAACACAGAGAAGACAATCTGGGAGGCTTATAGATATCTGACTAAGGAAGTAGGGAAGGAGAACTAGTGCTTCTCTTTTGAACATGTTGAGACTGAAGTGTCAGGGAGGAGTCTGGGGAACTGTGACCAGAAGGAAGGTAGAGTTCATGAGCGATGACTTAACTACAGGTTAAGTCATCGGGAACTTGAGCATATGAACTAGGAACCTGGAAGAAAATGTAAAGAGAAGGCCAAGCTTCAATTCCAGAAAACAGCAAAGTTTAGGGCAGGTTGGGGAGCCTGCAAAGAATATTCAGAATTATGACTGACTGGAAACTAATTGCAAAAAGGTGGTATGTAAATGACAAGGTCAAATGTTATTAAATATTTTAATGACTAATGAGGAAAATAAGTAATAAAGTAAATAAGTAACATTACTCTTGGATTTGAAGACAATGATAAAGGATGATGATTATTGAGGGTTTAAAATTATTTTTAAGATGTGAGACCCTGCAACATATCATTAAAGAAAGGAATCAGCAGAATTAAATGAAAGACAAGAACAGGAAAAATAACTACCAAAAACCATGAGTGCTATAATAGAAAAACACAGAAATGGGAGAGCATCATCAGGAGAATTACATTCATCCACCCTTCCATGAATGCAAAGGTCAGTAATATTTTCAACTCTAAATATTATTGGATGATAACTTCCAAGTTACAGCCTATTTGCACACATACACATGCGTGCAAACATGAAGGAAAAATCCTATGGATATTTCATTAAAGAACTCACTACAGTGTTTGAATTACCTATTTTATAAAACAAAGTGATTCATAGGGTGTCAGGAATACGTGTTAGAAACACTGCAGTGAAGGGCCCTCATTCTATCAGAAGAAGAAGATGAAACCGCAGTGGCGCCCTGGCCCACCAGAGTCAGCTGGAGTGCCAACAGTGGAGTTGGAGCCCATTTGTACTGCAGTTGTTTAGCATCACGCCCCACCTTACCCTTTCAGACTGTTTTCAGCATAAATTTGGGCTGTGGGGAAGAAATTTGTTATGATTTGGATTTACCACAGAAAGCACAAAAACAGACATTGTTCTTTGCTGATATGTATCACTTTATTCTTTCTAAATGGACACTTTCCAGAATGTCAAATTGTAACTACATTGACTATATTATTTGTTTAGTATTAAATAGGTATTGCCCATCAATGTTCTTATTTCCCCAAGAAACATAGAAACGTATTTAAAAACGCATTCTCACACTAAAAATAGTGCAAGGAAGACACAAATTTGGTTTTGCAGTTGTTGTTCTTTTGTTGTTTATGTTGTTTTTCTTTTAGTGGTGGGAGCAGGAGTGAGAAAAAATCTTAAATTTAGTTTTCCTTCCTAAGCAAAAACAAAGCTTTCGTTTTCAGCCTCGATTCACTTCAAATCTTATACCCCAGTCCCACTGACACTGTCACTTCAAAATCACAGCATAATGCAGTATACTGTTTTTCAATGTCCGTAAAACAAAGGCTTTGTTGAATAAGTATGTGTGAAAATGCTGCAAACAAAAACATCTCCACAGGCAGCACCTGACTGGCTCATAGCAATGCTCTCCATTGTCATACCAGAGCTCAGCAAGTAACTTCCTAGCATATCACACTGTTTCCTTCAAAGTTGTTTGTCCTTTTCTAAAAGAAGGAATCAAAGGAAATTAGAGTAAATATTTTCCTAGCCAAACCTGGGAGTAGACTGTTCTTTATTAGAAGATAGTAACAGACTACAAAGAAATATATTTGCATGATTTCTGTCCTTTCAATCTACATGTATTTTTAATAAAATTTTGAAGGTGACTTCCTCTCTTTGTAGATTCTCCACGTATCAGTGCTATAGCTTTACTTTTAACTAAGGAATAAACACAGTTGTATCTGTTTAACTACATGTTTAATGAACATGCAAGTATCTAACCTAACAGAGAATTATCATCTTCTCTCCTTTGCTCCTTGCCCTTGTATGTCAGCACACTTTGCCACATGTCCTATAGCTAAAAAAATTACTGCAGTAATACAAAACTCAGCTCTACTGTGATAACCAAGAGGCAGTACAACCGTGCTAAGGCCTCTAAAACTCCATACTTTCTCTAAATTTTCCTCTGCTTATGGGGTAGCTACTCTCATAAGGGTTTAGGGCAGTAAAATCTGGAATCTCACTAATTACAATTAGTTTTGTTTTCCTCAACCTCAGCATCTGTGCCGGCAGCCAAGCCACTGCCTTGTACATAGAGCTGCTTCTAACTGCCTATACACTGATGCTGCCGGCAAAATTCTTAACTGAGTTCTGTGTGAGCCCAGTTTGAATTTCTGTCTTTTGGGGATCTGTCTCTCATCACTTTACTATAACCACATATTTTAAATAACTCTAAAAGTAGCTTCAAAAATCATTTGCAATAGAAACAATTTAATATAAATGAATGCATTTTCTCCAGTGAGTTATCTAACAAAATTCTAAACTGCAAAAGCTAACTTTGTAAAGGCTACACTAAAAGTGCTTCATGCATAGTTATTTCCAACTCATTAAACATCTTTAGAAAAATATACAAATGTCTTCAAAGCAATGGCTTCAAAGAATCCATCCAGCTTTTCGAGGTAAGAGCAAAAGAATGGGCCATTACAAAAAGTGGGAAAAGCTAAGTGCTATTAACTATGATCAGGTGTTTAATCTATAAAAAGAGAAAGTACTTCTATAAATATGGACGTGGCTACAAATCTTATCTACAGTTTATAGGAATAGATACTCACATTTGTTCATTCACTCTGTCAGTCATTTATTTCATTCAGTATTTATTGAGCAGATACAATGTGCCAGGCACTGAGCATAGACCTGCAAACATAACAAGCAAGGTCCTGCTATCATGCAGTTTACATTCCATTAGGAAATACAAATAATAAAAAATGTATATAAAAATAAACAGATGTAAGTGCCATGATCAACAATAAAATGGGATTGTGGGACTAAAGAGACAGGGACACTATTTTAGATAGATGGCCCCAGAAGGCCTCTTGGAAGAGCTGATGTTTGAGTGGATAAAAAGAAAGCATAAGTCATGCAACTTTAAAAATTGAGTACTTTATAGAAAGAGAAATAGAAATATGCAGTTCCTGAGCTGCCATTGGGCTTGGAATGTTTGCAAAACAGCAAAGATGTAGGAGTGAAGAGGGGTGGGAGAAAATAAGTCTGAAGCAAGAGGAATAGTTTTGAAGGCAGTAGAAAAGACATTGGATTTTATGCTAAGTGGTTTGGAAAGTCCCCGGGTAATTGTGAGCAGGGGAAGGGCATGATCTAATCACACACACACACACACACACACACACTTTCCAATATTCCTATTTTCAACCCACAAAGATTTGTTGACAACCTATGCTCTCCATGGGGTACAATGTTGGGCATTCATTGTTGCCATGTGTGCCCTCCAATCTATTGAGGGTTTCCTCCAACACACAAAGTGGAACTAAAGGGAGGATCAAGGGAAAGCTCATCACAACAATTCATTCACATTTTATAGCACCTTCTCACACATGATCTCCATTGGACCCCCATAAAAAGTAGAAACCTTATTAAGGAATGTGAGGCAACTATGGTTATCATTATTTTATAGATAAGAAAATGTGGAATTAAATTTCCTTGAACAATTACACATCAGTGGAGAGTAAAATAACTAGGACTAGAACTTAGATATTCTGCTGCTGAGTCCAAGGCTATTTGTTATACATGAGTTGTCTCTCAAGAGAAACCTAGACTATTCTCCTTCCTTCTCCCAATTCTCACTCATCAGAAGCTAAAATAAAATTGGACAAAAATGTAATAGCATAGAAAGTCCTAGATGGAAGATATAAATTATTTGTGAAGAGAGCAGTATATTATATCGTTCTTCTAAAACCAGAGCTATGACATTTGTTTTATAGCACCTTGAAAAATACTGAGCAAACATGTCCTCAATACAAATAATTGATTGATTAAGACACAGAGAGAAAATAGGAAAAAAACTGGAAATTTTGTATCAGGAAAAAACAGTATTCATTGCACTCATAATCTCCTTTAGACTTCACAAAGATGAAAGTTACATGCATTTAAAAATATTTTTCATATATACTTCAACCTTAAATTGTTGTAATATTCTTTATGGACAGGTTCATGTAACACTATTTGGGAATAAAACCTAACTTTCTTGTGAGAGAAGAGTATATGAAAGGTCTGCATTCAGAGCTACTTTTAAGGCTAAATAATTGCCATTTTACTTCAATGTATACTGAGCACCAATTAAGTGATTGATATACTCTGTTAGATACTGGGAGTACAAAGATAAATCAGACTATCACGCAGTATTTTAGTAGACCATGTTCTTATAATATTAAATATGTGAAGGGAACCATTATTTCTAACATAAGTCAATAACTTTACTCACTATTCCCTTTCCTCTGCCTTTTCCAACATCCTGTCTCTGCAACCTTCACCTGAAGCCCACATGGCTCCTTTTCATACTCTTCTCCCACAATTTCCCTACCCACCTATCCCATCTCTACTTGATCTCCCCTATTACCACCACCAAAAAGAAAAAGGAAAAGCAACCCTATAAGAGCAATCCTCTGGAGCAGGTGGTGGCCTCTGCCTGAACAGATCCTTTATTCTCCACTTGGCAGAAGAAAACAAAAACTCCTTAAAATAGCCTCTGGCTAGAGGAAAAGAGCTGCCTGAACTTAATGGTTCTGAATGTTTGTCTTAGAGGAGTCAAATATGGCAGAAAAATATTAAAGCCCCACTGGGCCCACTACAACATCAGAGGACACAGCACAGGGGTCAGCCACAGAAATGGACACTTGAGTCCACGGGAGCAACTATTCCAGTGGAGGCCAGAAAAATCAGATTGGGGTAATTCAAATGGGTCTCTTTTACAGTCTTTTTAAAATTCTGAAATTGTTGGCATCAGCAAAATGTAGACTAGGAAGCTCCAAACCCTTATTCTCCGATGGAAATACTAAATAAATAAATTAAAATTGACTAAAATAATTTTATAGACACTCTGGAAATTACTTAAGTATCTACACCAACCAAGCACATTCAATCAAATAAAGCCATGTGCAATATGTTAAAATTTTTCATGGAGATTTTATTCACACTTGCCTCATCCAGTTTGAAGAAAGCAGCAGTCTAGTCAGTCCCCAAGGACATTCAGTGACCTGAAGAGAACCAAGCAAAGCAAATGTTAACTTTCTAACCTGTCTGCAAGCTGCTTGAGGGACTGGTCTATGTGCCACTCAACCTGAAGTGCAGGTGGACTAAAGTATCTCAGATCTCAGGCTACGAAAAGCAGCAGGAAGCAGTGGGCATGACTTGTGAAAACTGCAAGGAGTCTACAGCTCTTCATTCATTTGGGAATAAGTGATTAAGGACAGGTGATACAATAGAACAGCTAAAGTCCAAGGAGAAGCGGGGGTGAGACTCCTAGGAAAATTAAGACAGTTAAAATCAGTCAGGCATACTGGGAAATTAGGGAGGGCCCCCACACACATGGGCCCACAGAAGATACATGCACCAAAAAAGCCTGAGAGGACCTTGAACTTTTACACTGGACTTATTAGTGAAGGTCATTCTCTTATAATGTGTCCAGTCAGCAAACATTGGGAGAGGTGGTCCAAATTTCTACAAAAGATCATAAGGTGAACAAAGAAACAGGAAAAGATAACACATTCAGAGAAACAAAATAAATTTCCAGAAAACATTACTGAAAAAACACATGTTAGACATACTAACCCATGCCATTAAAACAACTTTTTTATAAGCTGAAAGAGCTAAAAAACAAAAAAATAAAAAATACATTTAAAAATCCAGAAATTTATATTTAAACAAAATGAGGATATCGACAAAGTATAAAAAAGAAAACTACAAATTCTGTATTTGAGAAATATAATAATTGAATTGAAAGATATACAAAAGAACTCAAAAAAAAGTATCAGTGTACCTGATGAAAAGCCATTGGAATTTATTGAATCTGAGGAGAAAAAGGAAAAAGAAGAAAAGAGAACAGAGCCTAACTGCCTTATGGAACATTATAAAAAGACTAATATACATACAACTCATGAGAGTCCCAGAAAGAGATGAAAGTCAAAAAGATGCAAAGAGCTTATTTAAAGAAATAATTGCTGAACATTTCCACAAATTGAGAAAAGGCATGATTATACAAATGCAAGAAGCCCAATTAACTCCAAATAAGATAATCTCAAAGAGACCATACCAAGGAATATTCTAATCAAACTTTTAAAAGACAAAGACAAAGAGACAATATTGAAAACAACAAGAGAAAAATTATCCATCATATAACAAAGATTCTTAATAAGATTTTCAGCAGATTTCTCAACAGAAGCTTTGCAGGCAAGAAGGCAATAGGATCATGTATTTAAAGTACTGAAAGGAAAAAAATAAACTGTCAACCAAGAATTCTATATCTGGCAAAACTGCATTAAAAGTGAGTGAAAAATTATGATAAGCAAAAACTGAAGGAGTTAATTACCACTAGACCCACCCTACAAGAAATATAGACGGGATCCTTCCTTCAAGTTGAAATGCAAGGATGCTAGATAGTAACTTAAAGTTATATAAAAATATCAAGTTTTTTTGGTAAAGGTAAACATATGGATAAATATAAAAGTCTCTTGAGAAAAACATCAATAAAAATTTATCAGATTGTGATTAAGTCACTTGCTTAATGAACATCATCTCAACCCAGAGAGTTATAGACAGCATTACAATCACAAGTGATATAAAGGTGTTCTGACTTAAAATTATTTCTCTAGGGTAGTTAGAAAAGAGAAATGACAAAATTGCTGTCACAAAAATAATTCTTAATCTACCACAAGGAATTTCTGAACAAATGGACTGGAGCACGCCAATACTGATATTGGTAAAGTAACCTTACATTAGCCAGTATGTATACAATGAAAACAAAGAAAATAAATATGAACTATAAATATATTATTTGAAATAAAACTACATATGACTATTAATAAAGGATAAGATAATATTCTATGGAGAAAACTTACAATGCTCTTCTAAAATTGTTAAATAAAGAATGACTTTATTTGAAGATGAAGTAATAAGAATATACTGGGTTTTTGTTTATATCTAGTTCCCTGATATTTTTTCAACAATCACCACCTTGTTGTCCATGTCCATGAGTCCTTTTACCTCTTGCCTCTATTTGTACATTTTGTTATTTTTAAATAATACTGTATGTATCACTTTAATTTGCTGTACTAGAGTAATAATTATGAATAATATGTATTGTTTTATAGACTTAACTTAATGCTTTATATATTTATAAGTGTTTGTCCTTGAGATGAATTAAATATTATTTAATTCTACTGATTTTTTAAAGTTTTGAATGCTGACATTTTGCTTTATAAAATACTAGTGAGCAAAATAAATTCTTGTATATGGTCCTTTTGCTCTAAAATGGCTATGGCTATATCCTAGAGAAAGTGAAAGAGACAAACATGTGAGATGGTTTTATTGCTAAGGTGAATGGTGTAAGTAGTTTGCTCAGTCATACAGTAAGTAGTTTGCTCAGTCATACAGTAGATTTGATTAACTACTAATTGAGAGGTCCCAGTTCATGCTATAGCAAATACATTTAAATTTTGCCACATTTCACAAATAAATAATTTTTATATAACTAGATAATATTTGAGTTTAGTTGCAGTAACATTTGACTATTTAACATAGTGGTATTATGTTCTTCAGTATTTAAACATTTATTCATTTCAACTTTGCAGCCTTTTTTTCTTATTCTTCTTGCTAATATTTATAGTAGGTGCGAGTTAACCCCATAGGCTTTTCCCCTATGAATATAATATCAAGTGATTAAAATAAAACTGGGAAGGACCTGCATAGAAGAAAATGCTTGAGATGACTTTTGAAGAATAAGTCTTTGGGTGGTGAGTTAAGAAGATTGGAAATGTTATTCCAGGTGCAAGGAACAGAATGAGCAAAGAAACTGAGTGACATTAAGAGTAAGTTGTATACAGCTAGACTACAAGCTGTTTCATGTTATGGAAATGGGAAGTCTTCAGCAAAAAATAGAGAGATTACAATGGAAAGATAGCAAGTGGAAATGGTGTGAAAAGCTTTGTTTGAGAAGGCTTAGACTTTATACTGGGAGAGGCTCTCCATGAATCACTTTTTGCAGTGTAGTGATTCATGGAGAGCCAAGTATGACAGAACCAAGTATGCATTTCATATGGACCACTTTGACAGCTAAGTGGAGGTAGAATCAAGGCAACAAACTGAAGGCAGAACATAAGTTAAAATAGTATTGCCATATCTGAAGATAATGGTCTCCAAAGAGAAGTGTGTGGAATATATTTCTCCCAAAGAGAAGAGTACAAAACAATTTATTTGGAGAAAAAAAGAAATAAATTTTTGGCATTCCTTTTATAATGTACATAATGTATTAATACAACAGTTTGTTTATAATGGTATAAACTGGAGGCAAAGGCTCAAAAACATTTATCAGTTGGGGTGCAGGAAAACAAAAGCTTATGGACCCCATTGTTCTGGGTAAGTTTGTTGTGTTTGGAGCCAGTGATCTTGCTGCTAGAACATACAGATTTAGTTGTGAAATGTTTAGGAGGTAATATCATCAGTGTTTGATGGTTGTTTGAACATAATAGTTATAGTTATCAAGTATATGCATATGAACATTCCTGTATGCTAGGCAGAATGCAAAGCTAGAAGTGAATCTAGGGTTGCAAAATGAAGCAGAATAAAGCAGCTCCATAACAGAGGAAGTAAATCTGTGGAAGACAGTGGTATTCTAGTAGCAAATTAAAGGCAGATGGTGGAAGACCATGTGAAAATTCTCTCTCTGATAAATCAAAAAGTACTTTCAAAATTTGTAAGCAAGAAAATATCCTTGAACTGCAGCATAAAATGTTTAGGTTAGCTCTCAGAAAGAACTTCATCAGTAATCATTATTAAAAACTATGTGGTAATACAAAAAGTCATTGTTTCTGTCTGCTAAGTTTTACAGGTTTATCTGGTGTTCATACAGAGAACACACAAAAACATCTTCTATGGTTCAGTGTTTTTCTCCACTGTCAAAAAGTTTACATGGTGAGTTTAATACCCTAAATCACAATCTTCCTTACTACAGCTTATCACTCATGGTCATCTTAATTAACTCTTTGATAATTCAGGCTTATATACCATAAGAAGTTAAAAGATTATAGATATTTAGGAAGAACATGCTTTCACTATTGCAGAATAGAGGACTAAATGTTTTACAGAATCACATACGTCTTTTGATCCAGTTATCAAAAACTCCAGTTTCTGTAGGAGTTAGGGTATGTTTCTAAGCAATACTAAATGTTCTGATATCATCAGGGTGAGAACTACACAAGCTCACCCAGATGTGATTAGTAGATATGGCTGCCTCTGCTATGACTTAGGGCTAACAAAAATAGTCACACACCCAAAGCACATTCCTCAGTTGTTTGCTACATACTCTAAAATTCATAAGTCTAGGATATTTCAGTAAGAAGGAAAAAAAAGTCTTCGTCATCTGGAGGTCACTGCTAAACCGTATATCTTCGTCATCTGGAGATCACTGCTAAACCGTGTAACTATGCATTAACCTGCAAGAGAACAAAGGCCCTGGGAACTGTCTTCAATCTTATTCTTGACCATATCAACATAGGTAACTCATTCTCATCAGCCAGCTGTAACCTTGGGAGACATAAAAAGCCAACCTTGAGAAGATAAGATATGGGAACCAAGTAAACTAAGGGAAGGCTATGTCTCCTGTTTCACAACAGCCTCCAGAACAGGCCTTAAACAAATTACTGGAATCTCTTCACTCAGGATATTCTAAGCTCATAAAGACTGCAGGATAAGCAAGACTATATAAATACGTGTGCTTATATAGTAGAAACTCAGTTGAGAACACAGCTTTCTTATATACTGTTTGTACTTTAAAATAATTCAAGACCACTCTAACTCTTGGTAATTAATAATTAGCATTAATATTAATTATTGTTAATAAATGTTATTAATCATTATATTATAATATTATATAATTCTTAATTATAACATAAATATATTAATAATATTAATATTGTTTTAGCTGGTAGCTGGATGACATATTATGCATCTAGAGGGCACAGTCCAGGATAAAGTTTAGCTTAATTTCCTTCAAGTTGTGATCCTGAAAAGTTAGTATTTGGTAAAATACTTGTTATTTTCATGTGTGCTTATGGGAGAATTTGCAATGTACAACAATAGTTACCATTAATTTTCAAGGAATCTTATTAACTTTTGACACCATAATACAGCTAACTGCACCAAAGAATGTATGTTCACTACACTTTCTCATCCCACCCTCACAAAACTCACTTGACAGATGAGAAAATTGTGGCTTGATGAGGCAAAAGTTACAAAACCAAGATTACACAAATAAGAAGTGTCACTGGGATTAGGGCACTAGTGGCACTAGGTTAACTGGGATTTTAACTTAGGTCTGAATGTTCACAGATCTTTCTTGGATCCATATGGAATGATTCATTTTGTATATATTTCTTGTCACTTATTGAGAGTATTTAATGTTCAAGGTAAAAGCCCAAATAGATATAAATTGGAGATGACTGCCTTCAAGGAGATTATGAGCTAAATGGTGGATTAATGGTACATATAAATATACAAACTGTAAGTCTGAGGAGCCCGTGATTGTGCTACTGAATTTGAAAAGTTTGTCTTCTTTCCTTTATAAAAGTACAGGTTCTTTCATGAACAAGACTACAGGCATATTCTGTTCAGTGCAAGAACACAGGTTTCAGGACATGAAGATACGGGTAAAATGCTCCATATTGGGCCAGTGTGGCATCCCTATTGAATGGACCTATATTTCCAATATGGTAGCATGTTACCACTGTGTCAGTGCAGATCTTTGGGAAGTCAAGGCAGCGCTTGACATGAAAGATTTGGGGGCTTGACATTTCTTGTGCGTAAACAGAAAGAGATAGGAGCAGATGGAAAGAGACTTTTGATTTCAAGTCTAGTCTAATACTTGTGAAAGATATACAAAAGGAAGAATTGAGTAGGAATGCCCCCATACAGCAGAGCACTTGTGAGAAATTATCAGCCAGGTCAAAAACAATAGTCTTCAGCCTCAGGGCAAGCACTAGTAGGCCTATCACATTCAGCCACTGAGTGGAACAGCTAGGGGAAGCAGATCTTCACAAATGGTTGGGGTAGCTGGGGCCACCAGTCAACTCTGTTCCAGGTAGTTCACTCCCTTGAAGGAGATCTGAGCTGTGCATCTCCATGGCTGTTACATCTAAAATCAATACGCAACAAAGTTCTATAAAATGATTTCCCTTGTCTCCCAGCATACTTGGCAATTCCTCCAATGAGAGGCAAGTAGGCCTGCAGCATTACCCTTCCATTCATCTGAGGCTAGACCCTCAACTTGCTATGATATCTGATGTGTTTTAACCATGAAAAGAATCCTAGGTTTGTTTGTCTCTTGAAAACAAATCAAACTTTTTGCTGAAAATTAAAAGATCTTTGGTGGCAAAATAGGATATTATTGATGAGTGAGAACATGAAGGAGTAAACAAAGGGAGGCAAAACAACTATGTAATGTTAATGTTCACTGGTCAACAGGGTGATTAAGCACTTTATTGGCTGCCCACACCTTGCTTGGTGCCTCACCAGCACCTCATCGTATGTAACTGTAAACAATTATTAACCACTTATTGATCAATAGCTGGACCTGTGATAGCAATGAGGTATTAGAAATAGTTCCCATCCAAGACACTATTAAAAATGACTACCCACCCTTGTAAAGAGTTCTGCAGTTTACAGTGCATATTTACATAATTTTAACATGTAAAACTTGTGAAAAAGGATATACCCACATCATACTTTGTGATAACTCAATTTTGTTGTAATAGATGAAAAGATTTAATTAATAGATATGCAGACTTGACATACAGTCTGTCTCTCTCCCTCTCTCCATGTATACAGGGTAGAGTAAAAGTAAGTTTTACAGTTGTTCATATGGAAAATAATACAATAATTAGTTAATATTACAATAAAACGAGAATAAATTATTTCATGTACTCACAATTGTAAACCTACTTTTGCTCTACCCTGTATGTGGAATATATATATATATTATATATATATATTGTATATATTCATTCCTCAACACTAATGTCTAGGGTCTATTGTGTTCTCTGACATATGTGGAACATTCAAAGAGACTAAGTAACTTGCCCCTGGTCAAACAACAAATAAATTCTTCAGCCAAAATTGAAGGCAGAACTACCTCACCCTGAAGTCAACACTCTTTCTACTGCATGGCAGTGACAAATCTCAAAAGCAGTTTATGAATTCTTGAGGCCTACATAGTGTAGCAAACCCATATCCTTGTGGAACCATTTAATAAAGAAAATAGAACTCCTTAAGACAAATTGATGCTGTGAGGTTGTCCAGGTAGCTATCATTTTTCGGTCAAATATACCTTCATATTCTGATAGTCTAGTAGATACTGTCATATAACAAAATATAAGATTATTCATATTTTAACATGGAAAAATATTACTTAAATCTATACAGAGTTCAACAAAATCATGTTATTTTTCTATAATTCACATACCCCCCAAAATAAGAATAATGTCAAGTAGCATGAAATATTTGGAAAGATGTCTCTGAATAAACCACCAGAGTCCATAGTCACTAATTCTTAATATAATTCAAATGTTGTAAAATCTTGAATCATGAATTGGACAATTGTTTTTCTTCACTGACTTTGGTTTACTGAAGCATGGCTAAATGTATTAACTAAATTCAATTCAACAAATATCTATTGACCACTTACTACATAAAATCTGTTACCAAAACCCTGGGTGGTGGGCAGGGGAGATGGGATTTGAAGAAAAATATGGCATAGCCCCTGACCTCAGGGAAGTTTGCAATTTTATATGGGAGAAAAGTCATACACAAATGAAAACAAAATAAGTCATAATTTGAAAATTTATAAAGTACTAACATACACAGTGCATTTTAGGAACATATAAAAGAGAGATCTTACTTTTTATGGAAGGAATTTAAGAAGGTTTGAGGATTTAAACCCAACTCCTGGTACCAAAATTTGTATTTGTTATGTATCATGGTGTAATAGCCACCAAAGTTTTTGTGCCTTAAACATTTATGTTATCAACAGTTTTTACTACACATCCTGGTACAGCTTAGTTGGAAGCTCCTGCCTCAAGGTCTCCCATAAGGTCGCTGTAAAAGTGGTATCTGGGCCACAGTTTCTTCTGAAGGTTCCTCAGTGGGAGAATTTCCTTCTAACTCACTTACATAATGGCTGGCAGGTTCCAGTTTCTCTTGGCTATTGGAGTGAGAACCTAAGGTCCTCACTGCTCATTGGCTAAGGGCCTCCCTCAAATCCATGCCATCTGGGCCTCTCCATAGCATAGCTCCCAAGATGACAGCCAGCTTCCCTCCAAGCAAAACAACAAAAGAGCAAGAGTAAGAGATGCATCAGTCTTTGTGTAATTGAATCCCAGGAGTGACATTTCATCCCAATGTTCATTAGAAATGATTCACTAGGTCCAGCCCACACTCAAGAGGAGGAAGTCAAGAGTCAAGATCACTGGGGCCCTCTCAGAGGCTGCATGTTAGGGGTGTGCCCTGAAGGACAGATAGGTACAATTTTAACTGATATATATGGAAGACTTGAGGAGTACAGGTTTTAGAAAGAGAATGAGTACATAAACCCAGGTAAGGTCACATAGGGGTTTGCTTGAAAAGAACAAATAGTTATTCCAGCTTGGTGGAAACATGAATGCAGAATATTAGAGAATAGGCCTTGTCACAGGTAAGTTAAATAATGTGATGCTAACAGTTAAAGCTTTATTATCTTAGATTTAAAGAATTGTTTATCTTTAACATAACAGTAACAGGATGGAAACGTGCTTCAAGAAAATTAGCCTTGAATTCCCGTGGAAGATACACTTGATGTACAACACATGGTGTGAAGGCAAAGAGTACTGTGAGGAAGCTGCCCTAAAAGACAAAGAGAGAGCAACTTTTGTGACCCAACTAGAAGAGCTGCAATGGGAGGGAAGAGGAGGACTTATGAAACAGCATACCTATGTTCTACAGTGTATTTCCTATAAATTCATTTCCTATAAATGTTTTTTTCAATTTCTGATTCTCAAAACACCTTATGTTATTATGGATTTTCAAAGGTTTTTCAGTTTCTATTTTTTTTTTCTCCTAACTCTTTCATGCCCTGCTTAGGGCAACTGTTACCTATTGAATATCATGCTAGCAAAAACATTTGATCTGAACCTTGCCCATTTGCCTCTGCTGCCTCAAAGGAAACATATGACCTGTCTTTGATCACACTTTTTTCCTAAAATGAAAACATCCTCCAATATGTGATTGTTATAAAAGGTGAGTGTGAAAATTTGGGGATAAACCACATTTAAGCCCAGGGACTCAGTTAAAGTTAATAAAAACATATTGGGAAAAGAGAAACTGTAGCAAAGTTTGGTGGCTATTTAATTCTTTTGCAAACCTCAGAAAACCTGCCCAGCCTCAATCTAGACAAAAGCTGGAATGAGCACTCAGTTAGTAGCTGTTTCTCAACATTTTCTACAATTATCTAGTAAAGAAAGTAAGAATCTCAGAACATAAATTTGTTCCATTCTGGAAGCAACTATCAGTGAGTCAGTCAGTCAGCCTTATTATTCAAATCATCAATGTGATGCTTGTAAAATGAAACAAAGGCCTCTTGTTAATGATAAACATTACAATGCAGCGACTTTTCACATATGTCTCCACACACACACGGTGAACCATTCGCTGAAGTATAAATGAGACAACCAAGTGACAGTTCAGATAGAAGAAAAATAGGCAAAGCCTAAAAGAGAATGGATTATCCAGTTACTACTCTTGACATTATTGCCGCTTTTAGGGAACAGCTGACTTTAGTCATCAGTTTCCATCATTTGTTCTATTTTCTTTTGCAGACTTCTGCTATGGAACGTTTCACCAAAGATGCTGGGTAAAAATCAGAAATAGATAAAAGTCTAGAAACCATCCTTTAAACTAGCACCCCCCTTCCTTTAATTTCAAGAAGGGATGAAGTTCTTAGGGGGTTCATCTTTTTACAGATCATTCAGCGGCAGAGACTGGAAATCTCCTGCATCAACAAGGTCACCGGCACGTTCACCCCAGCCCGAATCTCCTGGAGTGCTGCAGGCTGTGAGCAAAGGAACGAAGGCCCAGAAACAGCTTGAGAGATAAGCTTCTAGGACTCAAGGCAGGGTCAGGGCTTCTGGAAATGTAAAAGCAGACACATATCACCAGAGGTATTACAGTTAGCACAACTCACATATGTTCTTGTATTGGTCTCCTTACATTTGGACATATTTTTTCTCTTCAACACAAAGAACCAGTTGTGCACATTCTAGCGGCATCCTGCAGCCAGATTTGCCTGTTGAACAGTACCTGTTACAGAACCTCTATCACCTTTGCAGACTCTTTGTTTCTAGTTTTAACACTCATCTCACCCTGACTCTCCTTGATTCACATGCTAAAAAATCTCTCATATTCCAGACATCCAATAAAATACATGGACATCAGACATCCATTGTCAATAACACCTAGTAGATGACCTACTTATTAAATGCAAATAGCATATGGCTTTCTACAAGATCCTTGAGATCTACTGTGTACCTGGTCTCAGCGCTCCTTGGACCAACATTTTTAGATATTCTCTTCTTTCACTCATACATGCCTCTCTGAGTACATTCCAAGCAGCATTACCTCTAAAGGACTCAACAAATACCATAAACATGGCATGGTGTCTAAAACTGCAATATCTTTTCTGAATCTCACAACTCATCAAGTTGCTACCCAGGGAGAGTGAAACAGTCATCCTGCTTAAATAATGCTATTTGATTATCAACTGCTCAAACAGCAGTATTTAAGCGATTACACCCACAAATTATCTGACCGCCTTGTGTTTTATATTTATTCACACCAGCCTGATGAACGCCAAGACCATTGTGAATAATGTTCAAAATGTGGTGTGATTGCTGAGGAAATCAATACACTGGCACAAAGAATGCCCCTGATCTCAGCTTTGAGAAAGGTACACATACTTTAATTCAGTTATTTTCAAGTGAAGGACAGTATCCATGGACTCCCCACTCTGTAAAGAGAGAATGTTAGATATCTTATTTTTTAGCTAGTCTATACATTTGGCCATCTTAAGAAATAAGTTAAAATGTTGAGCCAGGAATCAAAGTTATGTGGAACAGCCACTGTACTTAATTCTCTGACCTATCATGAAGACTTTTCCAGAAAGCACATGCCACTTGTTTGTAGGTCACACTTCCTCACAACTAGCACATGATACTCCTTTACACTGTTATCAGGTAGCCCTGGCTGGTGTGGCTCAGTTGGCTGGAGCACCATCCAGTAGACCATAGACCAAGAGGTGGAAGGTTCAATTCCCAGTCAGGGCCTATTTCTAGGCTTCAGGTTCCACTCCCCGTCAGGGGGAACAGGAATGGCAACAGATCAATATTTCTTTTCTCACATTGATGTTTTCCTCTCTCTCCTTTCCTTTCCTTTCCCTTCCCCTAAAATCAGTAAATATGTCCTCAGGTGGGGAGTAAAAATATTAATAATATTATTTTATTTTACAAATAAAATAAGTTGTTCCCTGGCTGGTGTGGCTCAGTGGATTGACTGCTGACCTGCGAACAAAAGTATCACCAGTTCGATTCCCAGTCTAGGGCACATGCCTGGGTTGTAAGCCAGGTCTCCATAGGGGGTGCTTGAGAGGCACCCACACATTAATGTTTCTCTCCCTCTCTTTCTCCTTCCTTTCTCCCCTCTCTAACAAAAATTAAACAAATAAAATATTTTTAAAAATGTTTACAGGTAATTCTATTCTCTAGCAAAGTAGATGAAATAATAAGGTTACTCACATGTGAAGAATTTTTCTCAACGACAATCATCTTAACAATATATTTTCTTCAAAATTAACTAATCTTCTGTTCTGTGAAAACATTGTTACTGAAGTCTTGCTCTCCTCACCCTAAAAGAAGGAGAGTAAAGACAGATTCATGTTAGAGAAAAAGCTTAAAAGGTTAAAAAAATCCAGACAAAATTTTCAAATGTTCTAAAGTGACATAAAGGTACCAACATATATTTGATCCTGAATACATCCAAACCTAAAATTGTGCATCCTGACATTGATATTATAGACAATTGTTTTTAAAAAAATTTTAGACTGGGAACTTAATGAAGTCTCCTTGAAAAATTTCCAAATTAAAAGAGTACCACTTAGATAGATTATTTTTAATCAAATGGCAATTGGTAGCTCTGGAGCTGAATGTATAGTCAGCATTCAACTGGTCATGGAAAGGTATTCTTTATCACAAGAGATACTCTATAGGCATTAATGGATTTCAATTGCTTTCTAGTTATAATTTAACATCTTAAGTTTTTGCATGAAATAATACTTAAGTTGATGTGCTGGTACATGCTGTGAACATTATTCATAAAGACCAGCACAGAAGCCCATTTTTATACTTTTCCATATAAGAGTGACAATTTTTAAGATTTTTTCTCCTCTATTGAAAGAGCATGCTACTTATTTCTAATAGCATTGGCTAATATACCCTGAGGGCCTATTGTGTGCCAGAATCTTTAACTAGACTATCTCTAATTTTCACAAGGTGATACTGTTATCCCTAGTTTTACAGATGAGAATGCTGAGGCTCAGGAAGCTGGTACAGGCAGAGCTGGGGTCCAGTCCCTGCTCATCTCTTCCCCAAGGGCATGCTCCTTCTTCTATCCACTCTGCCCACGTAAAGAACATTTCCAACTCAAAGTTTTAAAGAAAGGGATGCAGAACAGTGTCAACAGTTACATTTCCTTATGCTTATCTACAGGGAATTTCAGAGCAAGCCATAGATTTTTTCATACCCTTTTCCAACTTAAGCTCAAATGAATTCTGCACAGCAAACAGGTAAAAACATGAACACATATATGAATACACACATGTACACACATATCCCAGAAACAAATTTTCAAAAGTTATAAATAACTGAATAAACAGTTAGTATTATAGCACCAGCATTTTAAAAATATAATTTTCAAGTACATACAAAGTACTGTGCTAGGTATTATGTCAATTAAAACAGATGTAGACTTCACAAAAATCAAAGCACATGTAGATACATATGCAACTTTATCTTAAGCAAATGACAACAAAAAGCACAAAATCATAGTACACATGACTATAAAACATTAGTAATTAACACAATGTAAATTGTGGACACTGCATATTTGAACTTTCTTGAGCCAGTTTAAAAAATTCACTTCAGGTATGTGGGAAAGATTTTAAGGAAGGGGTATAATTTTCAAGAGTTCTTTAAATGATGGGAGGGAAACACTTTGCAATATTGGGAGAAAATCAGGTAGAAAGTACATTCTGAATGAAGAGGCTTAGAGTGTGTTGAAAAGTGGGTGGTGAGGAAGTATTCCTGTTAAGAACTGGAGGAGGCATTTATTATAGGCAAAGGATATGTCAAAATTACCCTTTTTAAATAGATGAATTAATGTTTAAACTCATAAAGGATCCAATTTATTGAAAATTATTGAGTCCCTTATGGAAAGCCAATAGTGATTACAACCGAGAGAGCTGTCGTACCGTAGTCTGGTATGTATATGCCATATGTGTTTATCTTTTTGACTAGCCTACTTACATGCAATAATACAGCAGCTTTCAAGATGAACATTTGACAAGCCAGCTCACCGCCGACTGACACCTCCATTTCAGCTGGCCTGACATATATAAAAAGAAATTGAATGTTTATCCGTGTGCTTTCCGGATTTGACATATGTGCTATATAAGAGTCACAGAAGGAAACTTCAGAAAAGAAATTAAGGAATGTACTTGTCAGTTTATTAATCAAAGTTTACCTGCTTCACATTACATGGAGACAAATTAAGCTGGCTACTATGGTACTTCGAAAACATCTGCTAACAAAGTCAGAAGTAATGATAAACAAACGAGTTCCCTTTGTGGTTGATTTCCATCCAGCTGCATTTAATTATAATAGTGCTATCAAAGAAAGCTCCCCATTAGCTGCTAATTCAGAATGACTTCAGAAGGAACTCCCAGAGCTTCCAGTGATATCCCTCCAACTCCAACAACTTTCTAATCTCTGCCAGTGTTTGTGAAGAGCCATATTATAGAAGTTTGGTTATCATTTCTGGCTGTTATTAACTGCCATGGCCATATGCAGTGCTTTTTTTCCCCAAGACTAACTTTAATGTGACCAATTAAACTTTGTAAATGGCAAAATTTATGACATTCATATTTTGTTCCAACTTTCGGCTAAGATAAACCACCTTAATAAAGGAGGGAAAATTTTATTTTAATGCATTTTTAAAACTGCATTTTTCAATTATAGTTGATAGGCCATATTATGTTAGTTTTGGTTAGTTTCACAGTGGTAAGAAATAAATATACCTTACACACAGGTGGCAAACACAAGGCCTACAGGCCAAATCTGGCCCTCCACTCTGTTTTATCCGGCCCGGCACCTTGTTTCTAGCCAGCAGCAGTGCCAAGCTCCTTGCCCCTAGTTAAAGAGTAGTTACATTTTTACAGTCCTAAATTACATTCGGCCCTTTGAAGGCAACAGCAAGGCTGATGTGGTCCCCAGTGAAAATGACTGTGACACCCCAAAGTAATCCCCCTGTAAGTCTTGTACCTACCTGGCACCATACACGGTTATTACAACATCACTGACTATATTCCTTATGCTGTACTTTATACCCCAGTGACTATTTTGTAACTGTCAATTTGTACTTCTTCTTCCCTTCACCTTTATCACCCACCATATTTCAAGTAAAATGAAAGCTGTCATGTTATTTAGCAATCTACAGTCACTACAGTAAAAATTATAAGTGACACTGGTTTTTCTAATTTAGGTTGAATTGGCTTTTGAATAAACATATATCCAAAGCCTCTCAGGGCAACTATACTTCTACCCAACTCAATACTGAATCATCATCCTGCTTTGCCTATCGATCAGCACTGGTTCCTACAAATCACCCAGTGCATAGTCTCCTTTTGAAAGTTCATAGTTTGAGACAGGCAGGTAGAAATATCAAAAGTAGCACCTATTTTTAAAGCTTTCCCAAATACAGAAATGAGTACTTCCTCACCCAAATCTGGTTTTTGCCTGGCCAGGAAACAAACATAAAATCAAAAACTTGCATGTGCAATCAATTCACAGCTATATGTGTGCCTTTGCCGATTCAACCTGGGAGCACACTACACCTCATTTATTTGTCTTGAGGTGACCCGGTAAGGCACAAGTTAAAAGTAAAAATGTATAACCTAGGAAAGTATTTATGATCATTTGTTACTGACCTCTTTAACAAAGCAATAAGCCACAAGAAGAAAAGTTTCATAAAGAAAATAATGAAGGCAGGGTAACTCAGAGTGGGAATGGTAGGTATTTGCCAGAATTGGATCTGGCCAACCTCCCAGGACCCATGTCATAATGTGTTTTGCTAACATCTGCAAGAACTTATTTGATCATGGAAGGTGTTTGAAATTTGGAGAGAATGGAGGCAATTTTTGCTGACTGAAATGTTAATACCTTTGGAAGCTTTTGTTTATATGTTTGTTTGTCTCTTTGTTTTCCAAGATCAAAATAGCTATTAATTAAATGAATGTCTTAAATTCAGAATCTCCTCTGCAATTTCCAGTCCTCAAAGAGTTAGTATCGTTTCTGAGGATTCATTGACTTATCAGAAGGAAAAATGGAAAGAAGAAAAGACACCGTTGCTTTTAAGTGTGCTTTGTGGAAACTTACTTGTAGTCATTCATTAGGGTGAGCATATGACATTAATTTCCCCCTTGGCACAAAGATCAAATCATGTTGCCAATGTTGTTGTTGTGTTTATAACAATATTTGTGATGACTTGAATGTTGTCCTCCTCCAGTTGGCTTGAGAACAAGCATTATTCTTCTGTGCTTGGTTTTATAAAACTAGGGTATGCCCTATTTCAAAAAGAATGTGCAGGAAAGAGCATGGTTTTTGGTGAGAATCAGTCAAAACTGAGGATTTTCCTAATGTTATTGTGAAGAACTGCAGTAATACCCACAGTCATCCTTTTAATCTAACATTCTTCGGGATGAGGGCTTGGACAAATGCAGCCCTCTCTTCAAATCATACATCTCATATCTCTTCCTTTATTTTTTTTCTTCAGAAAATGTGTAAGATTTGCCATGGAATAAACATTTTGGAGAGTGGACGACCCTCTCCAAACCTTTTTATATTCCAGTACAAAGGGCCTTCAGAGTAAGCTAGTATGTCAATTCACTTTCTCTGATTATTAAGCTCAGTGTCTTAATTTTAAAGAATATTTGGTACTAGAACTCATATTTTCTTCTATAGCATTGACCTACCCACAGGTGCTAGTTATTCTTCTTATAGCTTAATCCCTGAGCATGCAAATGTACTCACAATGTATATGTTTCCACTTAAGGACATTAATCAACTCTCTAAATTTTACCATTATATAACTACATTTACTAAACAGAAAAAGAAGTTCATATGATTTTCAAGAAGTTTCAGTAGGCAAAATGAGCCCTCAACTATCGTCCAAAGCTGTGCAGATATACTGGCAGATACAGGATGGTGAGTGGGCCAACTCTTGCCCCTGACCTTTCCATGCCTCAAGTTACATGTCTACAGTTGAGGGGTTATACTCACCTTAATCTCATTCTTGCCTTTCTAACATTCACTGAGAAAATTGACAAACAAGTACATTTTACACTCTGCACATAAGGAAAGATCCATTGTAAAATATATTAGAATCTGAATGCAGAAACAAATGGAAGAAGTGGCCTACACCAGAGTTCTTCATTTGTAGTATGTGTATCCATAAAGACCTAGAGTCAGTTATATGTGGTTCACAGAAGCAGAAATATAGTCTATTATCCCATATATTCAACACACCATTCAACCACAGCAGTTCCAGTGTTATCTATTTTTTATATTGCAATTCAGAACATGAATTTGAATTTATTCAGAAAAAAATGTTTACTGGAAAATAAATGATGGCCACTCATCTAGTTCAATACTCTCAGTTTACAGGAGGAAAAAGGAAACTCAAAGATATAAGTGACTTGCCTGTGTCCAACATTGACCAGCAAGATCAGTCCATGGAAAAGATTAGTATGTCTCTGCCTGCAAGTTCAATGCTGCCTGTTTTGAGGGAGTGCAATAGGAAAAACATTAACAACAATGATTTATTATGTTTAGACCCACAACTAAATTTTAGTACTGTCTATCATCTTATCTTTACCTAGTTGTTGGACTCTATCAAATGTTTTGTTCCTCTTATGATTTTTTTTTTTTACTTCACAGCATTTCACATGTATTTCTTCTAGTGAATCAATTTATGGACCTCACAAAATCGTAAGGTTACAAGTTGATCTCAGAGAACTGGGAACAGTTTATTTAACTTATTTGGCATGCTGCTTATCACATCAATATGTAAATGTGATTGCTTAATAAATACCACTTATTGATGTTGACTTCATCTGCAACTTCCTTTGCAGTTTAAAATTCAGTTTCAAAATTATTCTGTGAATTTATTTTCACAGTTACATTTACCCAGAAAATGCTTCCTAAATACTTCCTGTGTATACATAACTGCTAACCCTCCTGATTTTCACATGGAATATGGGAAACATAGGTTCGCAATTATATGTGAGTGTAAATATCAACATGTTATTGCAATCCAAGAGAAAAGAAAGAATTTCCAGGTAGGGAGTATGGGAAGAGGGGGCAAGCATTTTTTGTGGAAGTTGTGGCCTTATAGCTCTCCTGGAATAAAGGGTAGAATTTCACTGCCAGAAATAGAAAGTAGGTTTTCCAGGTGGTATCTAAGATGGTTCATCAGTCTTAACAGCTGAGGAGGCCATTGTGTTAACCGTGTTAAGTATGCCTGCAACAACAAAAAAAACATCCGGATGCTCTATTAACCATCTTCTCTTTTAAACCTCTCCCAGATCTGGTGCTCCCAATTATCCTACTGCCCTCTCATTGGACTCTGCCTCACTTCCCATTGGATTTACGTTTCATCCAGACTGTTTGCCAGACTTTCAATTTTAGTTCCGGGAATAGACATGGAACTGTCATATAACCTTGTGTCTGTGTTCCTTTGCCTGTATACTAGCCCAGTCCCCTTTCACACCAAGCCCAGGTCCTTCAACCCCCCTGCCTAGCACCATGCTCCTGAAATATTGTTCAAGAGACAATTACATGAGAAATCAACAAATATATTCAGGAATGGTCTTAACAACAACAAAAGTTGGTTTGTTTTTTTCTGTTTGTCATTCTGTCTAACCATACACTATAATCTTTCTTTTCCCTGTTCTTTGAAGACAAATGCCGCAGATTTCTGATTCATTTCAGTATTTAAAATCTAGTGTAGAACAAAATATAAATTTCATATCCAAATTAAAGTACCTTTCCACCTACCTGGATCTTGTCTTGTGGCTTGGTTCCTGCCATGGGGAAGGGCAGCACAGTTTGATTTACTTACTTGTTTTTTTTTTCACTTACACTCTCGCTGACTCTCTACTGTTATCTCTGTCGTTTCTGTTTCCCCCAAGTCTCAATATTGTTGGGCTCTCAAAGGAAATGGGTGAGGTGAAAGTCAGAGTGACAGTTGTCCAAGTATTGCCCATTGCACATGTAGGATCCTGGGACTGAGCCCCTCTCCTGGAGGTTTCCTGAGATGGATGATGCATTGTATGGCTGACCTGTCTCTCCCTATCTCTTTCTCTTTTTATCTCTCTCATCTCTCACTCCTGGCTTTCTGCCCAACATTTTCTTAAGGGTTCAGTTCCCATGACACAGGAGACCTCTGAGGCCTCCACATGATCCAGGGAATATTCACACATCCTTGTCACATAAAACACGGATGGTGCAGGCTGCCCTGCTGCTGCTGTTTTGGCTTGCTGTGTGTTTTAGATGCTGCAGTTCACTGCCACTCAAGACTCAACATTTGCATAAATTCAAATCCATGAGACACACATAAGCTCTCTTAAGAATTTCCTTACCTTTCCCTGCCTGGCGTAGCTCAGTGGATTGAGCATGGGCTGTGACCCAAAGGGTCTCAGGTTTCATTCCCAGACAGGGCACATGCTTGAGTTGCAGGCCAGGTCCCCAGTGGGGGCCACATGACAGGCAACCACACATTGATGTTTCTCTCTCTCTCTCTTTCTCCCTCACTTCCCTTGTCTAAAAATAAATAAATAAAATCTTTAAAAAAAAAGAATTTTCTTATCTCCCTCTACTCTGATGCTGGTGCCAGCATGGCCTCATGAACTTCTAAGGCTCAGCAAGCTTTCATTGAGAAAGAAAGATGGCAGTCTCCTTTTTCAATAGATATGACGACGTCTATCTGCAATTTTCTCATAGTCCTTCTCAATAGGTACAAGGAGAGGAAGAAAACACATTAAAATGCTACACCTTTATGGCTACAGTTTATACCTCATTCAATGTACTTTAATATCTATTCATCTCCTTACATTGGTTAGATGAGAGGAGGGGAACTATGTCTTTTTTTGGAATATGGAGTCACTTTTTGCCTACTCCTCTCAGATTTGGCTTCTCACACAAAATTCTAAAACAGCAGGGAAAGTTCCATTCAGCATTGTTTACAACAGCATTTGTGTAGGCAGGTAATGACAAAAAGGCTACATGGAGGTGCTAGGTTCTATAGCAATATAATTATATTCAGGCTATGAGCCACAAACATTTATTTTACCAATGCAATGCTAACATTTGCATTATAAAATTGGCTCTTCCATGCTTTACTTATATGTAGATTCTTAAAGTTGCAATATCATTATTATAACAGGCTTTAAAAATTATTTTGCTCCTTAATGCATGCAGCAGTCATTTTTGCTGTTCATCAAATACAACCAGTCTCTTACTCAGCAGAAGACAGAATTGCACTCCTCTGCCACCTTGGAATTGATGTAGCCACACTACATACTTTGAACTATAAAATTTAAATGGCAGTTAACATCAAATTACATGGTGAGAAACTTGAAGCTTTTCCACTAAAACTAGGTACTAACTAGGCAAGGATATCTCTCCTCTCATCACTTTTTTTTAACATTACCTAGAAGTTCTACTTAATGTAACAAGACAAGAAAATAAAAGGTATTCAGACTAGGAAGGAAGAAGCAAAGCTGCCTTTGTTCACAGATACACAAACAATGTACTCATCTATGTAGCCAATCCCCTCAAAAACGCTCCTGGAACCAGCAAGTGATTATAACAAGGTTGCAGGATATAAGGTTAATATGCAAAAGTCAGTCACTTTTCTATACACCATCAATGAACAAGTGAAACTTGAAATTAAAATACAATACCATTTATAAGTATACATAAAAGTATATAGGTATAAATCTAAGAAACTATATACAAGATCAATTGAGGAAAACTGTAAAACTCTGATGAACAAAATCAAAGAACTAAATAAATGGAGTGATACATTTCATGTTTATCAGAATAAAAACTTGATGTATAGATTCAATGTAATCTGAATAAAAATCCCAGTAAGTTATGTTGTGGATATTAATGAACTCATTCTAAAGTTTATGTAAGAGGCAAAAACCCCAGAATAGCAAACATAATATTGAAGAAGAAGAACAAACTCAGAGACCTCATGCTGACTTCTAGCTTCTGCTTACTATAAAGCTACATCAATTAAGAAAATGTAATATTGGAAAACAAATATAAATCAGTGGAATGGAATAGAGGGCCCAAAAATAAAACCACATAAATATAGTCAATTGATCTTTGACAAACAACCAAGACAATACAATGGCAATACAATTTGTCTTTTCAACAAATTGTGCTGGGATTACTAGACTTCCTCACACAAAAGAAATGAACCTACAACAGTGCTTACACTTATTAGAAAAGTGAATTCAAAATGGATCATACAACTACTGCTGTTTTCCACTTAGCCTCACCTGGAGAAGTCCTCGTTATCATCTTTTTTCTCCATCAGTCTTTCCCCCTAAAATACGTAACTTTAAACTTTGTTCCAAATATGTATCTACTAGGCTGTCTTCCTCAATTAGCCCCCAGCCAATTCTGGTCACAATTTTACTCTGGGTTGCGTCATCACTTATAGACTACCAATCTTATTACTGTAAGAACAGATTTTATAAGCGAAGAAACTAAAACTTATAGTCTAAAACTAAAGCTGTTAGAGTTTTGCCCGAGATCAAAGTTACTATAGGGGAAATCAGGGCTAAAACCTAGCTCTGACTAGCCAGATCCCCTGACTCTGCATTTGTTTCCGTGCACCCTATGCCATAGTTTTGTAATCTTGATTGACTGTAAGCTTGATATTTTTCTTAAGTTTATTTATAGAATATTTGTTTCTTCTCTACATTTCTTGGAGATGTGTATACAGACATTTAATCAAAGAATTAGAAAGAACCTTACTAGTTAAATCCATAAACATTACAAAATTTCAGATTCCTTCCTGGTACTAAATATTTTAATAAAAAATGTTATCTTTGTAAATAAACATATCTATATTTCAAGGCAGTAAAACCATATTCAACTGTGACAATAGATAGCCATTTGATACTGCCCAAATTCACAAGTTTTTAAAGATTCCTGCCAAATGTTGAAATAACACATGAATTCCAGTTTTGTTGATAGCAAGTAAAATTTGTGAATATCATAGGGTGGGACAAAGTTTTTAAAGATAAACATTTCTTTCATTGGCAAATATAGCAGTAAAAAATAAAGTTTTTGAGGGATTTGTTAGATACTTTGGTTGGTAATGAGAATATTGGAAGATATACAATTTCAGGTGCACTACTTTTTCTATGCCCACTTCCCCCTCATTTTCTAAGAAATACATCACTCATAGCAGAGCAATATTTTAGGTCTCCTCAATTTCTTCAAGATTATTCAACCACCTTTCTTATCACCTCTCCATTTCACAAAGAAAAAAAGCCCATCATCTTTCACCCCAGATCCTTCATTTCTCGAATGATCTGTACTCTTGACAGATACAAATTACTTGAAAGTTTGTGTTAATAGGCACCTGACATCATTTTCCTAAGTTTTTTGACTCTACCTTTTAATTAATAGGATGGAGGCTGACTAAGCCTGTCAAATGTTTCAACAAAATAAAAAGGAGTATATTATAAACCCACAAAAGTGCATTGATTGTGTCTACAAAGATACATAATTAAAAAGTATAAATCAAGCACTGCTAATTTAGACTTGACTTCAGTTATTTGAACACTTGTAGTATAGTAGCGTTCATTGTTAAGGATATGATTTTATGTGTTTAGAGTAAATCTGATGTAAGCAATTTTATAGTTTAATGAAAATAATTATAGTTTGAGTAAGTAGCATGAAGTGTATCTGATGCTGCTTCCTCCAAATAAGCTGTGATATAAATTATCATGATTTATTACAGTTATTTTTCTGGTTGTGTTTGGAGTGGATTTTAGCAAGTGATGATGATTCTAAAATTGCAAAAAGAAACACATTTCAAGCTATTTTTCCTCAGATCTCGTCTTTAATTTCTCTATAAAACTGATATAATATCCACTGTGGTACGGTATGTGCTACTGAGAAGATGGCATTATTGTGCTGTCAATTTGACAGCTTACTTTAATTTACACCATTTGGTGAAAGAATACATTTTTAAATCCTTTTAAATATATCATATGCCACTGTTGTTACTTACTCTTCAGTTTCTAGCCTGTCAAACAGTAATGCCATCCTCTAATGCAAAGCCATGCATGTCACAACTTAAACTGTTTACAGTGACTTCAGCAGCAGTCTCCTTTCTTAGTATATTTTTAACTTCTTATCAAAATCAGAGTAATAAACATATTTTTACTTTTTAAAATTAAAAGTGTTTTCAGCCCTACCCATAGTTTACCTACTCCTGAATCTACCCAAGTGCTCCTTTGAGGGATCAAAGGATTTTGATAGGACATAGTCACTCTGTGAACTACTTACATATCAGAAGCTAGGCTCAAATCACTCCACAGTAACCAAAGAGTCTGATGAGAAAAATCATAGCTCAGTTTCACACTTCCAACCCCTTCATTTTACTAGTCCCATCAATTCATCCTTCCAACAAACCCTTACTGAGAACCAACCAGATGTCTAACCTTGAGCTAGATACTGGTGAACATATTCAGGCCTGGAGAGAAGATGAACAATTAGGCTGCCAATGATACTAGAACATAATGAGTGCTACAACAGAGCAATGCACAAGATTCTATTGGGGCAAAGGGATGGACATCTGACACACTAGTTTAATCCCAATGCTACAAAGCAGCTCTGTGCTTAAATAGACTCAAATGTCCAAAGGAGCAAACATGAAGTAAAACAAAATTCAGAGAAATTAGCAATATCACTCCTCCTTATTGTCACTTGGAGAACATTTTGCCCTTTGAAATTCATTGCTAGAGCAAAGTCAGTCTATATTTACCTTAAGGATCAGAAACATTATGAGTCTTTTAGATATCTCTCTCCTACTTTTTCCTAAAATGGACTCCACAGCTTCCCTGGGGGTTTAAATTCCTATCCCATAAAGACTTATTGAACAATCAGTTGAAACACAGTAGCCAGATAGTCTTTAAAAAGAATTATTGATTTTTAGAGAGAGAAGGGGAGGGAGCAAGAGAGAGAGAGAAACATTTGTTGTTGCACTTACTGATGCATTCATGGGTTGATTTTTGTATATGCCCTGACTGGGATTGAACCCACAAGCTGGCTATATCAGGATGACACTCCAACCAACTGAGCTACCTGCCAGAGCTACACAGTGTTAACCACAGAGGATGTCTTGGTTTAAGGTAATGATGATCCCAGTCATTATAAACTCATGAAAATTATGGTCAGAGTTATAGAATCTCTTAAACCCAATTGCTTAGAAAAAAATTGAAAAAAGTTTTTCTTACCACCCAGAGTTTATATATAATAGGACAATGATGTTTTAATTTCTTTAAATGAATATATATTAAAGCATTTGCATTTTGATTTGGTTATTTTTGTTTGCCAGCAATTCTTGGCAGGAATTATTGAAATGTTGATGCATACTAATTCTCTGCCCACAGGTTTGAAGGTACATAGAGCTGGCTTCTAATTCAAGTTCCATTGTGTTTACTTGCTATATTATTGCAACTAAGTTATTTAAGTATTTGAGGCTTTAGTTTTCTAATTTGTAAAATAGTGGTAATGTGTTCTACTCAAAGGATTGTTGTGAGGATTAAGTATATATCTAAGTGTCTAGAAATTGCTCTGTGTCATTAACAAGTCACTAATAATATTTGAAACTATTGGATGTCAACTACCAAACAGGAGATAGGAAAGAGTCATTTAATAGTTAAGTCATGGCCCAGGCAAGTCTATTTAACTAACTATAAGCCAGAGAGGAAGCAATTAACCATTGTTTTTATTTTATCCTGTCAACATTTTCTGATTTTTAACATTAATACCAGTTTTGCCACCATTAGTATCTTGATCCACTACAAGCAGGAAAGATAATAATTTTATTATTAGGATTATCTAGGAAACATTTAAGGAACTCAGATTCCCAGGCCCCATCTTAAACCCACCAAATTAAAATCTTCTGTGGTGAGGCTGTGTGAAATTGTTCGCCAGGTGATTCTGATACTCAACTAAGTTTAGAAAACACTGCATTAAATGATCCAAGTCAAGGTTAAGTACAGTAATATAAGTTATACCTTTCTGCTTAACCTACTTCTAAGACTTCAGTACGAAAGACTGACCTTGATCTAGCTGAAAAGCAATTAACTCCTATCTGTCTTTATTCATCCATATTCGAAAGGGCAGTGAAAGATAACACTGGGTCAGTTAAATACCCCTTCACAATACTCTTCTTAATGTGCTATTTTTATGGCAATTTGCCATCACCTAAAACTTTAGGACAATTTTTCTTAAAAAATATTATAGAATGTGGGATTTAAACATACATTAGATCAGAACTGCTCTACCCTACTCATACACTGCTAACATTTGGGGAGTTTTTAAAATCCTGATGCTTGGGATCCATCTACAGCCATTTTGATTTATCCAGTCTGGGTGCTGCCTGGACATAGAGATGTTTAGAGTTCCTGCATGATGTGAGTGTGGGGCCCAGACAAAAGTCACTGCTGTTATAATTTGACAACTCAACTTGAGGGCTTCACCAATACTACTTTTTCTCTTCCATCAGTGTGGTTTCCAAACCCCATTGCTCCTCTGATTCACTGAGGAAATTGACAAACACTAGGGGTTCCCAAGATGCCAATTCAGTCAATTTGAGACAGAGTGGAGGGAACTCTATTGTTTAAAAGTTCCCCAGGTAAGTTTGATAATAATGATATAATTACAGCAACTAATATCCACTGAATGTGTATATGTGCTAAGCTATGTTCTAATCCCTTTGCGTGTATTCATTTCATCTTCAATAAAACCAGTGAGTAGGATCATTGTCCTTCCTTCATAATTAACATAACTGAGGAACAGAGAGGGTAAGTAACTTGCCCCAAATCACACAGAGAGTAAAAGGTAGATCCAAGATTTGAACCCAGGCTGTGAGATATCAGAGGCATACGCTTAATTTATATTTTTGCAGCAACTCTTATGATGTTGATGTACATTATCTTCATTTTATAGGTGAGGAAATTCACATGAAAGAAGACAATTATTTAAGAATCTAAAAACCAATATAGTTATAAGTGGAGCTCCTGATTAATTACATTAGCCATAACATACATTCTCTGAAAGTGTGAACTTATGTCACCACCAATCCTTTTTCCTAGATTTTAAATCCTTCCCAGCCTCAAAGGCCAACTTTTAACAGTTGGCCTTGGTAATTTTCTAGATCAACTTTTTGACTGCTTTTATTTTCTTGCTGGATTGTTTGCCATTTATACACACAGATAATGCCTCTGGAATGAAGCTTGCTGATATAGCTTGGATGATCCTTCAATCCCTTTTAATATTTCTTGATGTACAGTTTTGAAAGAACTTGTCATTCTCTCTCCCTTTGTATGTATATTTTGGCATATCATGGACTAGAAGACAGGTTTCTTGGTCCAATCGATTAGACAGGCACCAAATTCCTGTTTTTATTTCCAGTACATAGTGCAGTCCCCAGATAGTAGCCCTTAACAGTGATTGAGTTAATGATACTACAAAACCCAGAAACCATGTCTCCTGAGTTTCACCAATCAGCAGACTGGAAATTGTCTCTGTGCTATTCTATGCTCTAAGTAACATGTTTCCTCAGAATACATACTCTTCCCTAATGAAACTAGCTCTTCAGTTTATGATCCAAAGTTAGTATCAATATCAGTAGGACCATTTTCTCTGGAATTTCTGGCCATTATAATTACACTAATTACTAGCCAATTAATCACAACACTATGTGCTTTTGTATTCTCAATAACTCTTATGTTATATGGTCCAATATGGTAGCCACCAGCCACACAGAGCTGTTGAACACTTGACACATGACCAGATTGAAACAGTCTATGCCATAAGAGAAAATGCACACTGACTGGTGAAGACAGTGTGGAAAAAATGATGTAAGTGCATCATTAGTAAATTTTATTATATTTCAAAATAAAAATGGAGACATTTGATAAAATATATAATTGAAATTAATTCCACATGTTTCCTTTTACTCTTTTGAATGTCACTAGAAAACTTAAAATCACACATAAAGCTTGCATTTGTGGCTCACACATGCCTACTGGAGAGCATTTCTCTAAAGTCTCAGTAATTCTTCTGGCAGCTCCTTCATTTTGACTATGCCACCTATCTAGCTGGGTGACTTCATATAAGTTACCTAATTTCTGTAACCCTCAATTACTTAACCTGTCCAATAAAACTATTTTATAGACTTGCTCTGTGAATGACATGCTATGATGGTTTCAAATTTCCAATGAGGAACCAGGTTTCTCAATGATCTTTTCATTCCGCCATCCTCTTACATACCATCTGCAAGTGCAGTCACAACTTGGAAGCAAGAATAGTACAACAATTCTTCTTCAGGAGAACAGAGACAATACACTCTCAATGAAAATGCATTTAAAAATGTTTGAACAACAATAAAAAACTGTTTAATCTTTCCACTTTCCCTGTCAACTTTTGTACAGGAATCATTTGCAAACTCCTTTGAAGATTAAAATTAGATATATGCCAGTTTACTCAAATTTCCAATTAATAAATAGCCAGTGATCAGGTAGGTGATCCAATAAAAAGTGTTTGAACCAACTGTGTTGAGGAGGAAATGTAGATTATTAAACTGAAATCAACCAATTAATCAAGTAAGCACCTATAGCCTCTTTAGGCAATGGACTTTAAAATAAATTAATGAAAAACAACTTATAACTCTAAAATTATTAAATTCAAATTCTAAATATACTTTATTGTATGGCACTTTGTGTTAAATTTGCAGCAACAAAGATGCCATTACTTTTAATCAAAAAACAAGACTAATTAATTGTAAGATTAAATATAGATAAGCACCTGACAAAAATAATTTAAATTTACCTATGATCTTATAGATGTGATGATTTTCTCCTCACAAGAAGTGTTCTCCTCTGTATAAATAAAAGAAAATACTCAAAATAAAATTTCATACTTTTAATAATTGCTATCACAATGTTTGATATTAAAATCTGGGATAGAAATGTGTGAAATTCTGCATTTTAATAGACTTTTTTATATTAACAAGAAACTTAAATCATCATAAGGATACATACACACAATAGATTTATACAGAAAACACCTGAAAAATAAAAACCATATGTTCATAATGTTTAAAATTAACCTGGATAAAATATCCCTTAGCAATAAAACATTGTTATTGGTTGCCAGGTTTATATGGTGAGAAGTAGGGGATAATGGTGCAGGGTAGGAAGACTGGTGCTAAAAAAAATAGTTATCTTGGACCTTTACTCATATTCTTAATAAATAGTTTTCAACCAAGATACTATGCATGAAGAAATAAAATGATAAGTGAATACCTCCTTCCCTAACTCCCCCCAAAAATAGATGTCTGATCTGTTCTGCGTTGTAGGATCCCAACACTCTCATTTCAGTACTTGATGCACAATGTGTTCATATGCTGGGGAGATGAATTAATTGCCTGGCATAGCTTTATAATGAAATAATTCAAAGACTATTTAGCAAACTCAGTTATTTCTATATTTATCAAAGATGGTCTCCATGTGTTATTCAGTTTCAGGCAATTATTACAGGAACAATAATTCATGCAACAAAACTGTCTGTTTAATTCAGAAAGGCAGCTATTTGGACTTTGTTTAAAAGACACCTATGAACTTTTTGGGAGTTGCAATTCGATAACTATTTAATAGAAATGTGGTTTGCATATGGCTAAAGAGCAAAGAACAATTCCACATAAGACTCTAGTACAAAAGTGAATACCTAAAACATCAACTTAGCTTAAAATACCAAAAATGCTACCAAATTACTGAGCAAAAGAGGAAGCAGATGACAAGGATCTGTCTTTTCATTTTCAGTTAAGTATGGTAAAATAACCTCATCTGCTTATTCAACTTTTGAATTGCCAATTTATTTTCTAAGATATATGTAATGACATTTTGAGAGCTATAAAATATTTCGCTAGTAATTTAAAGATCAAGACACATCCCCCTAAATCTCATATGCTATAGGCATGTACATTATTATTTTCACAGGCTTATTGGTGTGCAAATAGAAATAATTAAAATATCATTCTAAACCTGTAGGTCGTAGGGGTTTGGAACATGTAAAGGACACGTCAAAACTTTTCTCTATCTTAAAGAGTCTGATTAATACTATTGAAAGTACATTGGGGATCTCAGTATTACCTGATATCAATCATGAAATCCCCCCAACACTCCAAAGACTGTTCTAGAAGTACTTTCAAGCCATAAGAAACTACCAAATAGTGGGACTTTCCCAAAAAAGCATGTCTTCATGTGATTTCCAACTGAGTTTCAATACCAAATAGACCTGAATGCTTATCAGATCTAATCCAAACTGCCAAGAGCTCTGATTTCTGCCCATCTGTCACTAGGTTATTGATTCAAGACAATATTAAGACAAAGAATAGCAGACAAAATCAGTTGGAAATTTTTTTTCAACTTTCTATCCCTTTATCCCTTTTCTTTATTGTCTATCAAAGTTATGTGCTCCCAAAGTGCCTTGAAGTTGAAACCCAAGTATGAAATCAACCAACTTCTCTCAGGAATTAGTTACCACATAAACTCTCTCACACACACAAATTGTCTGAAGTATTTTAGATTATTCATTCACTCTCCTCTTTTCACTCTTCCAGTACATCTATTTCACTCTCCTCTTTTTTCTTCTACCAGTACCTTTGGTATGAAATAAATGCCAAAAACAATCAAGGGAATTTGGAAAATTGTAAGATCTCTACTGACTCAGGCTGTTTCCCTGAAGGGAAAAAAACAAAAAATTTATACAAAGTTAAGCAAAATTTCATATGAAGTGTGTCATTTGCATTTGCAGAATTAAAGGACTTCTTTATTATAATGTTCTTTTATCTCACCTTGTGTCATTAAAATATAGGACACTGGCAGTAAAACTAAAAGTAAATATGCACATATCTTTATCCGTGTAGGGAAGCAATAAATCTCCCTCAATGATAGCAGCTGTACTATAGCTATCATTTGAATAGTGCAGCTGCCACAACAATATCAAATTTTATAGTTAAAAAGCAGTCAAAACTTTAATGTTACAGTGGAGATAGATATATATTATACTATAAATAAGCATCCTCTAATGAAGAAATAAAGCATGTTTATTTTTTTTTCCTAGACATACCACTGAATAGCATATATCTCACCTACTGCAATCTGTCTAGAGAGAACTCATTACACATGGGCGTCTCTAATACAAAACCCTGATTTATACTAATTAGCTTGGCTTTCATTGACAGCAAGGAGAACTTGAAAATCCCTGGCCTAAGAGCAAACTTTACCTCTTTCTCTAAAATTTTATTTTTCCATTCCTCCTTTAAAATATAAACTGGAAGAATTTTTGTTCTTTTCCTTCCATATTACGTATCTTAAATGAGGGTTTGACTGACAGAGGTGAGAGGTAGATGCAGTTTGGGGAAATTGAATCTGGCAAATGTTTAAACCAAAAATGCTAGTTTCAGAGCAGGCTTATTCAGAGTCATGGGATCTCAATCTAAAGATGGCATTATGAGGATTCTCCTGTCCTACCCTCAATGCCTTGTGGGATGTGGTTTCTGGGCTGGACACTGAGTTGCCAATACAAAAGTTTAGCTCTCTGCACACATTCTGAAGAGGCCAATTTTCTCCCAGGGGGGAAAGAGGAGTGTAGATAAATATACTACCAAAAAAAAAAAAAAAAACAACTTCAAGAGTCATATTTAGAGAGATTTTTTAAATGATTAAGTTGGTCCTATTCTACTAGCTGGTCAATTGATATCAAGTAGGATGCTTCCACAATATGGAGAACATGGGCATTTGCAACTCATCTTTTGGAGCATGTCAAATCTCTCCATTACTGAGCCAAGACAGTGTATACTAAGCAGCCTGGACATTCTGGTAAAGGAACCAACACACCTTTGGGAGTTGCATTTTATAATTCTTTAGTGTGCCTGTCACATTACACTTAGTCGAATGGCATGTGGCAATACCAAAGTGACCTATTTGTGAATCGTTGTCCTCTTCCTTTGAACCATAATTGGTATATTTGGCATTGCAGAAGCCACCTGAAACAAAGTGTCCCTCCTTCTATAGGTTTTAACCTTTCTCTCCAGGCATTGCCATCTAAAATACAGATAAAGCAGTGCCAAGGCTACAAACAAAGCAGGGAATGTAGGATTGATAAGCACCAAGAGAGTCTATACATGAAGTTCCACTTCTAGGCTTATATCAATGCACCAACTGGGCTGTGTTGCTGTAAGTAAATTATACAAAGCCCCAAAATGATATAAGTGTATTTCATGTACTATGTATCTTTGGGAAAATTTGTCCAAAAGCAGCAACTAGAAACATTGATTGTGTTGAGTGCATTGCAGTAAGAATAAACTTGGTGAATTGAACTAATTTCAAATTCAATTTGTTATTGATTCAAATGGTTCACAAATGCACATTGACACATTTGGGACATTGAATATTTGAGACAGACCATTTTAACAAACATTTATTAAGTTCCTACCTAGTCCAGAGCCCAAAATGTATTATAAGAATTATGTATTTATATACATATAAATAATGCTAGGCATTTTCTCAAGGCCTACAAGGCATATAAAAATTTATTTCCTTGTGTATGCTTAAAAAGATGTTGGATATTTTAAAAACAATATGTTCCTGGTTCTCAGCAAAGAAGAAATTAATTAAAGAACGCCAGCATATTTTACTAGATGGTATCAAGTGCTCATTCTCACTGGAATGTAAATATCGCCATTAAAAAGGATGCTAGATATTCCCCCATTTTGAAGACAAGAAAACTGAGGCTTATTTTGCCAGTTGGGTTGAGGAAGGCTTTGAAGATAAATGGGTTTTCAATACTCAGAGATGGTGAAAGTGACTTTAGTCTTAGAGATCAATGTAAACAGAGACTCATAGTCATGAAAGCACCTAGCCCATTTGAGCACAAGTGAGTGGTGTTTTGCCCTAGTGCATAGCAGATGTGTGCAGGAGAGCTGCAGAAACATTGGGTAAATACAGCAGAGGGAAAAGAGAAGAAAGGTGATATAGTAAAGATCCAGGCTATAACTTTACCTGTTGATTAACCCATGTGGAAATGGTGTCATGGTCTAAATAAAAATAACTCCACTTGGTGGGTGGCTAGGGGGATAGTGTCTTAGTCAGTAGGCTGCCCTAACATCATAGACTGAGATATTTAAAGAGCACAAATTTTATTTTGCATATGAAAGCTGGAAGTCCAAGATCAGAGAGGGCCATCAAGGTAAGGCTCTGGCTAGGGCCCTCTTCTTGTCTTGTAGCAAATTGCCTCCTCACTCTGTCTTCACACATTGGAGAGGGAGATTATCTCTCCCATACCTCTTCTTGTAAGGGTCCCAATCTCATTCAGGAAGGTCCACCCCCATGACATAAGTAACCTCCCAAAGATTCCACCTCCAAATACCATCACATTAGGATTAGAGCTCCAACACATAAATCTGCAGGCATACAAACATTCAGTCCACTACAGAGAGCATGTTAGAATGAGGTGTTAGAGCCTATCACTCAATAAATTGAAAAACATATCTCTCCTTGTTGTCTTGTCCCCAAGATCTGTTCTTACTTCTTTGTATAAATTACAAGGTACAACTGTGTTTTCCATGAAATGAGCCATTTAAAAAAGAAATGCTAATGTGTCCACTAATGTATGCATATTATATATATTGTCTATTATCTCTGGGATATAAGAGAGGCCCTTCTGAACCAGAGCATGCTGTCCCACAAACAATAAACACACAAATGAATGGCTGTGAGTGCCTTCATGCTATCCTAAGATAATAAGCACCTTGGAAGGAACATGCATTTTTTTCAGGCCCCAGTGGCATCATGTACTGCATGGAGACAATAATATCCCCACTTATCCCCAGGACACCTGGGAGAATCTGACTCACTATGCAAAAATATTGTTGGGCCTTTGGATAAAAAGGAATAATAAACAACAAATCTACAGAGGAGAGAGCTCTCCATAACTGCATAATCAGGACACTGGCAAAGGAAAAGATTTGCACTTTGTGTTTTGATAATTTCACAGTCAGTATGGTCACAGTTTTGAAATAAGCCTGATCTTCCATGGACTGAAATGCCCATGTATCCTGAGTCTCAGACGGTATTGATGGAGATAAGAAGGAGGCGTGCTAGAGAAGTTTCTGTGTTGAGAGGAAGGGGGTTGAGGAGTGGTTCCTAACCTCCAGCAAATCATCTAATTTGAACAAAAGTAAGTAAAGCTCATTTTTAGAGAGTCTGATGTGATAAGTCTTTTCATTTCCCAACTTACTTTTATGAGAAACACCATGACATGGCAGCACATACATCTAATCACTATTGCCAGATAATGACAAATCTCTAATACTTTTTGTCATATTGTACTGTACATTGCTGGTTTCATATTTACAAGCAAATTGTTACCTCATGGTATGAAACACTGGCATTTACAGGAATACAGAAATTACTCACTTCCCTGGAATTCCACATGACAAATTAGTACTATGCTTTAACCCTAATAAATGTAGCTATAACAGAGTTTTTGTAAACATTCTTGAGATGTTCTTCTGGAGTAGCTTTATTTTGGCACCCTACTTTTCCTGCTTAAACAAATGAAAAGGTTGGCTGATATTGTCAAAATACAGCACTTCTGGTGAACCAAGAGCCATTTATTAAAATAATGTATTGATGCAGTGTCATAAAACACAAAATCATATTTCTGCAGGAAAAACCTATTACCCTAAGCCAAGATTATTTTATTTTAAAAGAAAAATTATTGCAGTTGTGAATTCTGAAAGTAATATGATGCAGTTCAGACCCTGGCCTTTCAGAGGCTGACCAGACGGCTTTCAATGCACCATGATATGTTATGTAAAAGAGATATTTATGTAATTAACAAGTCTTCTTGTCTTGGTAAAAATGCATTAGAAAATAGATTCAGGATATCTCATGACTCAAAATAACTAATTTAAGCACACAAATATGATTTTTGTCTAGCTGGTATAAGGCTTTACACTAACGCATACACAAGTGTCACAACACCCAGAATCCACACCCACACACACTCCTCCTGGAAGACCAGGGCTCTCCAGAGCTGACCACTTTCCTGAAATGGTTTTCACTGTGTCCTTTGTCACAGCACTGCACTTCTTGCTCTAAAGGTTTAAGCACTAAAAAGTGGGGAGGTGAAGCCATAGTTCAATTCAATTTATTTTTATATTGCCTCTCATACAAAGTCTCTCAAAACATTTTACAGTAAGAGATAAAATAATCATATAACACTTGCCCATATTTGAAACAGCTGTGATCACCCAGACAGCAAGGGGGTAAATCTGTACACAGTCATGGGTCAAAGTCCCTGGTGAAGCACCCCTCGTTTAGAAGCCATATAAATGAACATTTCAGCAGAGTGGTGTGGCCATATAATATCACTCGTCAAGCCCCACATTCTCATGGGAGAAGTAAGAGACTTCATGTTTCTATTCAAATAAAAAATTATCTCTCCTAAACCTGCAGTGATCTCGAATGGTGACCAGTTTCCTCTCATATGCAAAACTAAAGAGCCAAAAGCACAGGAACATGTTTTCTTTCTATTGTTGCCAATTACTTTAATCACACATGATTTATGGCTTCCTGGAAAGCAGTTATTCTGGGGCACCTCTTTTCCTTGTCTGTGTTCCATATTTTGGCCCCAAGAGGTAAAGAAGAAAGGCTGGTGGAAAGACCAAAAGAGGTGATATTTCTTTTAGTCAACCTATAGCAAAAAAAAAGACAAGCTTACACTTGAGACTTGAAAACTCAGAATGAATCAATGGCATTCTGGGGCAGAAAGAGATATGAGGGAGGATGATGGAGAAAAAATTTTGTTAGATAAGACAGCCCAAATTAAATAATAATTTTCATTAAAACAATTAAAAATAGCCCTGGCTGGCATAGCTCAGTGGATTGAGCATGGGCTGCGAACCATAGTGTCGTAGGTTCAATTCCCAGCCAGGGTTCATGCCTGGGTTGCAGGCCATAACCCCCAGCAATTGAACATTGATGTTTCTCTCTCTCTCTATTTCCCTCCTGTCCCTCTCTAAAAATAAATAAATAAAATCTTTAAAAAACAATTAAAAATAAAAACTAATGTAAAGAAAAAATAATGAAGAAACCAATCCTGGCAAAAGGAAAGCAGGTCAAATCAATATATCATTTGTGTTTCACTTTTAATTTACAGAAGGGCTATACTGCACTTGATGTAAGAACATTGGAGTTGTTACTATTCTCTGAGAATGAAAGTGCTATCCAGTAGGGGAAGAGAGTACAGTCAGCAGTTGAAAGCTACCACGTTTGCAAAGATGGTCTTTAACAGAGCAAATAACAGCTTGAAATTACCAGGCTCCAGTGAAAGTAATTCTTCAAAAAGAAGTTTCTATCCCAACCCCACTCCAGCCCCATCACACAGTTTTCTAAGTATGGAGACAAAATGTTCTCTATCAAAAACTTATTTTTCAAAAAGTGCAAAAATCAAAAGAAAAAGAGCCTCTGACTCCAGAAGAATTTACAGTATTCCTATTAGCAAATAATCAAAAATTTATTCATTTTGGAAGCACGTTTCTCAACGGATCCGAACCTTTTTTCATTCTCTCCTTCTTTAATAGAGCCACATCTTTATAATACATAATAAAAAAAAACAGAATATATTGTAACTCATTTTCTGACCTTTTAAGATTTCTGTCACTGATTGTCAGAGTTGAGAACTACTCTCTATCCTGAGGTGATGGATTATTTAATTAACCATTGACCTTTTCTCAACATTTGTTGACAATGAGCACAGTCCCATGAAAGCTGCCTGCTTTGGATATTGGTCAATTCAACATTGTTTATCAGCAGGAGAATTCCATTTTTCATAACTTAAATCAAATAACTAGAATTACTTTTTGCTACTTATTTGTTCAAATCTATTTTCAAATGAATTTATGTATGCTCCCTTTTCACTCTCTATTAGAAAAGAACAATAGGTTTACTTTACCTGTTTAAAACAAATTCCATGTCAACAAACACATGTCTGATGGAATTCGAGTCAACCTACAAAAAATTTCCTATTTTCTAGTAAGGAATCTTTCAGAAAAATTTGCAGCAACTAATTTCTAATGATATACACTGATCCGGGTCTCCCAGGAAGGAATGTAAGGCAGACCCTTGGGAAAGTCCAAATATAATCTGTGTTGCATAATGATGTTTTGGTCAACAATGGACCACATATTTGATACAGGTTCCATAAGATTAAAATAGAGATGAAAAAGTCCTATCACCTAGTAAAGTCACAGCTGTCATGACAATGTAGTGTAACGCACTGTTCACATGTTTGTGGTGATGCTGATGTAAACAAACCTACTGTGCTGCCAGGGTATAAAAGTATATCATGTAGAATTATGTACAGCACATATAATACTTGCTAATGATAATAAATGACTATGTTATTGGTTTATATATGTACTATACTATACTTTGTATTGTTATTTTAGAATGTACTCTTTCTACTTATAAAAAAAAAGTAGTTTGCACTCTGACCAAGTGGCTCAGTTGATTGGGGCTCATCCATGCACCAAAAAGTAATGGATTCAATCCCCAGGCAAGGCACACACATAGGCTGCAGGGTTGATCCCCAGTTAGGGTGTATAAGGAGGCAATCAGTCAATGTTCTCTCTCACTTCAATGGTTCTCTCTATCTCTCTTCCTACCCACCTTTCTCTCTTTATCTCCCTTCCTCTCTCTCCAGAATCAATGAGCATATCATTGGATGAGCATTAAAAATAATGTTTGCTATAAAACCATATGCCACATTAGGCCAGCAGCAGCATCACACATCTCATGTTTACTATGTTTCTAGATTGGATTGCTTTTTCTTGTGCTTGATTTAATCCCCTGATGTTTTGTACAGTAACATGCTGTACATACATGTATCCTAGAAGCAATAGGCAATATCCTATAGCCTAGGTGTATAGTAGGCCATACCATCTAAATTTGTGTAAGACCACTCACTCTATGATGTTTGCATGATGACAGAATTGCCTCATGATGCATTTCTCAGAACCTACCCCAACTTAACTGCTGAATGACTATACTTTTCTATAAATTCCATCCATGGTAAGGGAACTATTTATGAAATTTTCCAAGGACTATTTTCCTCATAGAAGGTAAAAAGCTATGAAAGATTTTTGCTAAGTAATAAAGTTAGAATTTCTTTTGTTTGAGTGACTGACTTGTTTCAGTCCTTGTGGTAAGTAACATCTTCAGGTACCTTTTCCCACAGCCTCACACCTACCCACTTTCCTTGTATAAAGGGTTTCCATCCAGGAAGCCAGGGGTTGAGGTTTTCAGTACTACAAGCACAGGTCAGAATTGTCATGGAGAATGTTTCATTTTTTCAGACACTTCTGCTCCTAGAATCAAGTAATGTGGTACTGCAGAAAAGGGAAAAGTTTTCAGAAGATCCAATTGGCTTCTTTATCTATTGACATCAACACTATGTGTTTAGCTCTCAAAAATTTGTTTGAGTTCTCAGAGTTTGATTGAGGGTATTCCATAATGTAGAGATTTGGAGATAGACAGCTCTGGGTGGGAGCATTTAGTCCTTTCCCTTTCTGGATGATATTGTGCACTTCATTTATTTTTTGTTGCCTTTTTTTCTTACTGATATAATGGGAATGAAAATACCCACCTCTCTCATTTACTATGAAATTTGAGTGAAATAATATAGGCAAAGATCCTGGAGAATAATACAACAAAAATCTAATAAAAACAAAGCTGTTTTTATGTAATACTGAATTTTCTAGTTTGTCATGTGGACATAGCCATTATCTCTGCAAAGTGGAATACAATATATTAGAGATGTTTCAGCAACAACTGAAGTCCATTTCCATCTCCCTGGAGTCTACAGTGTTTAAAGACCTGACATTATGGAAGTATATTGTCTTCATTAATTTATGTTAATTTTTAATGTTAGCAGTATGGTATGATATATATGGAAGCCTGTGTGTGGGTGCTCTGTTCACAAACACAATTTGCACACACACAAATGTTGCGGGGTGAAAGTGTTTTGACCCTGAGAAAGCACATTTTTATTATAGCTTAACCCTAGGACATAACATAAAGCATTAATAGTAATAACAACCATTTTTGTTTGACAGGGAAAGAAATTCTGAAAATGAAGGATGTATTGAAATTAGCAAAAAACATTGTGTATATATTGATCATATTTTAACAATTGTGACTGAAATTAAACTATATGATTATGTCCAGTGAATCTGGGCATGAAAGCATAATTTATGTTATTTTCTCATAGATCTGTTAATTATGTTTCCTCTGGCATCTATCAATTTCCCTTCAAACCCAAAGAGCTTATCTCCTGTTAGAACAGAACATAAGGCATATCATCGAACATCTAGATGCTTAAGTTGTACATTTGATACATGAGTGACGTTAATGTAATATTATGATGGATCTCTATTAGCAAGTACATCACCGAAACATAGGCTCTTGAAAGTCTTTGACAGTGGCTGCCCTTCCCATGTCAGTGTCAATCCACACCAGAATCACAAGAATGAACAAATGTGAAAGGAGAGGCTGTACCAATTACAGACGAAGGGGCACTATCTACTCCCACCATTTGATGTGATTTATTTGGCTGTCCTTCTGCATTTGTAGGCAGCAGATTGTAGCTGTTTATGAAGTGACAAATGGTACTGAATGACATTGAGTGACTTCTCTAATCAATTTAACCTGCTTAAAACGTGGTCATAAATCACCGTATTGTTAGGGGATACAAAAAAGTTTGAACTTTTTGCACTAAAACATATTCCAAATATGTACCCCAAAGAGTAAAAGGAATAAGTAAAAAATTAGTTCAATGACAAATGCTTTTTCAAGAGTTTTAAAACCATGTTTTATGAGGATTTTTTCAGAGAAGTGGCATTTTTATTGATTTGAGATAAATTATTTTCTTTTTCTTGGTCAGTTTTATTTTGAGGAAGGCAAGCATATGGTTATCTATATGAAAGCACTATTCTCTGATGGAAAAGTAAAGCAATTTAACTAGGGTTGTTAGCGAAATAATTGAGGCCTCTATTATATAAAAAGCCTTCAGGCTTATGACTCCAGATACTAACTAAAGTTTTCAATTATTATTTAACACTTTTTAACAAAACTATTTTGGTCTAAGTGATTTTATTGATGACTTTATTAAATTAATTATACAGTTTTTCAAATTATCACCTATTATGCCCAGGTTTGATCACACAAGCAGAAGTTGTTTCCCTTCAACATTGAAAAACTATATACACTTTTAAACTTAACATGTATTTAAAACAAGACTTTTGTCTCATATATATTACTAGTAAAATGGATAAAGTCACAGGCTGGGCTAACCTTACACAAGTGTATTTACATATTTATTTCAATTTATTAGACATAGGTAGTCTTTTACATACTTGATTCCAACCACTACAACCCTAAGCCAAGAATGATTTTTTCTATCTCTGTATTATTCAAATTTATTAAACAATATTTCATATTTGTTTGACACCATGTCAAACTCAGGACTCCTAAAGAAGTGCTGCAGCTTTAGAACTGTTATGCTTTCTTGGACTTTAATCATTTTTGGCAAGGCTCCATTTCCTGTCAGAAAGTGAAACAGCTTTGGAATGTCATTTTCACGAAAGAAAACAGAGAGAATCTGAGAGGAAGCTCTCCTCCACTCCAGATCCCCTAAGATACCCAAACACGCTCACAGGAGGGCTGGAATACATCAAACATTAGCAGAGGGAAAAGGACACAATTTTCCCACATTAAAATACATGGGTAAAGTTGAACTTCTGCTAAAAATAGTTCCCATGACTAATCCTATTAAGTTTAAAAAATTGGACAGTATCTTCCTTGAAGCAGAATTACTCTCTTCCATCACACTGTGCTGCTGTCCACCCTGCCCCCTCAAACCCAGCAGCCCCTCAAAGTTGGGCCCTCAACTTTCCCTTTGTAATGACATTAGGAGGAAAGGGAGAAAGAAAGAGATGGGACTGTGTTTTTTACTTGGTTCTCAGATATCAAAGGAAACCAAAAATAAGATATACAGATTAAAATGATCTCAAAATACCAAAAATTCTGAAGAGCAATATACTGTCCTTATATATCAGCAATGTTTTCCCACTCACTCTTGGACTCACTGGCTGTCCCCAGAGAGCAATGAGATTTCAGAAAGCAGATTAAAATTACTCTGAGCTGTGCCACTTCAAGGCCCAGACAATGCTGGATGCAGAAATCGAGTAGCAAATGTAAAAAGTTTACACTATTCAGGGTATGGAAACCTCTTTTTTTTTCTTCATATGAAACCTCTTTTTTTTTCTTCATTTTATTGGGTAGGGAGAAGGGGGGATGAAAATGAATCACTGAAAATGCCAGACTACATTGAATGATTCTGAACCAAGTACCTATGAGGTGTAAGAGGGTGGAAAACATTGGTCTCCCACCGTCATGCAGCTCAGGCAGGTAATAGATGTTACTTTGGTCTTTTAGAGGGGAAGGTATAGAAATATAAAGTAGTCACTGCAGAAGGAGTCATTAGGTACCATGACGTCGACATATGTTAGCTAGGTGATTAGCAATGGTGACATTCGGCTGCAATGAATCCTAAGCCCAGCTGATGCCATTAACACGCTAGATCTAATGAACACCATAGGCCACATTAAAGCAGGGAAAGCAAAACGACAATTGGAGAACGACTTTTAATGAAATCATCATTTCAGAAAAGGAGGGGGGATGGATGCCATTTAAGAAACCTTTATGGGACCACTGGACAATCACTAACTTAACCACTAGTTTTAAAGATCAGGCAGGTAACCCATCCCTAATTATAATGAAATACTTTATAATATATTGGTGTCTTATTAAGTAAAGTAGATCAACTTTCTAGTTTTGCATAAGTATGCAGAAAATGAATTGACCAAATGATTTGGGATTTTCCACATTGTCACTATAGTGTGCAAATGCCTGTAGTTACACAGGTCATTAAGAAAAAAAGTCTGTTCTTGAAGGCTCTACATTGAATTGTACACATTTAAACTAATCCACAATTCACAGCCACTTAAGTGTTGGATCTTATCCTGTTTGTATTGTATTTCATGGAAAACTGTGACCTAGAACTCCCTCAGCATGCAGTTCCATCCAGAGAAGATTCTTTCACCTTCCAGATAACCACATTTTTCAGTTTGCCTCCCATGTATAAAAGGTTGCTGAATAGTCACCAAAGCAGTTAAGAGAAAATTTTTGAAGTCTACCAAAGGAAAGTAACTCAGCATAGCAGGCAGTGCAGTGAACAGGAAAGAACGTGGGTCCTGGAGCCATACTGCCTGGGTTTAACTCTCAGCACTGCTACTTACTAATTCTAAAGTTGTAATTTCTGCAACATTGTTTGGCCAACAGAAAAAAGAAATATAAGGAATTAAGAGAGGCAAGGAGTAATTGAAAGTAGCAAAAAGTGGTTTTCGTCTCCTTTGGAGCATCAACCCTGTAATTCCCACAATGCTGAACATAACATTGTGAGTCAGTCCATGAGTTTTGGCCACGGCCTTCCGTGGATATACATGGTTTGTCCTCCGTCTGAACTGCACAGCAACAAATCTGAATCACTGTCCCCTGGGACCAGTAGGGTCCAGAAAATAAGAATTTAAACTTTCAGAAACTTCGTACAAAACTTGTATGTCAACAAACAGAAACAATTCACAAGGATAAACCATCACTCTTTAGAGCAGAAACATTCCACATCTAGAAAGGCTGCAATTTTATAAGCCATTTATGAAAGTTTCAGGGCAGCATGATCCAAGCTCAGAGAACTTTAGGTTACTATTTAAGGAGCCAAATTACAATAGGTATTTTAATTTTAAAATAAACAAAGGAATTATCATTTTGCAATACTGTATATAGGACTATTTTAGCAGATGTGGGCATGTGTGGAAATACAAGCCTATTTTTCTAGCCTTAGGGATTCAAGTTATGATTCAGATTCCTGTTCTAATCCTACTTGGCCTCTAACTGTGTAACTATTTACTTCAACTCTTCCTGCTTAAGTTTCTTTTTAATGTAAAATGGGGACAATAATCACAGCTATCTCTTGGGGTTATTGTAAAAACTAAATGAGATAATACACATTAAGCACTTAAAAGATTAATTAGTACACCTAAAACCCACAATAAACATCAGTTATTGTAACCCCCTGTGCCAGATACTGTAGGTGTTTATCATGTCATGTGAAACTCTCTGAATTCTAGGTTCCTGGGGACCAATTCCCCCTTCTTGTGTGCCTATATGCACATCAGGTAACCTCTGGTACAAATTCTGCCATGAATGATTCTTCTACTCAGATCCTCTCCAATTCCTTGGCATCAGTAATGTCCCTAAATTTTAAGAATCCAGTAAAACCATCATCTCCACTCCCTGTTATTCTCTCTGTCCTAATTCTATCCTCAGTTAGACTAATTCTTTTGGTTATTAACTATGAGTCTTGGTGTCTCTAAAATCAACATTCAGGTCTTGCAACCCAGAAGAACCTCTTCTCAGCATAAATGTATTGGGTTTATTGGACAGCTGAGTTCACCGGCAATGAATGATTCAACAACACCTCACCTTTCATGGCTGCTTTTGTATTGGTTTCTCCGTAAGCCCAGCACTGTGGTCTAAACCCAGATTGCTGAAGAATGCCTGTAGGGGGCTAGTTTACCAAAGATCGACTCTGATGAACAGCTTGCCACAGCTCTAATGGTGAGACATATAAAATGCATCATACATTAAATTTAATGTTGTCTCATTAGTCTTAATTAGATTCCCATGTTATACCAGGATTATGATTTCTCTCTGTTTATGTTTTTCCCTAAAAATGAGTCCACCCCAGATAATACTTCAGTATACTTTTTAAATCTCTGAATAAAAATGTCCAGTAATAGATTAACATCAATAACATTCCTTATCTTATAAAATAATACCCAAAGAAAGGCAAACTAAATTATTATGTGTAAGAAGTTTTATGTCACACATAAATCCTATAAAAGAAGCCCCATAATTCAGGAATAAACTTAAAAACTGCAAACATTTGTTCAATAAGAAAAGTAATTGGTCTATTATTTCCTTTGTTTCCCTTTCTATCAGTATACATATGTTTTTTCAAGAAACGAATAGTTGCTTCCTGCCTCTTCTCCCCCATTCCATAGTTTAGCTTCTCTTTTTACCGGCATCTATTGTGAAGGCATATCACATTCAGTATCATCACATAGCTATTAAAGAATAAGAGAATTGAGAAACCATAGACTGTGTGATCATTTTTGAATATTAAAGAAGTTGAGGCCCAGAAGTTGTAGAAAATGGTGGAGTCATGGAGGTAATAATGGTGGATCCATTACCAGAAACCAGGTTTTCAGGCCCACAACCCCTCACACAGAAGATCAATGCCATCATGTACCTGAGCATATAGTTGGCTGCCATGGTCCAAATGCACCCTGCAATGCAGGTCTCCTAACTTCTGACTCTGGATTCACATGTTTGTGCAACTGAAACAACTGAACAGACTCTTTAATACCTATTGCTTGGTTGAATTTCTACCAGTAATTCCACACTCATTTAAAAATAAAGTAAATCAGGTCTGTTAAAAAGAATACTTCGGCTCTCTGTCACTGGACAGTGAAAGGCTTGGTGGTGTGGAAGTCTTCAAAGGCTAGCTCATTCAAGTCTATATACTAGTCATTTAAGGAGTCTAACAGACATTACAGAGTGGGTTAAAAAATTCAATAATTTTATAGATTCAAGACCCGTCAGTTTTTCTGTTAAGAGGGAATGTATTTATTTATCATATTGTTCTCCTTGTCTCCTTGGGCAGCCAGTTGACCCCAGCAGCAGAAGAGAGCTGGCCTATGCAACTGCACAACAGTCACCTCTGGGAGGAGATTCAAGGTTCAGGGGCCAAACAAAGAAATGACGAGAAAATGAAGAGAAGATAACAGAACCAAACAATATTCTCGTGCAATTTGAAAACACAAGCTCAGCATGGAAATCATTTAAAATGTGTTATTCCCTTAAAACTGTGAGCAGGAGGAATAGATAGCCATGGAGAAGACTGGGAGGCTTGGGAAAAGCCAGTGAACACTGATAGGTCAAAGCACATTGTACGCGAATTAGCTTTTGGACACTGTCAATATATTCATTTTTGTAATCTGTATATTTCAGAAATAAAGACCTATTCACAAATCTAGCAAGAGAACCTATCTGTCCATCTGTGAATTTATCCAATTATTATGAGTTATTTTCCAACACCCTATTAAGTAGTTGTTAATTTAACTACCCCACATGCCAGTACCCTGGACACATATTTTAAATCCTGAAGTTTCTAGCACATTTTAAAACCCTCCCAAAGCAATCCCAACATTTTCAAGTTACAGAAATAAATTGTATTTTGTTGGAAAAACTTTTGATCACATAGCAGAATATTTAAATAAAGTAATATCTGAAAGTTTTATGAAATATAGAAAGAAATTTTAAAAAGATAAAGACATATGAGATAAGATCCAAAAAATGGAATTTATTTATAAAAAATGTGTATTTGATCTTGCATGTTTAAACTTTAGTCACTTTCAAAGTACTCTGCATTTGATGCAATACACCTATTGAGATCTTTTCACCACTGCTCAAAACTGTTTTGAACTCATTGATTTTGACACCTTTTAGTGTTTCAGCCATTTTTGTTTTACCTGTTCCACATCTGAAAAACATTTCCTCTTGAGGACTTTTTTCATGTAGAGAAACAGAAAGTCACTGAGGGTGAGATTAGGTGAATAGGAAGGGTGGGGAATGGGGGTCATATCATTTTTTGGTCAAAAACTGCTGAACATTCAGTGTTTTGTGGGCGGATGCACTTGCAAATCACCCATCAGGAAATGGGCAAACACAATGAAAGACTTTTCAAAAAAAATTCACTGAAGCCAAAGGCAGCCTTTCATAACCACAGCTGGTACACCGATACAGATGAGTTCCTAGAACACTCACGTACAAGGGGCATGACCTTCAGAACATAATTTCAGCATTTTTGGTGCCCCCCTCATATGTGATATAAGAATTCATAACTTAAATTTTTGTAATTCATGATGTAATCACAATATTTTAGTATGCATATACTAGAATATATGTATAAGCATTTAAAGCTTAAGCTTTAAATACCAGAAAAAGATGTCTCATGAAATTCTAATAAATTTATACTGGGAGAACCAATTCTATAGTCATGTGATGAAATGGACAGTAGCTCTGCTATAAAACTTTTGGTTTAGTAGCAAGCTATCAAACCACCCACAAAATGTCAAAATATTCTGTACACCTTAAAGTTACAAATGTCTAACTCTTTGTGATTTATGGAAACATTATTTATAATGTATTTTCTGTTCATTTCTGTCCAGTGCTGCACCTTTTATAAACCTCCTGATTAATATCAAACAGTGAGCAAATCTGACAAGCAGGATTACCAATCTAACAAAACTGTTTATAATGTGAATGAAAAAAGGACACCATTTCCAGGCAGTGTACTTAATAATAAAATCCTGTTGTACTTAAGTGGTGAAGGGATTACTTAACTGTCAAAGTCCCTTTAACCACTAAGAGCTGCCACATTAAAGACACACTATTCAAAAAACTAGCAGACTATTTCAAGCTAGTTTATTCATTATTATGACATTTTCTTATTTAAATATAATTGATGCATATAAAAAATAAATTCAACTATTTGAAATTATATTATCTCTCCCTAAGGCATTTTTATGGTAGAGAATAAACAAAAATTAATTCTTTTTTAAAAAATATTTTATTTATTTATTTTTAGAGAGGGAAGGGGGGAGAAAGAGAGAGAGAAAGAAACACCCATGGCCTGCAACCCAGGCATGTGCCCTGACTGGGAATCGAACCTGCGACACTTTGGTTAGCAGCCCACACTCAATCCATTGAGCTACACCAGCCAGGGCTAAAAATTAATTCTTTTGATAGAGATTTTAAAAAATTTTATATATATTATACATTTTTTCAAGAGGTATGATATCAGTACATATTATGGATTATATTTGAACCTTTTTCTTTAGAAAATGAGCTTTTATATCATGAACATCATAACTTCTATGAGATACTTTTCAAAGCTTTTTAATTTTGACATACATGCTAGTCTATTTCATGTTTATATGGATAGAATTATAAAACTATAGTTTATAGACTTAAAAAGTAAAGTTTTGAACTCCATAATCATTCGGGCTATTGGAATATTAGCAACAAGTGAAATAATTTGTATTATTAAAGTCAATTACTGGAATCAATCAAAACCATAAATGAATTAAGAGTTAAATAAAACCAACCTAAAACTCTTTAAGATTATAAAATTCCACTTCTTAGTATTCTATCATGTGAATCTACCATAGTTTTTTCACCCATTCATTTACTGATGAGGGGCACTTAGGTTGCTTCCAACACTTGGCTATTGTAAATTGTGCTGCTATGCACATTGGGATGCAAAGAACATTAGGTTCTTTGGAATTGGTGTTTCAGGGTTCTTAGGATATAATACCAGCAGTGAAATTGCCAGGTCAAAAGGCAGTTACAGACTTCCAACCAAGATGAAGACACACTGTGCCTCCTTGAACAAGCAAAAGAAGGACAACAACTATTTAAAAACAAAAAACAACCAGAACTGACAGAAAATCTAACTGTATAGAAGTCTGACAACCAAGGAGTTAAAGAAGATATATTCATCCAGACCTGTAGGAGGGACAGAGTTGGGCAGCTGAGGCAGAGAGGGCTCACAGCAAAGCAGTGGCTGGCAGACCCCGCAAGGCAGTGGATTATGGAGGGGCAGGCAAGAGTGCAGCTGGCAGACCAGGCAGTCCAACATTCCCATGCAGATAAACCAGGCTAAACTGGCAAGCAGGATGGACAGCACAACCCAGAGTCCCAGTGCAGGGAAATAAAACCTCAAACCACTGATTAAAAACACCTGTGGGAGTTGAGGTGACAGGAGAAACTCCCAGCCTCACAGGAGCTTTCACTGGAGAGACCCACAGGGTCCTAGAATGTACACAAGCCCACCCACATGGAAATCAGCACCAGAAGGGTCCACTTTGCTAGTGGGAAGCAGGGGAAGTGACTGAAAGCCAGCAGAGAGTGGAGCAAGCACCATTGTACCCTCTCGGACCCCTGCCCCACATACAGCATCACAACCCAGTGGTGTGGATTACCCTGCCCAGGTGAATACCTAAGCCTCCGCCCCTCACTACATAACAGGCATGTCAATACAAAAAAAAAAAAAAATGGCCCAAATGAAAGAACAGATCGAAGCTCCAAAAAAGATACAACTAAGGGACGAAGAGGAAGCCAACCTATCAGATGCACAGTTCAAACACTGGTAATCAAGATGCTCACAGAATTGGTTGAATTTGGTCACAAATTAGATGAAAAAATGAAGGCTATGCTAAGTGAAATAATGGAAAATGTACAGGGAACCAATAGTGTTGGGAAAGAAACTGGGACTCAAATCAATGGTGTGGACCAGAAGGAATAAAGAAACATCCAATCAGAAAAGAACAAAGAAACAAGAATTCAAAAAAATGAGGAGAGGCTTAGGAACCTCCAGGACATCTTTAAATGTTCCAACATCTGAATTATAGGGGTATCAGGAGGAGAAAAGGAAGAGCAACAGGTGGAAAAGTTATTTTAACAAATAATAAGGGAGAACGTCCCCATTCTGGCAAAAAAAAACAAATAGACTTCAGGAAGTCCAGGAAGCTCAGAGAGTCTCAAAACAGTTGGACCCAAGGAGGAACACACAAAAGGACATCATAACTACATTACCCAAGATGAAAGATAAGGAGAGAATCTTGAAAGCAGCCAGACAAAAGGAGAGAGTTACCTACAAAGGAATGCCCATAAGACTGCCATCTCATTTCTCAAAAGAGAACTTACAGGCAAGAAGGGGCTGGAAAGAAGTATTTCAAGTCATGAAAGGCAAGGGCCTACATCCAAGATTGCTCTATCCAGCAAAGCTTTCATTTAGAATGGAAGAGAAGATAAAGTGCTTCTCAGATAAGGTCAAGTTAAAGGAGTTCATCATCACCAAGCCCTTATTTTATGAAATGTTAAAGGGACTTATCTAAGAAAAAAAAAGATAAAAAACATGTACAGTAAAATGACAGCAAACTCACAATTATTAACAACCACACCTAAAACAAAAACAAAAACAAACTAAGCAAACAATTGGAACAGGAACAGAACCACAGAAATGGAGAACACATGGAGGGTTATCAACAGGTGAGTGGGAGGATGACAGAGCAGGAAAAGGTACAGAGAAAAAGCAGCATAGATGGTAGGTAGAAAATAGACAGAGGGAGAGTAAGAATAGTATAGGAAATGTAGAAGCCAAAGAACTTATATGTATGACACATGGACATGAACCAAAGGGGAGGAATGTGGATGGGAGGGGGTGTGCAAGGTGGAAGGGAGTGAAAGGGGGGAAATGGGACAACTCAATATCATAATCAATAAAATATACTTTAAAAATTTTTAAAGACAATTCCATTTTTAGTTTTCTGAGGAAATTCCATACTATTTTCCATAGTGGCTGCCCTAGTCTGCATTCCCACCAACAGTGCACTAGGGTTCCTTTTTCTCCACAGCCTTTCCAACACTTGTTGTTTGTTAATTTAATGATGGCCATTCTGACAGATATGAAGTGGTATTTCACTGTAGTTTTAATTTGCATCTCTCTGATGGCTAATGATGCTAAGCATCTTTTCATATGTCTCTTGGCCCTTTGTATGTCCTCCTTTGAGAAGTGTCTGTTCAAGTCTTTTGCCCATATTTTAATTGAGCTGTTTGTCTTCCTGGCGTGAACTGTGTGAGTTCTTTATATATTTTGGACATCAAACCTTATCTAAGGTATCATTGGAAAATATGTTTTCCCATTGGTTGTTTTTTTTTCATTTTAATTCTATTCTTTAGTTTTGCAGAAGTTTTTTTTATTTTGATGAGATCTCATTTGTTTATTCTTTCCTTTATGTCCTTTGCTCTAGGGGACATATCAGTGAAAATATTGCTGTGTGGAATATCTGAGAATTTCCTGCCTATATTCTCCTCTAGGACTTATATGGTGTTGCCACTTACATTAAGTCTTTTATTCATTCACCTTGAATTTATTTTTGTTTATAGTAAAATTGTGATCGAGTTTCTTTTTTTTTTTTTTTTTTTGCATGTATCTGTCCCAGATCTCCCAACGCCATTTGTTGAAGAGGCTATTTTTATTCCATTTTATGCTTCTTTCTTTGTCAAATATTAATTGGCCATATTATTTCTGGGCTGTCTGTTCTGTTCCATTAGTCTAGGTGTCTGTTCTTATGCAGTACCAGGCTGTTTTGATTACAGTGGCTTTGTAACACAGTTTGATGAATACTACACAGGAGAAAGAAGGAGCTCCTTTGCAACAGCATGGATGGATCTGGAGAGCATTATGCTAAGCGAAATAAGCCAGGTCGTGAAAGACAAATTCCATATGATCTCACCTGTAAGTAGAACCTAATCAACTAAACAAACAAGCAAGCAAAATATAACCAGAGACAGTGAAATTAAGAACAAACTGACAGTAACCAGAGGGGAGGTAGGAGAGGATAATGGAGAGACAGGTGAGAGAGTTATCAGGAACATGTATGAAGGACACATGGACAAAATCAAAATGGGTAGGATCAAGGGTGGGAAGTGGATATGGCTGGATGGGGGTGGGGAATGGAGACAACTGTACTTGAACAACAATAAAAATATTCTTTCTTTCTTTCTTTCTTTCTTTCTTTCTTTCTTTATTTTTAGAGAGGGAAGGAAGGGAGGGGGAGAGAGAGAGAGAGAGAAACATCAATGTGCGGTTGCTGGGGGTTATGGCCTGCAATCCAGGAATGTACCCTGGCTGGGAATCGAACCTGGGACACTTTGGTTCCCAGCCCGCACTCAATCTACTGAGCTACGCCAGCCAGGGCAAAAATATTCTTTTAAAATTTCTTCCCTGACAGTATTAAAATATAAAACTCAGGCCCTGGCTGGCATAGCTCAGTGGATTGAGCACAGGCTGGGAACCAAAGCATCGCAGGTTTGATTCCCAGTCAGAGCACATGCCTGGGTTGCAGGCCACAGCCCCCAGCAACCGCACATTGATGTTTCTCTCTCTCTCTCTCTTTCTCCCCCCTTCCCTCTCTAAAACTAAATAAATAAAATATTTTTAAAAATAAAATAAAATACAAAACTCTTTTCTTTGTTCTGTGGTTTCTCTTTTGACTTGTAATCATGTTTTTCATTTGCTTCTTAGTGCTGTTCTATGTGAAGAAAAATTAAAAATTTGAATTATTAGTAAAAAGAGGATTATAAGATTTCCAAAACAAGCAGGAAAAAATCACCCAAAGGACTTTTCCCACAGTAATTCCAAATTGTGTTTTTGTTACCATAGACAGAAAATTTTTAAACTCAATTTTAAGATTATTTCACATCTCCACATTGATCTTAAGCCTATGTTCATGGAAATCATAGAGAAAAAGTTTTGAAGACTCATACAGTAAGAAACAAAGGAGATATGATGAAATAATATCCCAGAATCTAATTAATTTTCCCCAAGTGAATAAAATAACTGTTGGTGAGAAGTAACATCACCAAAAAGTGGTGAAGTAACAAGCTCCATAGACCCGTCCCTCTAGGGAAGAATTATTAAGCTGGTGAAAACTTTCAGAATCAATTCTTTTGAAACTCTAGAAACCAATAAAAAAATCTTCCAACCATCAGGGGATTGCTGAATGAAAAAGGATTTGTTAAATTTTGTCATTTAGAAACATTCCTACCAGGTCACTAGCTGATGGCTGAGCTAATGAAACAGAGACTTTGTGACCTTACATTACAAAGGACACAAGTCTTTGCAAGAGTAGTTTGGCATCGTTACTAAAAAATAGACAACTGCAGTCCACAGGTCACAACAGTAAAATTTGGGGAGGGAATAGAATCTTTTTTCCGGAGTTACAACACTATAATATGCAAAATGTTCAGTTTTCAGCCAAAAATCATGAGACATGTAAAGAAATTTGACAGAAACCATACTTAAGGAAGCCTAGAGATTAAACATACTAGACGAAGACTTTAAATTAACTGTCTTCAACACGTTCAAAGAGTTAGAGAAACCTGTAGGTAAACAACTAAAGAAAAGTCAGGAGAACAATAGCTCAAAAAACAGAGAATATCATCAAAAAGAGAGACATTATAAATACTCCATAGGCAGAAATATCATTTGGTCCTATGTAATCCTCCAGCCTAAGGATTTCCTAGTAAGTTGGTACATCTACCCAAAAGCAGATTGACTTTGACAATCTGGGATTTCATTAATGTATGATTTTCATGATTGTTTTAACTGGAAAATACAGCATAATATTTGACATATTTACCAATTGTGATCTTTGGAACTTATATTGCAGTGATAACCATAGAAGTAATCTACATACAAATTTTAGCATTATTAGTCTAGTAAGTCATTTTAAATTTATTAGTAGAATACTCATAAATGAATTAATCTGAATATATAAAGATTATAATTAAGTTGTTAATGAAGTAATTCATTACAGTTGAAATATAACTAAATAAAATTACTTTCAGTAAAGATCACCTTCAGTTAAATTTTGAAGTTTGCTTTATTGTTCTTTCTCATTTTGCAATAGATTCATGAAAATTATATTATTTGATTTTCCTCAGAATTCTTGGACACATTACCTTACATTTTGTTTCCTTATTTCTTCTCTTTAAGCATACTCATTAGAAGCTTTTTTGGATGACTAAAAGAATAAAATCCAATCTCCCTTCAAAAGTCATATTTCTTTAGGAAACATAATTTAAATTTGAAAAGGAAGCCTAAGATTTCTAGTGCTAATAACTAAATGTCTGGACTCCTTCTTCCATTTCAATTGAATATACAATTGGTATTTATGGTTTTCCAGGTTCAGGGTTAGCAACTGATATATCTTAATTATTTCTCATGCTTATTTCAACAGCTCAATTTTGTAACCTTGAAAACCTTGGTAATATATACTATACAGACAAAATGACATGAAAATCATATCATGTGAGTAAGGACTGAAGTGAGGACAAAAGCTTGGAAGAAGACATATGACAAGCATTATTGTTGTTGTCTTTCTACAGCTCTAACAAAATTCTCAAGCACTGCTTCAGAGCCAAGCAGCTGCTGGGCCCAACAGTAATGTGGCTTCTGCAGGTATAAAAGATCATGTGCCCCAGGAAGAAAAAGTAGTTTATAGAAGACTGGCTGCCCAGAACTAAGTGAAGCCAAGAATTGCTAAACTGAGTTCTGCCTATCACTGATAGTCCAATTCCAAACTTCTGCTATAGAGAAAACTAGGAATGGAGAGAGTTTCATTTGCTGCCTAAAGGAGACTAGCATTCACCAGCAAAAAACCCATGAGTTTTCAGATGTGGACTACAAAACCTTCCATCATGTGGGGGACTGCCACTGCACAAGCCAGCCAGAAGTTAGCTGGCACAAAAGAGTGAGGAGAACAACAAGCTGGACAAGGAAAATTACAGTGCTTCTCAGGAACCAGCAGCAAGAGGGAAGGACCAAGCAGGACACTCGGAGTAGGCAGCCCCCGGTTAACCAGACCTGCAGAGGACGTTGAAGAACTGATCCATCACAAAACAAACTCTCAGTGTACACAAAAAGACCCAAGTACAACATTAGGGAAAAAAATTCAACTAAGAAACATGCTTACTGAATTTTAATATCAATATATAAATCTAAGGTGAATATATACTGATGAGACTTGAATAATTGTCCTGAGAAATTAAGAGGAGGAAATATCTCAAAGCACAGAGCAAAAATTACAAAGAAATGGAAATGTTAAAGAATAAACTAAAAAACTTTGAGGAGTTTCACAGGAGCTATACTAATAATGATTTATAAAATAAATTGCAGATGAATAAAGACATGTTATAAAAAACAATAAAAATCATGAAAAATTTTAGAATGTCATGTATCTTACCTACTGTTAAGCTAAAAATGTTTTTAAAGGAAGGAAAAAGGAAATATTTGACAATGCAAACTTGAGTAATATAGCAAAATATAGCATAAACAAAGCCAATATGCACCTGTTAGAGCTGGAAAAAATATCTGCAAAGAATGTGTGTACATGTTCATATATGTACATATAGAAATAGATGAAAGGATGGAGAAAATAAAACCAGAATGTGTCGCTATTGCAAACTACTTAGAACACATAAAATTAATTTTTACGAAAAGAACTCTTTTAAAAAGGAGTTGAGAGCTGGAAGAGAGAACCCTCACTCAGGAGTTACTCAACTGCACACTAGTGACCCCAAAAGGAAGAGACATACCTTGCATCCCTAGCAAGAAGTGATGCTACAGGTGCTAAAACAAGTCAGGGGTTAGGCAGTTGAAAATCCACATATAATAACAGGCAGCCCTTCACATTTAAGGATTCCTAACTTTGAAGTTGACCCTTAAACAATGTGGGCTTGAACTACAAGGGTCTACTGAAGAAATATGCATCTAAGAGTATTCATAAAGTTCAACCCATGTCATTCAAATTCATGTTGCTCAAGGGTCAACTGTACTTTATTTTCTTAGCTGGAGGGAGAAAATATTCCTCCTTGCTCAGTAACAGCTTAGCTACTGGGAGACTGCCAGAGCTCAGCCAATGAAAAGGCACTATACTTTGAACTTTCAGTTTCCTCCAATAGACTCTTCCTTTACAATAGCCCCTCCCAAGTCCATAAAAAGGCATTCTTTACATTTGCTTCTCTGGACTTATGTGTTGTTTACAATTAGACCATGTGTCCTGAAGTGCAAGTTTTGTTTGCTCAAATAAATCCATTTTGCTGGAGAAATACCTGACTATTTGTTTAAGGTTAACAAGCCTAAAAAGAAACCAAAAAAAAAAAGTGAAATAAGCCTGTCAAAAAAAGACAAGTACCATATGATTTCACTTTTATGTGGATGTAATGAGCAAAATAAATTTAAAAACAAAATAGAAACAGACTCATTGATACAGGGGACAGACACAACTGTCAGAGGAGAGTGCAGTTTTGGGGTTAAGTTAACAAAGTGAAGGAATTAAGCAAAAAAAAAAAAAAAAAAACCCCACCTAATAGATACAGACAACAGTATGGGGATTACCAGGGAGGAAGCGGGTAGGGGTTGATAGAAAAGGGTAAAAGAGGGATAAATGGTGATGGAAGAAGTCTTGACTTGGGATGCTGAACACACAATAAAATATGCAGATGATGTATTATAAAATTGTACACCTGAAACCTATGTAATTTTATGCACCATGTCACCTCAATAAATTTAATTTGATAAAATTTTGAAAAAGTAAAAGTCCCTTGTCTACCACATTGAGTCTAGTGGCTCTTTCCTTGTGAGAAGCCATCTTAAGCAGGAGAGTTTAAACCATGATTTGCTTATGAACATCTAGCAGTTATGAGTAGGAGAATCCTCTCCAAGTAATGTGGGTCAGAGACCTGATGCACAGATCTGAGCACATTACCATTACCAGAAAACTGTTCCCCACGATTTCATGCATTCATTTATTCTAAATCACTTCAATGTGTTTTGATTTATGAACTGATAGCCTCTGTCATTGTATATCTATGTAATTTTTTAGAGCAAACCACATTTGATACACAGTAACATTGTGAGAGCTAGAAATGTACTGCTTTGTTAGGCAAACAAGAAAGGATAACACAAAAGAAAGGTCTTTCAAATCTGTAATTGTTGCTTGTCTCTGAAGAAGTAAAGTGTTCTTGAATTACAGGTAAGAGGAACCAAGGTTACCTGCACTATGGAACATAGATCCTCACATTCTAATAGTAAGTGATAAAGAGCTAAAGTCTTATGTTTAATGTTCAGAAATGAATTTTGAGGCACTTAAGGTATGATACCAAAAGCTTGTTTATAAAGCATGTGGAAATTTAAATAAATAAATAAAGGTGAAAAGATATTTCTAAATAGCATTCTAACCTCAAAAAAATTTCTCTGACCACAGTCTAATTCAGATAATCTTAGGCTATCTTTGAAAAAAGCACTTTTTAAAACCACCAATTCCCACAATGCTGTAAAAGATCCAGAAGGAAATCATATTTTAATATACAGCTGGCCATTACAAAAGAATATTTCTGTCTTACCATATTTCAGACACCCATTGACTCAAATAAAGAAGACCTTTTTGCTAGTGCTATTGTGGAAGCAATTCCTCAGCCTCAATTCCTTCTTGAGCATTCTGCTCTTAACTGCTTTTACATTATGCTATCTTCTTTCAATATAGCTTATTTACAATGGAAACAGAGCATGGTAACCAATTCCTGAATCTTTCTCAGAAACAAAACATTCTCTCAACACAACTTCCCTTACACTTCACACTACATCATACCACTTCCATTAATGTTGGGCCACACCTAACACTTTCCCACAGACTGCAATTTCACTCTAATTACTGTTACAAACACTGCTGATGAATGGAACAGCTAAAATTTATATGCATACTAGACACCACTTCCTACACATCCACTCATCAGAAAGGTTTTCAGAGTTGTTAAGTAAGAGTAAATGAATAAGGATTGACTATATAAAAAACTCCATATGTAGGTCAATTGCTAACAAAACAAAAGTTTTAAGAGACAAATGTAATCCAAAGAAAAAAATTTTCTAAGTGAATGGAATGATGGGTAATTTATAAAGATATTAGAAGCTAGAAAAATAGCCATCAATCATTAGTATATTTAGAAGCAAGGGCTAAGTAATTCATGGAGGGAGAAAACTGTAATGAATCAAATATAAAAATTATGGTTAAACACAAGTAATAAGTGGAAAATGATTTGTAGTATATCAAAAAGAAGAATCTAAATAATGCTTAAATTATAAAATTGTCTAGGTTTTAAAAATATAAAAATTGAAATCTAAGGTATAAAAAACTATAGAATATACACAGAAAATTTTCTATTCAGAAAAAATAATAAAATGTTAATTTTAGGTTTGAAGAATCATAGGAAATGCTAAAAAAAACCCTGAGCTTGGATAATGATAATGTATTGAAATGTCACATAGTTTAGCAAGTAGTAGAAACAAGATTCGAAGCCTGCCCTGCATTCTTGCTTTTCTTTTCTTCCCTCATCACCAGGATACTAGATAAAGTACCACCTGGGAATCTCTCTTATTCAGAACAACTTATACCTTGACCAGGTAAGAAAGGCTTTGTTATATCTTCTTTCCTAAGAATTTATTTATTTGGGATAGGAAAAAGAAGCAGTGGAAGCAAAGCCCACTGCTTGTGCCCCTAGTGCAGATTTTCAAACAATCTCCCAATAAGTGACCTGAACAATGGAATATTAGCTGATATGAATTTTTAAAGCCAGAGAGTGCAGAAGAGAGATTTTGTGTTGTCTGATAAGAGATTTTACAAGTTCAAGGGAAATATACTGCATGAGGTACCTGAAGCAAAGGAGAGAGCAGAGGAGAGAAAGCACATCTTGTGAGTTCCTACCCTTCTCAGAGTAGGGACCCAGTTACACACAGGGAACCCCCAATACTAATCTGGAGAGAATTGGGATGATATATGGAGGCTGGGAGACTTGGGCAGCACACACACAGGAGCAGCATGGTCATGGCTACAGCGCCAACTGGGGGAGTCCAGGGGAGGAATTCTGGCACCTAAGACTGTGAAGGCACCAGAAGGCGTGGTCAGCCCTGACTGAGAAAGAATTTTTGCCTTTTAGGGGAAGTAGAGTGCACAAAGAGCCAGGCAGAGGCTAGAGGCTCAAAGCTACAGTGTGGGTGCCACATAGGAACTTTTGTAAAGTAGGTAATGGAGGCATAGCTGAGTAGGAACCTGCTTGTACACAGCACCCCTGCCAGCAGAGGGCCAGATTCAAAGAACAGTTCATGTCCACCAAACCCAGCTGGCCAGGAAGAGCAAAATGCTGTAGGGCAAAGGAATAATGTGGCCCCAAAAAGTGCAGTACAAGGGGTGAGGGCCTACATGCAGAATGGAGGGTCTAGGTCTGAGTCTCCTGCAAGAGCAGTGAGCCAGGAACTGGACAAGCTAGAGCTGAGCACCTGGGATTCCCTTGTAGCCAAGCAGGGTCACCCAAATGGCAGAATACAATCTCTGGGAAGAGGAGGCATACCCATGCCCCACCTGCAGGATTGCAATATCCACAGAACAGCAAGGCCAGGCTCAAGAACTCACTGCTGGGTGCATCTCTACAGGGAGGAAAGAAAGATAATCTCTAATGGAGCCATTTAAGTTATGTGACTGCTTTCTGGGCCCTATTCAACTGAAAACAGCAGAACAGAGAGATTAGAAATTGGCACAGCAGAGTATTCAGGGAAGCCCCACCTCTGGCTTTGGCTCTCACACAGAGTTACCATCAGTACCAAGCAAGAAAGAGCTGATCTTTTTACACAGTAATGGGTCCACACATGAAACAGACAGCTAATTAATCAGAAATTATATCAGTGGAAATAATCTTGGAAAGACCAAGATGTGTGGCGCAGAGGTGGGGAACACACCCACAATCTTCCCTGAAGGATGTACAGCACCTCCCTGGGAGGATCAAGGGATCCCACCCTCCTGTTTGAACTAGAGGCCCCCTCTGGAAGCAGGTGGAGGTGGCACATTCTGGGTTGTTGGACATTAAATGACACCCCCAGGGCCCTGTGCTGATAAAAAGGTAACAGAGTGGAACAACAGGGAACAACCAAGCCCAAAGGAGACAGCCACCGACTGTGGAACACTTGTAGCCTCAAACAGGCTGACTAAAGCTAGACTGGGTCACCACCTGACATCAGGGACAGATCCTGAAGGAGAAGAGAGAAGGCCAACAACTCTGGTCTCTGCTGAAATTAATTCAACTTTGGTCTTTTTCATTATTTCAGCTCTGTTTTTTCCTGCATAGTTTTTAACATTGTTTCTTTGTCTTCAATTTTGTTCCTATTATTTCACTATTTTTATTTTTTGATATTTATGTATATTTTTATTTTATTCTTATCTTCTAATTTTTATTTTTGTTTTAATTCCAATATCATATTTTACTTTGCCTTTCTATTACTCTGTTTTCCCTTCACTCTTCTCTTTCTTATTTTTCTTAAATTTGATCTTTTTCCACATTCTACACCTTGTTTCTATCCCTCACTCCTATTATTTCTCCTCCCTCCATCCTCTCAAACCCATCTTTCTTTCCATTAGTCATCTCATATTCTTTTCCCCTTTATTATAGTATTGTTATAGTCATTCCATCTTTATTAATATTTGCTCTATTGTCATTGATATTAGGGTTGTTGTTGCATTTCATCAATTCTATCTCCAGATGTTCACTATTCTCTTTTTTAAATCTGTAAAACTCACACTTTACTATTCCTATGTCCTACTCCATTTTGCCTTCCTACTGCCCTATCTTATTTTCATTTTAAATTTCATCTTCTCCCTTTCTTAGCCTTGTTTCTAAACTTTATGCTTATTTTTTCTCCACCCTCTATCCTATCAAAATTAGTTTTCTTTAGATACCTCACTTTTTTCTTTTCTTTGTTATAATATTATCATTCTCTTTCCACCTTTACCAATCTTTGATCCTTTGCTGTGTATATCATGGAGGTGTTTGTTTTGCTGCAACTTTGTTACTAGTATTTTCACCTTTTTTTTTTTTGCCAAAACTCATATTGTAATATCCCCTACTCTTACTCAGGTTGCTCTATTTCCTCCCTACTTTATATTGTGGTAAATTTTATTTTCTCCTCTTCTTCCCTTTGTTTCTATGTCTTACTGTTATTATTTTTCCTCCTCTTATCCTCTTTAAAGCATTTTTTCCCATTAGACACCTCATATTCTTTTTCCTTTCATATAATATTTTTATTCTCTTTCCACCTTTATAAGTTAGCTCACTTGTTGTTGAATCATGGTAGTGATTAGGGGGTATTTTTGCTGCTGTGTTTTTGTTGTCTTTTATGTTCAGATATGTTTATTTCTGCATAATTTTTAATGCCAAAAGACCCACTGGATAGTCATCTAAATCTCCATCAACAGGGAAACACTTGAATAGATTGTGATATAATCATAATGGAAATATTATGCAGCCACAAAACTGATTTAGTGTATGTTTATTCACATAGCATGATATGCATTTTATGTGATATAGCAGGAAGTGGTAGAGCTGTGTGTATATTGTTACCATTTGTTGAAAAATAATGTATGTGTATGCTTTCAAACGCTTACATGTACTGCTGTGGGTTTTGTTTTCTGGGCTGTTTTGTTTTGTTCTAGCAGTCCCTCTACAACAGCATAGGAGATGTAGTGGGGGTTGTGACTCTCAGCTAGCCAGAGGGGACAACCCACCAAGGAAGAAGCCAAAAACAAGCAAAACCCAATTACAGTAAGAGAGCCCACAAAATCTGCATAAAACATTCCTAGAGTAGCCAGCTAAGCTCAGAAAGACTGCACCACTGAGTCCCATGGGACTCCCCCACAGAAAACCACCCTGTGAAGACAGAGAGTCAAAGCAAATCAATCTAATACACCAAAACAAACAAAACAGTGGCTTAAAATGGGGAGACAAAAGAACAGCCTCCAATCTAAAGGAAAGGAGGAATCTCTAGAAATAGTGCTAAGTGAAACTGAGGCAAGAAATTTATCAGACATAGAGTTCAAAGTAATGGTTATAAGGATGCTAAAGGAATTCAATGAGAACTACAAGGAACCTAGAGGAAACTACATCAGCATGAAACAAGACACAGAAACTATGAATAAGAATTAGGAGAGAATGAAGAATATCTTATCTGAAATAAAGAATACACTAGAAAGAGTTAAAATCAGGCTAGATAAAGTAGGTGATTGAATCAGCAAGTTGGAAAACAAGGTAGAACAAAACACCCAGTCAGAGCAACCAAATGAAAAAAGACTAAAAAGAAAAAAACAAAGACATTTAAGGGAGCTGCACAACATGAAACATAACAATTTTAGCATCATAAAGATACCAGAAGGAGAAGAAAGGAGCAAGATATAGAAACCTATTTGAAAAAATAATGAGAGAAAACTTTCCAAACATGATGAGAGGAAATAGTCACACAGGTGGGGGGGGGGAAGGGAAGGGGGGAAAATAGTCACACAAGGTCAGGAAGCTCAGAAGGTCCTGATCAAGATGAACCCAAAGAGGCTCCTTCCAAGACAAATCATGATTAAAATGACAAAATGTAAAGACAAAGAGAGAATCTGAAAGGCAGCAAGGGAGAAACAGCTAGTAATATACAAGAGAGTTCTGATAAGGCTATCAACTGATTTCTAAACAGAAACACTATGTGCCAGAAGGAAATGGCATGAAACATTCCACGTAATGAAAACCAAAGTCCTACAACCAAGACTACTCCACCCAGCAAGTCTCTAATTTAAAATGGAAAACAAAATAAGGAAATTCCCAGAGCAAAAAAAAAAAAAGGCTAAAAGAGTACATCTCTACCAAACCAGCATTGAAATGGTATATGCTCTCCCCACCTTTATTCAACATAGTACTGGTAGTTATAGCCACAGTGATCAGACAAGAAAAGAAATAAAAGGCATCCAAATTGGGAAGAGAAAGTAAAACTGTCATTATTTGCAGACAACATGATAGTGTACATAGAAAACCCTATCTACTCCACCAAGAAACTACCCAACCTAATAAGTGAATTTGGCAAAGTAGCAGGATACAAAGTCAATATTCAGAGATTGATGACATTTTTGTATACCTACAATGAACTAGCAGAAAGAGAAACTAGGAAAACTTATCATTTACCATAGCAACAAGGAAATAAAGTCCCTAGGAATAAATTTAACCAAGGAGGTAATAGGTCTATACTCAGAAAACCATGGAACACTGAAGAAAGAAATTGAGGAAAATACAAATAAATGGGAGCATATACATTATTCATGGATTGGAAGAATTAACATCATTAAATGTCCATACTACCCAAAGCAATCTATAGATTCAATGAAATCCCTATTTAAATACCAATGATATATTTCAATGATCTAGAACAAATAATCCAAAAACTTATATGGAATGAACAATGACCCAAATAACCTCGGCAGTCTTGAGAAAGAATAAAGTTGGAGGGATCACATGCCTGATTAAAAAAAAAACTATACTACAAGGACACGGTAATCAAAACAGCCTGGTACTGGCATAAGAATAGACTCATAGATCAGTAAAACAGAATGGAGAGCCCAGAAATAACCCATGTCTCTATGGTCAATTAATATTTGACAAAGGGGGCATAAGCATATAATGGAGTAAAAATTGTCTGTTTAATACATAGTGTTGGAGAACTGGATTGGTATATGCAGCAAAATGAAACTAGACTACCAACCTACACTAGACACCAAAATAAACTCAAAATGGATAAAAAACTTAAATATGTTATGACCATGAAGTTCTAGTGGAAAAATAGGAAATAAAATTTCAGACCCCATGTAACAATATTTTTGCTGATATATCTCCTAAGGCAAGAGAAATAAAGGGAAAAAATAAACAAATGGAACTACATCAAATTTAAAAAGCTTCTCCTTTACTAAAGAAGCCATCAGCAAAATGAAATGGGAACCAACTATATGGGAGAACATATTTTCCAATGATACATTGGACAAGGGTTTGATCTCCAAAATATATAAAGAAGTCATATGACTCAACACCAGGGTTTTTTAATCCAATTTTAAAAATGGGCAAAACACCTGAATAGACACTTATCCAAGGAGGACATACAAATGGTCCATACACATGTGAAAAATTGTTCAACATCACTATCCATCAGAGACATGCAAATTAAAACCACAATGAGATATTACCTCACTCCTGTCAGAATGGCTATCATTAATAAATCAACAAACAATAAGTGATGGCCAGGCTATGGAGGAAAGGGAAGTCTAGTGCACTGTTGATGGGAATACAGACTGGTGGCGCCACTGTGGAAAACAGCATGGAACTCCTCAAAAAATTTAAAATGGAACTTCCTTTTGACCCAGTGACTCCACTGCTGTGAATATACCCTGAGAATAAGAATCCCAAAACACCAGTTCAAAAAAATATATGCATACCTATGTTTATAGCAGAGCTATTTACAATAGCCAAGTGATAGAAACAGCCTAAGTGCCCATCAGTAGATGAGTGGATCAAAACCTGTGGCATGTTTATGCAATGGAACACTACACAGCAAAAAGAAAGAAGAAATTCCTACTTTTTGTGACAGAATGGGTGGAACTGAAGAATATTATTCTAAATGAAATAAGCCAGTCAGTGAAAGACAAACATCATATGATCTCACTTGTAACAGGAACCTATTAACAAAATAAACTAATGAGCACAATAGATCCAGAGACATGAAAACACAGAACAGACTGATAGCAGCCAGAGGAGAGACTGGCTGGGGATTATGGTGAAAAGAAGGGGAAAGGACTAGTCAGATAACATATGTGAATGACTTATGGGCATGAACAATGGTGAGGGAATTGACTGTGGGAGGTGGGAGCAGGAAGGGTGGAGGAAGACAAAGGGGTAAAAATTGGAACAACTGTAATAAAATAACAATGAAAAAGAAGTAAAAAAAGAATGAGTTCATTTGTTTGTTGTTTGTCTATTTGTTTGTTTGTTTATTTAGCATCTGTACACTTAAACATTCTACCATGGTACTCTGACTCTTTGATCCTTCCAACAAATATCTTTCAATATAGTAGGAAAATAAGATGTGGCTATTACTTTGTATTTATGAATAATGAAGGAATAATACTTTAGGAGATTTTTGGTCCTTAGGTTCTTAGCCCAGATGACTGGGAGAATTATATTGCCATTAAGTGATAATAGAAAAAGAGATGTGGTTTGAGTATAATGACCAACCTCTTTTTTCCTCTCATGTTATGCAGGCCCTCTGCTCCTCAAATGCTGGCAGTCTCTCCTGTAGTCTGTAGACAAAAGATAGGGGAGTTAACTCTCTGGAAAATATACCAGCCCAAGAGAAGAAGACTCAAAGATTCCCATATCAAGAGTTCCCTAATGAAATGCCCCAGCCAGATAAACTTACAGAGGGAACCATAGTCAACAAATCCCATTCATATGCTCACAGCCTCCTAAAAAACTTTCAGTGTTCCATTCTGAAATATGAGCAGATAGGTAACAATATCTGGTCATCTAAAGAAGTGTCTAACTGGAAGCAACTTGAAGAAATAGATTTTAGAAGTGAGAAAAAAAATTCTGAACAAAAGCTTTAATTAACGTTCTCAAAGAGATAAAAGAGGATATTATATTTATGAATTCAAATGAACATTTAGAGATAAAAGTGCTCTTTGAAATTAAAAGTGTAATATCAAAATTTAAAAGTCAAAGAAGTATAGAAGATAAGGTTAAGAATATTTGTCAAAAATAAGAAAAAGGACAGAAAGTAGGACAGTAAAATAAGAAAAATAGAGAGTCAGTCCAGGTGATTCTTATCCAAAAAATCAGAGTTCTAGAGAAAAATAGAAGAGGAAAAAATCATCCAAAAATACGGCAGGAACTCTTCAAAAAATGGTGTTGGGAGAACTGGACAGATACATGCAAAAAAAAATTAACTTGAGCACCAGCTTACATGGTACACAAAAATAAATTCAAGGTGGATAAAAGACTTAAATATAAACTGTGACACCATTAAAGTCCTAGAGGAGAATATAGGCAGGAAATCTCAAATATTTCACACAGCACCATTTTCACTGATATGTCCCCTAGAGCAAGGGACATAAAGGAAAGAATAAACAAATGGGATCTCATCAAAATAAAAAGCTTCTGCACAGCTAAAGAAAACAGTATCAAAATTAAAAGAGAACCAACTGTATGGGAAAACATATTTGCCAATGATACCTTAGACAAGGGTTTAATCTCCAAAACACATAAAGAACTTACACGACTCCACTCTAAGAAGACAAGCAACACAATTAAAAACGTGGGCAAAGCCCTGGCTGGCATAGCTCAGTGGATTGAGCGCGGGCTGGGAACCAAAGTGTCCCAGGTTCGATTCCCAGCCAGGGTACATTCCTGGGTTGCAGGCCATAACCCCCAGCAACCGCACATTGATGTTTCTCTCTCTCTCTCTATCTCCCTACCTTCCCTCTCTAAAAATAAATAAATAAAATCTTTTAAAAAATTAAAAAAAAAAAAGTGGGCAAAGGACATGAACAGATACTTTTCCAAGGAGGACATACAAAGGATCCAGAGACACATGAAAAGATGCTCAGTATCACTAGCTATCAGAGAAATGCAAATTAATACCACAATGAGATACCACTTCACACTGGTCAGAATGACCAACATAAACAAATCAACAAACAAGTGTTGGAGAGATTGTGGAGAAAAGGGAACCCTGGTGCAGTGTTGGTGGGATTGCAGACTGATACAACCACTGTGGAAAACAGTATGGAACTTCCTCAGAAAACTAAAAATGGATCTGCCTTTTGACCAGCAATTCCACTGCTAGGATTATATCCTAAGAACACTGAAACACCAATCCAAAAGAACCTATGCACTCCAATGTTCACAGCAGCACAATTTACAATAGACAAGTGCTGGAAACAACCTAGGTGCCCATTAGTAAATGAATGAATCAAAAAAAACTATGGTGCATTTACACAATGGAATTCTATGCAGCAGAAAGAAAGAAGGAGCTCCTACCCTTTGCAACAACAGCATGGATGGAACTGAAAAGCATTATTCTAGGCGCAATAAGCCAGGCGGTGAAAGAAAAATACCATATGATCTCACCTTTAACAGAAACTTAAATAACAAAACAAACAAACAAGCAAAATATAACCAAATACACTAAAATAGAGAACAGTCTGACAGTGGACAGAGGGGAGAGGGGAGGGAATTTCAGAGGAAAGGAGGAAGGGTTTTCAGGAACAAGTGTAAAGAACATGTGGACAAAAACAATGGGGGGAAGAAATGGGAGGGAGGGAGGGAGGGCTTTGGGAGTGGGCTGGGATGGGAGTAAAGGCAGAAAACTGTACTTGAATAACAATTAAAATAAATAAATAAAATATGGCATGGAAATATTTATAAATGAATGACATGAGCTTCCAGATTGAAAGAATATTCTAAGTGCCTATCATAATGGATATTACTAAATACACAGCAAGGCAACTACCATGAAATACCAGAATAGGTAAAACAAAGGGAAAGTGTCACAAACTTCCAGAAAAAAAAAACAATTAAAGTGACTTTGAATCTATAGCAACACTAGAAGTTAAAAGAAAGCAGAATGATACTGTCAAAATTCTAAAAAAAGTAGTGTATTTACAAAATGGAATACTACATAGCCATAAAAAGAAGAAATTTTTGACTTTTGAGACAGCCTGGATTGACCTGGAGATTATTTTGATAAAGTATAATAAGCCAGTCATTGAAAGACTGGTATCATATCATCTTACTTATATGCAGAATCTAGTTAACAAAAATTATAGAACAAAATAGAAACAGAGGCATGGATACATTAACAAACTGATGGTTGTACCTATTAGAAAAAAAAGGCAAAAGCCGAGCAGAAAGGAATATGTGTGTGTACATAAAAATATATAATATATAAAAATGTATATGTATTTATATATATTATATAAAATGTATGATATATAATATTATATATTTATATTACAAATATATATACACACACACAGGAGGTCTGTCCAGAAAGAATCCAGCCATGTACTATGAAAAATAGATACACACACATATGCATAGTGTATACATACACATATATATAATACACACACATAAATATACACACACATATATATGTGGATCAGATGTCCATAGCATTTACATAATCATAGTAATATGAACATTATATAATGATCTGACTCAAAATATTATAAAATTTGAGAATAAGAGGGTAGAAAATTAAAATTTTGGTGTGAAAGGCAAAAAATTATGAGAAAGTGTGTTAAATCCTATTTTCCAGAGGTAATTGAAGATGTAGTATGTAGACCTGAACATTTTGGAAAACTAAAATAATACATATTGTATAGAGTACAAAGATAATAGAGTTGAAATTTATTGGTCCTAGGAGAAGAAAGTGGGAAACTTAAACTATTTGATGCTTTAAACTATATACACTAATAGAAATAAAAACTACAGGGAATGAGTCATAGAAAGGGAAAGTCTCAGGAAGAATGATGATGACTTGGATTTTCAAGGAGAGGAAAGATGAGATCTGAGAAATGGCAGAAAGACAGCCATGTTAGCAGAGAGGCACCAATCCAATTGCCAAAACACAATTCTAAGTACTTTACTGATATCCAGGCTCCTAGGCTTTGTTTTTTCAATAATCCTTATTTTTCTCAGCTTTAGCCTTTTCACTGGCAAAAATTTATTGCCATCTCTCCTTCCAATTTACTTAACAGTGTAACTTGACCTTCAGATGGCATCTTAATGTACCACCATGTACTATAATGGGAACCAAGAAAAAGTTCTAATGTATCCTTTTAAAATCTTTATTATTAAACTCCTCATTAAATACCTCCCCTGAAATTGTATGCAGTGCATAACTAATTGCTTGGTTAAACTAACAGCACAAATAAATGAACTATAAGACCAGTTTTTGACCATTTCAGCCTATGTAAATCTCAAACCAAAATCTTGAGGGGACAAAATAGCTCCAGTACCTCAGAAACTATAAGTGGTATAATATGTGTATTTAATCTTTATACGTGTCCCCTATTTTCTTCTCATTTTCCCACTTCCATCCAGTCACCACTCCCATCCCGTTTTAAACTTTATTATAAACCATTCTAGGAAATTGAGATAACCAGCATTATTTCAACAGATCAATTAAAAAGTTAAAGGTAATTTATTTGAATAAAAAAGAAATGAATGTTCTTATTTCTCAAAATACTTTAAAAACTTTTGAAACATCCTGAAGATAATCCTCTAAGCCTAAGGATGCCAGACAAATAGTACTCTGCTCACTGACAGGTTGCCAGCCTTGTTTGAAGCTGTAGGATAGACTGGGAGCCAGATAGAGAAACTTTGGTCTGATTTCCAGTGCAGAGTAATTCCTCTACTTAAAAAAATAACCTTTTCAGCCCTAGCTGGCGTAGCTTAGTGGATTGAGCAGGGGCTGTGAACCAAAGTGCCGCAGGTTCGATTCCCAGCCAGGGCACATGCCTGGGTTGCAGGCCATAACCCCCAGCAACCGCACATTGACATTTCTTTCTCTATCTCCCTCCCTTTCCTCTCTAAAAATAAATAAATAAAATCTTTAAAAAAATAGCCCTTTCTACAAATCTCCAACCAAAATGCTTTTTTTTATTCTCTAAAATATGCTATAAACTCAAAAAACAGGAATATAAAGTACATGCAGAGAGGACCTTTTTATTTTACAAAGAGCAATTATGATATAGAGTAATATACATATTTAATAAAAATCAACATAAAATAGAAATTAATAAATGTGTCATATCTAATTATTCCATTCTGAGTAACATCAAGGAAGCACAAAGAGGACAAAAAGATAGAATAAGTGGGTCCAATATTTCATGTATTTCATAAATATATGAGAGTTTAAATACATCCAAAACTAAATATTCTCCAGTTTTATAACTATCAATTCTCAGAATGACTTATTTCATTTCTGGATAATAAATCTTTATATTTAGAGCTGTATTACTTTAAAGAAACTTGGAATTATGTGTAAAGATAGAAAACCACCCAAAAAAGCATATAAGTCACTGATTTAAGCATATTTTTGTCTTTCAGGGAAACTATAATTTATTGTAACCTTCTTCAACTCAAAATGGTTTAATATTCTTGGCCCTAGCATATATTTTTTTTTTGAAATTAACAAAATTAAAGAATAAGAGAGTAATATGATTAAATATTTCTAATGTAATGGCATTGATCTTTTCAGCAATTAATAGGTTACATTTCAATTTATACTATCATACTGTGGTTTCCAGAAACAACTCAAACTCTAAATTCATAGAATGTAAAGGAATTAGAATGTAAAGGACTTTAAGGAATTAAACTATCATGTAAAACACACAGTATTTCAAGAGTATATTTAAAGCATATTTGAGGGGCATGAGAAATAATTAATGCCGTTAATACCCCATATTTGAAATTGCTCTCATATACACACATGCTATGCATCTTTGATTTAACTTTACTATTATTATTACATAATAAAAATTGTGAAAAACAGAACAGTAATATCAAGGAAATAAAAGTCACAAAAATACAGATTACATTTGATGTGATTTGAAAACTGGCTTTGAGTAAGTATTTGCTTAGAGAAATGCTAGGAGAAAGAATGTCCTTGGGAACAATCATAAACAGAAAACTCTATAGACTGGACTTACAAAGAAATATACACATAGTCTATAAAAGCAATGTCTTGGGCTTTGTGCTGTCAGTTTTCCAGGAGGCCTGGGAACATGTCTAATTTCCATCTAAATTTGCACACATCTTTATTACAAGCTTATACCCTGTGAAGATTTCCTCACTCTCATGTCCTTTGGCAGAAGGGGAGAAATGAGATCTCTCTCTCTCTCTCTCTCTCTCTCTCTCTCTCTCACACACACACACAACAGTCAAATTAGTGATGTCCTTGCAAGACCATCAAGAGTCTAACTCACATTCCTTGAGACCTCTCCTTGGCATTACTGACATTTGAAAATGTAAAATACACAATCGCTGCTTTAGCTGTAGAGTTTACTTCCAAATAAATTCCACCTTGGGAATTGAATGCGCAAATCAATCACTGAATGAGTCTACGCTGCATTGTAATCCTCTCTGTAACTCATCTCACCTGTGAATGAAAATCACATATTATCAAATAATTTTGGTTATAAGGGTTACTAAATGATACCCCTTCCAAAGGATCACTTCCTGCATGTCCATTTCGAAGCTCATTGCTCTCAAACATTCCTACCTTCTCCCTTTCTACTACCTCCTTCCTTTCAGTAATAAACATAATCCTAGAAAAACCCTCCCTAGGCTAATCTCCATTGACTCCCTGCCTCCTACCCTCACGCTTACTGCCAAACTTTTTGAAAAAATAGTTTGGCGTTTCTTTTTCTACATCTTTGACTCCTCTTACCCTCTTGTAACCTGTTCCTGTCCCACAAAGTATGAAAACTACCTACTGAAATGTCAATAAAAAGCTGTGAGTTATCATATACAAATGTGTTTCCACCTTTATTAATGGTGATGGTGTTGATGGGGATGATGATGCTAACAATATTACTGATAGCTGACTTCATGGAGCATGCACTAGATGCCCAGCAACACACCAAGTATTTTGCATGTGATAGCACATTCATCTTCACAACAACCTTTTCTCTTTTTTTCAACATTGTTTTTATTGTTGTACAAGTACAGTTGTCTTCATTTTGCCCCCACCAGCAACTTGAAGAAATTGTAGCTTCAGGAAATAAACTGATTTTCCCAGGTTGCCCAATTAGTAAGCACCTGGCTACTTTGCAGCATTCGGTATATTTTCCATTTTCATGAATAACACACCATTTCTTCTCTGATGAACATTAATCTCTTGCCTGGTCATGCCTGTTTCTTTTCCTGGCCTCTAGGAGATGCTGCCTTGTCTCCTTCTCTTAATTCCTTTCCTCCACGTATCCTCCTCATGTAGCCCATCCTCTCTGTGGTATTACTCTTTACACCATCTCCACCATCCATTTTTAAGGGTGAATTCTAGGTTTAGGTTTCTGGCCAGATTTTTGTCCTGTTTGGGGCAAAGGTGACAAGGTACCCTCCTTCTTTTCCTTCGTCCACCGTTCCCTGCTTTGTCTCATCCTCCCTATCTACCTGATATGCACCCAAAGAATCTTCTTTTCAGCTGTTTTAAAAGCCTTCCTCTCCCTTTTCTCGCTATGCCACTCAAGCTCCACGCCTTCCTCTCCCTTTTCATTTCCAAGTTGTCGAAGGGAAGAATCTCACTATTTCTGCCTGATTAATTGCAGTCCCCTTATAGTAAGAGAAAATCTTATAACCAAGAAGTTTAGAATCAAAATTCTAAATTTGAACCACACCTTAGGGACTCACTATGTGTTCTTGAACAAGTTACTTTACCTTTCTCTGTCTCAACTTGCCCTTCAGAAAAATGGAAATAATACAGTATTGTTTTGTGGAGCAAATGAAAAAAAAAACCCTTTATTATATTATTAATCTCAGTTCTTCACCCAAGATACTTCCTCAACCTACTTATCATAAAGCAATTCAAAAACTTTGCATGATTTCTTTTTAGACTCAGTTCCCTTGAGCTCTTATCCTAAGCCTTCTTTTCCAGATCTACTTTCATTATATCATCTCCCATTTTTGTATCTCACCAACCATACTCAAACCCCTACAGTTTATTTGACATGACTTGACTTACCCAGGCTTGACCTCCCAGGCTTTTTAAAATAGTTGTTTCCCTTCAATAGTTCTCTTAATGTATTTTGACCTCAACATTCACATAATCAAAATTCAATTATCCTTTAGAATAGACTAAGAATTTCAGACAAATTATTGTTTCCAAAATCAGCTCAGGTAAGCTATATTGTTTTCTTTGAAATCACTCAGGTAACTTGAAATCTGTCTTTTGTTGATATTATTTAGCTATGTATCTGTCTCGCAGACAGGAGGACACAGGGGTTGCTGATCCTCTGTCAGCTCTCAAACTTTACCAGTCCAGTGCTTTACATGGATTAAGTCCTCAATAAATATTACATACATTAATATTAATAATCTATTACATAAATTAAAATTAAATATTTTCCAGGCTTAATATCCTCTATAAGTATGACAGAAAATTTCCATTTTCTTAATACCAGAATCTCCTCCAAAAAGACTTTGGTCTCTGTGGAAGGAATACTCATATTTCTTGGAATGAGGGTACTCAGAGGAGAAGCATGAGACCCACATGAGGCATATTTGGGGGAAAAACAATGATCTATCAACTGCGTTCCTATAGGGGGTTGGTTCAGTTTATTCTAGGCTTGGTGAATGATTGGGGCACATGAATGAATAAAGAGCTAAGTTTCTTATGAGGAGAGAGCAGATTTGAGTGAAATAAGGTTTGATTTAAAGGAAATCAGGAAGCTGGCTCTCTGAGAGGAAATAAAGACATCAAATGGGCATTTTTTTTTTTCATTTGTTTCCTGGTGCTGATCAATACGAAGAAACTTTCCAACCTCCCAATGAAATGGTCAGTAAAATTCCATATTGTCTCTAAAGCCTATAGAATTTCTGATTGGCCTGAGAGGGTTTTGTGAAGGGACCAAGGCCTCCTTCAAAAATGGCACAAGAACTGAATGGGTCAACCAATATCTGAATTATATTTATATAATATTTATAACTGTCCTTTGTTTACAGGAGATGAGGTATAATAATTTAGTGGATATGGTGACCATTGCATAGTCTCTTTCTGACTTTATGTCCCAAATCCTGTATTGCCTGAGTAGCATCATAAACTTTTAACCAAACATTTATGGAGAGCTAACAAATACAGTATTCTATTAAGTAGAAAACAATTATGACAATACCTATTTTTACCATAACAGCTTCTACTGACAACATGTCAGACACTGTTCTATAAGTTTATTAATTCATTTAATCCTACCTACATCTCAATATTACTGATATTTCAATTTTACAGTCTTAGGGGCTTAAAGAGGTTGAGTGACTTACCCAGAGTCCCACAGCAAGTAAAAATCAAGGTCAGAGGTTAAGTCTCTTTTTATTCACTTTAATGCAGATATTCTCAACCACTATATTAACTACTCTTAAAAAATCCAAGGGCATGTAGTATATAAATGCAACTACCAAATTGCTTATAATTTATTTGGGCATATTAAGTAAATATTCCTTAAAATGTAACCCCAAATGGTTGGAATTTGAGATTCTGATTTTTTTTTCAAAAATAAGTAGATACAAACACACTTGAGACAAACATTATGATTGCCTCAAAGTCCGAATTAGCAAGTATTATTAACTCAGCATAGCAGGCCTGACCATCTTTAAACAAGAGAAATGCCAGCTCGACCATTGTACTGAGTTTCACTCAGTAAGCCAAATACGTGGGTTGCTTTGGTGAACCGAGGTATATGCAATTCAAAAAGGTACTCATCAGTTTTCTAAAAAACATACTTATGGGTCTTTAAAAATATCTATCTGCCCTGGCTGGTGTAGCTCAGTGGATTGAGCTCGGGCTGAGGACCAAAGGGTCGCTGGTTCGATTCCCAGTCAGGGTACATGCCTAGGTTGCAGGCCAGGTCCCCAGTAGGGGGGTGCGAGAGGCAATCACGCATTGATGTTTCTCTCCCTCTCTTCTTCCCTCCATTCCCTTCTCTCTAAAACTAAATAAATAAACTCCCTTAAAAAATCTACCCTATTTTCTTGTCCTTCTTCTAATAGCCTTTTAATAAATATCTTATTAAACTTAGAAGGCATTTTTCCCAAATACCCACAAGTAAATACTGTATAAAATATAATGTATTTTTTAATTTCCTCTGCTGTTCTGGCTTAAAATGGCTATTATATTTTCAGAATTTCATTTTGAAGTAGTCCAAAATTGCAAGGCAGTAAATTGTTGTGTCTGTATATTATGAATATCCTAAGACAAACATCATAAGTGTGTTTCTTCTCCTACTAAGAACATCAGAGTTTATTCTTGGGAATTATTTAAATGAGAGGAAATCCCTAGAAACTTCACGGAAGTGAAGTTAAAGTTGATGTTGCTCAAACAGCAGAAAACCAGAAATTTTTATTGGGAATTAGAATAAGAATTGCTCTCGGGACAGAGATGTATAAATTATATAAATAAAAATTGATTTAAATAAAGATCAGATTTCTGTGACAACACAAGAAATTCAGAGTTAGTGTACACATTAAATATTACTTCAGGAATAAAACAAAGGCCAAATGAGATAAAGGGGTATCCATTTATATGAAATTTAAAAACCAGATAATGCCCTCATTTGGTCTGTACCAAACTTACTTTCATGGGGACTTAAATTTATGTGACAAACAAAAAGAAATGTACAGTTTTATACTTTTCCACTTTATTCCTTAAGTAAATATGGCTTCCACATAAAGGAACAAATGTACTAGAAAAGGATATTGGAAGATGTGATCCTTGAAATGAAAAATTGTAGTGATTTATATTAGGTTCCCAATATGTTAGTATGATATATAAACACATTATTAGATAGGTATTTTTTAAATCCTCTTTTATGTACCCAATAGACCAGAAACCTTCTTCAGAGGTTAAGATATAAATGATCTAATTATGTCTTATATTCTGTGTAATAAAATAATATATATGAAATAAAATAACATATCTGTATAGTACATAGATGGTTATCCTAAATATTTCATTTTTTAGAAGTGACAATAAAATGACATTTTGACAGTTACTCTATCAAATTTTGCTTTTTATTCTTAATTTTAACATAATTACTTTTAAAATATGCACTTTTATATCAAACACATGCATGTTATATGTATATATGCATATTTATATATTCAATATTATATATGAGAATGTTTTGAGAATATTTGTGTGGGTATAAAGAATGTAATAGGAATGTTTATAAGAGTATGAAGAATTGGAAACAAATGATTTTTTTCATGTTAACATGAAAACTTTCCTCATTTATTGGAAATATAGAATTATACATTTTATAATAGTAAAAATTTTATTGCAATCTGCTTCTGATAAAAAGTTTAGTTCTTTGTCTCAGCCTCTTGCCCCACTTTTGTCATCGTACCTTATCCATTTATTTCTGATTCCAACTTTGTAGCGAACTTCAGTTATAACTTTGAGCTAATCACATCAACTATTGTTCTTCTTGGTGAGGTATTTTGTGCCCACAACACTGTCACAAACTAATCAATTTAACCAGAAACCATAACTGATTCAATTATCAATCCCACAAATAAACACATACCTACTCTATATCAGATTCTATTCTAAGTTCTGGAGATACGGTACTGTATACCAAACATAAATATCCTCCTCATCATGCATTCTGATGTCTAATTGGCAATTGTTTCCTTTGAGTTAGTAAAAAACCTAGCCAAGCCTGAATCCTCATTGCCAGTAACCAGACCAGTGATATAGAAACATAAAGTAGATTTTAAACTTTTCAAGGTCATTTGAAGGGCTTCCCTTCAGGCTGAAAATATGAGAGAAAGGTTTAGGAAAACATTTTTTTCCTTTGGGTCATTAGAGACAGCAGCTTTTTGGTATGGTAGGGGAGTGACTTGCAGAAGCAGCTCATGAATCATCCACCTGGGAGAGCCTGACTCCAGTTACTGGAGACCCCTAGCTGAAGCAGTTTGACAGTGGAGAACAAGATGGTTGGGACCAAACTTATGGACAGCAAGTCATGCTAATAACCACAACGGAGATTCTCCAGGAAGAAAACAGAAGTTTGGCTTGGTGACTCTAGCTCTATGAGAAAGCCTCAGGGATATGGGAAGAACTGGTTCTAATTAAGTGTGGAGAGAGGATTGAAAGTTCTTCATTTTCCGGCCCCTATAGTACAGACTTTTGGCTTGGGAAAGAATGACTGAGGCTACATATGCTTGTGAAGTGTGACAACTATAGCTCCGAAACCCTAGTATGTGGCACTGCTGTGAGCTGGACAGGAGCCATGACAAATGGGATCTCACCAAATGGCACGTATACCTCACACTTTCCACTTTTCTCAGAATAAAACTCTGGGAAGCAGGACACCTAAACCATATCACTTTCATATCAGTCAGGCCCCTGGGTTTCTTGAGCAATTCGGGAAGTAGAAGGAGACTTCTCCCCACAGCAGACTTACCGCTAATAAACAAATGTGGGCAGAGTGATATACTGAAATAAGAAAATTATTACCAGACTAATACTCAGAGATATTGAAAAAGTACATTCAGGTTGAATTAAATTAATGTCTGATTAGTATTTTTCATTTGTTTGACATTCTTTATATTTGCCCTTTTATTCAGGATGATAAGAAAAGCAAAAACAAAAGAAAACATGCTTAAACTCTGAATTTTAAGGAAACGTCCAATTTTAAATGACAGGTTTGTAATAACTCTTCTTCCTGACTGTATAAATATAAGCCAAGACAGAAAAAAAAGTGCTGCTTCCAGGCTCGACTCTACTTTCTGCTGCATTTTACAGCTACTCCCCATCACGCTATCCTCAGAGGCGATAAAGGCGAACTGTTTATTATCAGACTTTCCCGGCCTCCATCTTCTTATTCCCTTAGGTCCATATACTTGAAGACTGTGGTAGTGTCTTAACTGAAATAAATCTTATATGGAATAACTAAGTTCTATAAGGAAGCTAAAACACAACCTCACCACTTTCTGATACACTGAACAAAATAACTTTTGCCTCTGAGGACCTCTAAATGTCAGACAGGTAAGAGAGTCTAAGATAACAAGCACATTAAGTCAGCATTCATTGCCTCTGTAAGATCAGTTACCTTCTCACCTGAACCTCATCTCACTTCACTTTCCTCCACATCCTTTACTTTAGACACTTTGGTCTTCTTTCATGTCCTCAAATGCATCATACTGCTTTATGTCACAAAAATTTTCTTCACTCTGTCACCTCTGCAAGGAAATTTCTTCTTTCGCATTTTCATTAGTTAACTCATCTATCAGAATTCACGCCAACTGTAATTTCTCAGAAATAAAAGCTCTTTTTACACACCTGGTTGGTGTGGCTCAGTGGATTGAGCACTGGTTTGCTAACCAAAGGGTCACTGGTTTGATTCCCAGTGAGGGCACTTGCCAAGTCCCCAGTAGGGGGTGTGCGAGAGGCAACTACACATTGATGTTTATCCCCCACTCTTTCTCCTTCTCTTGCCCTCTGTCTAAAAATAAATAAACAAAATCTTTAAAGAAACTCGTGTTACACCTTTCAAGGTGGGACAACCTCTTGGCACATTTCCTATTTTGCATTGTGATTATATTTTAATGCCTGCCTCTCCCCAAAGTTTGTAAGTTCCAACAGAGTTGTTAGCATCTTTATTTCTTATTCTTTGTTGTATATCTATGCCTAATTCATTAATTGAATTAATATTTACTCAATGACTGACTGAATGAAGGAGGTAGAGATCTCAGTTATCTGTAGTAATTATGTTAACTATAACAAAACTAATATAAAATGAATAATTGTTCATTCCAACATTTACATCTATAAAATTAACTATACAAGTACAGAATGGGGAATATAAAACTTAAGAGCAGCTCATATAAAAGTATATTTCAGTGTTCTTGTTAATTATAATTCCCCACTGAATCAACAGTATGACGTGACAGCCTCACAACAGAATCATTAGGAATATGATGTCCAAAATTGTAGAAGAGATTTGCCCTTTATACTCCAAATTGATCAGACCACATTAAGAAAACTGTGGAATACTATTTTTATAGGAATGCCAATAAAATGGAGCATATTCAGAGCAAAGAAGTTGTCACAAAAGAGTTTGGGAGTCATTACAATCACTGAAAAAAACTATCTTGTATTTGTTTATTCACTCATTTACTCATTTAATTCATTCAATGAATGTAATTAATTGTATTATACCAGTCACAAGTCTGGGCAACTGGATATATCAACAAGGAAAATAGACAATGATCCCTGCCTCGTGTAGCTTACATTTTTTAAAGAATGACAGACAATAACTATAATAAACGAGTAAATTATGTATTATATTAAAAGGTAAAAAGCACCATGGGCAAAAAATTGAACAATGAAAGAGGATCTGAGGAGCTAGGTTGGGAAGGAGGTGGGATGTCAAGTCAAAGCATTAATACAGTGATGATGGTTGGTTTTATCAAGAGGTGATACTTGACGCTGGCTGGTGTAGCTCAGTGGATTGAACATGGACTGCAAACCAAAGAGTTGCCAGTTCAATTCCCAGTCAGAGCACATGCCGGGGTTGTGGGCCAGGTCCCCAGTGGGGGCAAGTGAGAGTCAACCACACATTGCTGTTTCTCTCCCTCTCTTTCTCCCTCCTTTCCCCTCTCTCTAAAAATAAACAAATAAAAGCTTTAAATAAAAAAATAAGAGATGATATTTGATTTGATCAAAGAATGGAGGGAAGTAAGGGAGTCAGCCAGAGGGAGACCTGGGGAAGGGTGTTTTAGGCAGAGAAAACCTGTGAGTAAATGCCCTACTGAAAGATGGAGATGACCTTGCATGTGGGAGGGACAACAAGGACAGTGAAGCGGAGACAGAGCAGATCAGTGAGAAAAGCTAGGTAGAGGCTGTCTAAGAAATAGCGGGTGGCCAGATCATGGAAGGCCTTGCAGGGAAGTTCACAGGTGTTGTTTATTCTAAGGTGAGTAAATAAGTGAGACTGGATAAAAATTTATATATTAAAATAAACCAAAGTGTGGAGATTCTACAATGGCAAAATTCAATTCTATTTTAACATTATTACTAAGAATTAACATCATAACAAATAGAATGGGCTATCTTATTATGGACCAAATTATTTTTTAATTCATAACTTTAAGAAAAAGAAACTTAAATACACATCTGTTAATGCACATCCATTTTATTTATGGAAAAACTGATGCAGAAGACCAAAAATAGAAGTAAAATGAAATTTCAAGAACACATAAATCCTATTTACTTTTCCATTGTGTCATATTTCAATGTCAATATTCCCTCATGGTTTATCAGAATTAGGGGGGAAGACCCCAAATAACAAAATTTTAGTGCACTTATCATGTTTGTGTGTGTGTAAAACCAATGCAGGAAATGATTTATTTATTTTCTTTTATTTTTAAATATATATTTTAAATATATTTTATTGATTATGCTATCATAGTTCTCCCAGTTTTACCCCTTTTACTCTCCTCCACCTTGTACCCACCTTCCCCCCAGCAGTCCCCATCTTAGTTCATGTCCATTGGTTGTGCATATACATTCTTTGGCTTCTCCATTTCCTATACTACTTTTAACATCCCTCTATTTTGTACCTATTATATTTCATAATCCCTGCACCTTTTCCCCCACTTTCCCACTTCCCCCTCCCAGCTGATAACCTTCTAAGTGATTTCCATATCTGTGATTCTGCTCCTATTCTGGTTGTTGCCTTAGTTGTTTTTTTTTTTTTTTATTCAGTTGTTGATTGTGAATCTGTTGCCCTTTTAATGTCCATAGTTTTGATCTTCTTTTTCTTAAATAGTTAAGTTCCTTTAACATTTCATGCAATTACAGCTTGGTGATAACAAACTCCTTTAGCTTTACCTTGTCTGGGAAGCACTTTATCTGACCTATTCTAAATGATTGCTTTGCTGGATAGAGTAATCTAGGTTGTGGGCATTGCTTTTTATCACTTTGAGTACTTCTTGCCAGTCTCTTCTTGCCTGCAAAATTTTTTTTTGAGAAATCAGCTGACAGTCTTATGGGAACTCTTTTTAGTTAACCCTCTGCTTTTCTCTTACTGCTTTTAAGATTCTCTCTTTATCTTTAACCCTTGACATTTTAATTATGATGTGTTTTGGTGTGGTCCTCTTTGGGTCCAACTTGTTTGGGATTCTCTGTGCTTCCTGGACTTGTATGTATATTTCCTTCAACAAATTAGAGAAGTTCTATTTTATTTTTTTTAAATATAGTTTTCAATTTCTTGCTCTTCCTCTTCACCTTCTGGCATCCCAATGGTGTGGATGTTGGTACATTTGGAGATGTCCTGGAGGCACCTTATACTATCTTAATTTTTGGAATTCTTGTTTCTTCTTGCTGTTCTGGTTCGGTGCTTATTTCTTCCTTATGTCCCAAATCATTGATTTGAATTCCAGCTTCCTTCCCTTCACTGTCGGTTCCCTGTAAATTTTTTTTGTTTCACTTAGTATAGCTCCATTTCTTCCTTCATGTTGTTGCTGCACTCAGTGAGTTCTTTGAGCATTGCCCTGCTCACCAGTGTTTTGAACTCTGTATCTGATAGGTGGGTTATCTCCATTTCACTTAGTTCTTTTTCTGGGGTTTTGCTCTGTTCTTCCATTTGGGCCATTTTTCTCTGTTTCCTCAATTTGGCAGCCTTCCTGTGTTTGTTTCTATGTATTAAGTAGAGCTATTTTGACTCCCTGTCTTAGTAGTGTGGCCTATTGTAGAAAAGACACCTGTAAATTGTGTGGGGTGGAGCCTAACATAATCACCAGGGCAGGGGGAACCCACTTCACCACTTGGTGGCTCTGTGTGGAGTGAGGGCTCAGAGAGGTGACACAGCTGCTGCCAGGCCTTTGAAGGTTTGCTTGGCAGCCTCCATTTCCAATCATTTCACCCACCTCTTTGTATGCGACAGGCACCCTTCCAATTGTTGCCCCCGGTGCTGAATGCCTGAGTCAGTGGGTTTGCATATGTTCTAAGATTATGCGGGCCCATTTAGCATAGTTTCCTGAAAATCTGGCAGGTTCTTCCCTTGCCCCAACCTCCACTGATTTTACAGTCAGCTGTTATGGGGATTTATCTTCCCATCACTGGAGCCCTGGTCCTGCAATCTGCCCTGGAGCTGAGATCACTGGCTCCCAAGGTACCCCTCCTGATTTTTATCCACCACATGTGATGTGACACCATCCATTCCACCACTACCACCTCTCCACATCACACCATGTCTCCTCACCTCTCCGTCCATCTTCTCGACTCTGCCCCTCCTATCCATCTGAATGAAAGTGGCTTCTTTAAATTCATTGGCTGTCAGACCTTCCATACAGTTCAATTTTCTGTCAGTCCTGGGTGCTATTTGTTTTGATGTTTAGTTGTAGTTCTCTCTGTGGTTGCACATTGAGGTGAAGTGTGTCTACCTATGCCTCCATCTTGACCTGAAGTCTCAGCATGTTTAAAATAGTTGTAATATATATTGTAATAGTCTGTTAAAATTTATAATTAGCATATGCTTATAACACGTACACATATATAAATTATATGTGTACATAATAATATAAATATATTAATAAATATTCGACATTATAAAATAATATTAACACATAATGTTGTAAACACTATAATTATTGTGAATGGATGTCATTCAAAACAGTATGATTTGCTTCTCATCATAGTATTCTCTTGTAGTGTTTCCTGTTACAAAGTGAAAGCAGTAAGATATTCAAGATATATTCTTCCTTCATTCAGGTTTTACAAAGTAATATTTCTTAAATTTATCCTTGTGAAAAACATTTAAACTAAGTGCTGCATAGTTTTTATTTGTTTTCACAGTTGAAAATAATTGGAACAACTGAAGTTGACAAAAATTCACTTAACTTCACTATTCAACTCTTTTAAAAATAAAGCTACTCTCTATATTTAAGCAGTGCATCCATCCTGCAAATTATGAGAGAAAAATGTACACAGAAACACACACAGAGACACACACGCACTTTCCCAAAAATGTTTTCATTGCTCCTCAGAAGTCACCAAGCAGCAAACCTAAATTAGACAACTCATCCAGTTCATTAGTCAATTTAGAAAAAGAAGGAGGTCTTCAGAGTGAAGTAAGTAGACAGATTGAAGAACGAGGAGGGGGGTAATGTTTTCTGGAAGTAGCTCTTAGAAATCCTGTTCACAGCCTGGAACTGCATAAATTTTCTCTGCATATGTTATTGCTACCTTGGGGGCCATGATAGCATATGCATTTTGGGTTTTTCAAAAAATAGATATATATACCTGAATATTTTTGTTTAATGCATAAATATTATGATGACTTTTTCTTCATGGGACTTTGTAGTCCCTTCAGACTGTACTTACAGTTGATACAGAAAATAAACAGTAATCTAATGAGAATGCATATATTTTATGAGAAAACACAGAATAAGGCTGAAAGGGGGCTGAATATTATTGCCCAGTTTAGAATATCTCAGAAGTGAAAAATCATGAAGCAAAATAAACTCAGACGTTTGGTGGCAACACTGGCTCCAGCAGAAAAATCAATGTGAATTTACAAACTGGAACACAGAATCTTAGAGAAACAAGAAAATCACACGTAGGCACCAGTGGAACAGCCAGAAAAGTTAAACGAGCAAACTAACACACTGTTAAAACGCATTACGTAAGATGATTAGAAGGAAATCTAACCTCTGATCAGGTGACTTTAATAAAACCAGTAAGTGTAGTTTCTTGAACACCTGTAGGTTATTATTGTAAAAAATTTTATTATTTGAATATAAATTCAGTCCTTGATGTATTTTGTTTTTTAGAAAAGATAGATGTTCAATGTACTTAGTCTTACTCCTCTTTGTCTACATGATAGAACAGGATGATAAAAGCCAATGATTGTAATCTATTTGGTTTCCCAGTAAGTTCCCTCAAACACAAACTGACAAATCTAATACGAACCCCCAGAAATTCAGTTACTTCCAAGCTTCAGTACTCTGGAATACATAAAATAAATATATGATCAATGAAATGAAATATGACAAAACGTTTCATATTGATGTTTTCTTCTTTCAAAAAATGCCTTTTTGGTTAATGCCCCAAGTCACTTTTTCCATACGTTTTCTTTTTCACAATGTATAGATTTCCTAGTTCTGATCTCGAATTCAGGGAGCCTGGGGAGAAGTGGGAGATTTCTTCAAACCAGGGCTGTTCCTCAGCCTTTCACATGAGAAAATTGTTAGGAGCATTAAAGTATTTCTGACTATGCTGCATTCCTTTGTTCAGAGTGAGTTTTGGGAACACATCCTTTTCTCATTATATTTCCATAAAATATATTTGATCTATTCTATTCTTAGAATACCTCTGATGTGGTCTGTGAGTGGAGCGCAGTATAAAAATATTTCTTTTTTATATGAGACAAAATGTTTCCATTTCTTAGACACATAAAAAAATCACTATATAGCACTCTAAGAAAGTAAAACTTGTCGGATTCATAGCGCTCAAAACAGACCACAAAGGCCCCCTCTTCTTCTATTGTAGTTCAGAACCTCACCCAAGGCACGAAGCCCTCTGCAGAACAAAAGGAAATCAGGAAGAAAAAGGAGAGTCAGGAGGACTGGGGAATATCCTGGATAATCCAACTAAGAAAGCAAGTTTATATTTAGAAGAAACAAACAAAGTTAACCCTCTTCTTCTAAGACAAAATGAATTCGGCTACATTTGTATTGGGAACTAAAACGTCAAAGATTTTAAAAGTTAATGTGAATAGTTAATGTTTCCTACTGGTGGTAAATAGTTGAAATATTTGCTTGGTTAATTCAATTTAGAAACCACTGGAAGCCAAACGAGCCTTTTCTTGAAGTTTTCTACCACAGGCCCAGGGAACACAGCACTAGGCCACACATCTACAAGTTGGCCTAGTTAGGGCTGTTGATCATTCTGGAGCAAGCAATTCTTTTTGAAAACATTTTCTTCAGAAGACTTGCCTTGGCTTTCTCCTCTAAAAGAACAACTACCTAAATCTTGTTTGTCAGGGTCCAATTAAAACTAAAAGTTAATCATGAAGGATGGCCACCACAAATTCATTACAAAATCAAGGACATAAAAGAAATCTACCACCAATTCTCTTTAATTACTCAAGGACTGTTTATATATCATTTTTATGGTAAATATAACTTCTTTGAGGACAAGAATTTGGTTTCTTTTACCACAATACCCAGCATGTTTAGAACAATGCATACTATACAGTAATTAATATATGTTTGCCAAAAGTAAAAATAAATGAGTGAGACTCTGGGTCTTCTTCTTTATCCTTTTTATTACTGAAAGTGAAATATACAAAGTGACAATAATTGGCCCAGTTAAACTAAGAACTTGTTGATTAAGCAAGAAACCCTTATCCTTCCCAGATGAGATGACTGACTATATATTTAGAAAACAATTTCTTCTTGAAAAAGTTATCATCATAGTTACAGACATGTCTGAGTTCTTTTTATAAGAGATAAACTCAATGTTCCAAATAGTCTAAAGATATCTCTAAAGTGAAATACTGGATAGTGCTATCATTTTAAGCTTTTATACAGCCTCCATAGTATCATGAATTTAGCACCATCAGCATTACTGATTTTGATATTGGACCAAAATAAGCATACCTATGTGCAGTCACTTCCACTAGAATAGGATTTATGCAAAATCGTTTAATAAAAACCATAGGGCTTATGGGGAAAATATTGTTGAGCACAACATTCAAGAACTTTGTCAGTAACTCATTAGAAGAAATAGAATTTTAATAAAATTATAGCATAATTTTACACATGATAAACAGTTAAGAAATACATAAACACTACAGTAAATATCACAATACCTTGAAAAAGACCTGAAGTTTGCTTATAGAAGTGAGTCTCAGGATTTAGCTAATGTGTTGTTATGAAGGGGTAAAAGGACGGCTATGTGAAATTTGACAGGAAGTTGTAAACTAGATATGGAAGTTGTGGGTCATACCACATGTGGCAAACAAGGTAGCAGGTAGATGTTAGAGGTATGTGCATAGAGGCATTTTATGGCCCTCTAAGTGGTTCTATTCTACAGTGTCCAGTTTTCTATGTTTACCTTCTGTTTCTCACAGAACAAATTGTGCATAGGCAAGTGCAAATTTGCATTATGCAATTTTTTCCTAATATTTTAATCACATTAGAACAAATACATGTTTCCAAAATAAGTGTAATAGCAGAACTGTATCACCTTCCAACAGAATAAAAAAGCAACAGGGACACGAATCTCAACCCCATCAATATAGAATCATCCTAGCACAATTTGCATTGGACTCTTCTACCCTAAATAAAACCTGCCTTATCTACATTTTAAACTTCTTAAAAGCAACAGATATTCAATAGCATATCCAGGAGTACTTTCTCCAACTATTTTTAATATAATAATATTCAATAAATATTGCTTGTTTAAAAGGCCAGAAGAATTATTACAGTATACCACTCCAATTATGTAGTCTTTAACTGCTAAGGTAGCAGGAGTAAAGTGTAGAAATTACAATATAAAGCAAAGGCATTGTAAGGTCATTGTGGTTTTAAATGGAGTTTGGCTCCTGAGGCCTCAAAATTGATATGCATACATATGCATCTAATAAATTACAGCACAGCTACAAACCTAAAAAAAAGGTGATGTTAAATTCCCAAGACCCTACATAATAGTGAAATTTACTAAATCTTAATTTTGAGGTTCTCTTGAAAGTTGATTAATGAAGACCAGTATTTGTGCTTCTCTGCTTGCTATAAGTTAAATGGCTGCATATATAGTTCCACATTTTGGCTATTTAGAAACAGATCTGCAGCAGTGGATTGCATGAAATTAACCATTTATTGTATACCTCCTATATACAAATCACTGTCCAAAATCATAGTCAATATATTGTTTCAAAACTTGGTCTTCCTTTTATATTACCTATTTTAGTTAATTACTTAGTTAGGTGCTTTGGTATTTGTTGTCTGCATTTGTAGTCAATTCTTAAACAACAGTTTTGTTCCCCTTTTTTCCATGAGTTCTGTGCAGGTCAGCTGGAGTCACCTCCCCCTTCTGTCATCACCCTCACTCAAAGTCTAAGATGACAGAGCTACTTTATCTGAAATATGGCTGGTCACACTGACAAAGGAAAATCACACACAGTCACTTAAAGTATTTGCATAGGAATAACACTCATTAATCTGTTCATGTTTCATTGGCAAAGCGTGTCACAGGACCACACCAAGCTTCAAGTTGGTAAGGAATTTGCTCTTCTGCCTTGGGCTGAGAAATTGGGAGTGCCAACATGTTTGTGGATGGTGATAATAACATCCAGCACTTAATCTTCTCTGAAGTCCTTTGTATTTATTAAATTTTATGGTTATAAGAAAAGGGTACTTTGCATTTAATGTATGAATTTTTTTTGAAGTTTGTCAGATAATTTTTGGACATTTTTCTCATGTGAGATAGATATTATAGAAATGAACCATATCTTCTCCTTCAACAATCCACTATTAATCACAGTAAAAATTTCAGGATATTAAAATTTGAAATAAACTATTCAACCAGGATTTTAATGGTTAAAAGTGAAGAAGGATTTCTTGTTTTGTTTTGAATGTTATTTAGAGAACACAAAAACATATGACCTAAACCTCTTCAATGGTAGTAGGAATTGTGTGAAATGAAAGAAAATAAATTTGTTTAGGAATTTGTACATGTTAGGAAAGTTTTATAATCATGAAATAGCTAGGCTCTGATGTTATCGGAAATACATGATATGATCTTCATTAATGTGCCCTTGTTCTAAATGTACAGATTCACATGTCAGCCATGGACTTGCCAAGCCTGGTTAGATTTGTCTTCTTCAGTTACCACTCAGTTACTAACATCCCAAACTCAGCACCTCCTCCCCAGCAAGGCTTGGTTGTTACATGTAAAACTGATCTGTTTTGCTTCAACAGAACATTTTCATACTGTTCTCTCTGTTATTATATATCATAGCAGAGAGCTTTGAGTTAATAATGCAGCATTTAACCACTGCCCACATGTCAAAATAGGTCACAGAACCTTCAAAGAAACATCAAATCAAAAGCTGGGTAACACTACCAGAGCTTGTGCCATACATTTTAGAATGTGACCACTCTGCCTTTTGGTCCATTGCCAATATATTCTGTCTTCTGTTAGTCTCTTAATTTTCAGAATTGAGCTTCTCTCTTCAAGCTGATTAAAAACTTCTTTAGCACAGAAATCAAGCCATGCACTTCTTTGGGGTCAACCACAATACTTATTGCAGTGTTGAGCATATTGTAAGTCCCCTGAAACATTATCATTCAAAAAATAATAATTTTGAACAGCTACCACAGAGCCAGGACTGTATAACATTTGGGTAAATAACAGAAATCTAGCTTCAATCCGTAGAGCAGTGGTTCTCAGTCAGGGTCGATTTTCTCTCATAGCGGCATTTGACAATGTCTAGACATAGTTTGAGTTGTCACAAATGATGTGGCAGTGCTGCTGGCATCTAGTGGGTAGAGGCAAAAATGTTTTTAAACATAATGCACAAGCAGCCTTACAACAAAGAATTATCAAGCCCCAAATATCAATATTACCCAAGTTGAGAGACTCTGCCCTGCAATGTGTGTGTGTGGGGGGGGGGGGGGGGAGGGTCAGAAATTAAAAAACAATTTTAATACAAACTAAAATAGCAGTGTCTTCTTAATTCCTACTGTTTTAAATGCCTTGATATTAATATTTATATTTCATTAAACAATATAACACTGATAATGATAATTTTAGATGGCAACATGTGACAAAAGCCACCTAAAGGAGTTAGTGAGAAGACTTGTTATTGAGGGGATTTTTGTACATGGAGATACAAACAGTTGTTTCCATTATTTCCTTTGTAGAATGGGCTTCATCCTCATCAACAGAAATAAAGAAAATAATAGTAGGTAAGGTTGAGTTTAGAAAAGGTATATTCATACTACAATTGTATTTCTGAAATCCCAATAACTACTGGGACTACTCCACAGCTTGAGATTTAGTTAACGTTGGCTAAGACTTAAATTCTTTTTTTGCTCAAGGTCTTGAGTAGAAAATTAATGCCCAATAATTTCATCTGTAAAAATAAGTATATAATACAGTAATAATATTTCAAATCAAGTCTGTTATGGGAGGATGTTAGGGGGTGGAGGGATAAAGCAAAAAGGAAAAAGGAGTCATGGACAGGACACCAGTGTGGTGATTGTGGGGGCAGGGGAGATAAGGGGACTAAATTCTAGTGAAAAAAATGAAAAATAATATTTCAAATAAATAAACAATAATCTAGCTCATGTATAGAAACATTTTAACCAGGTAGAGGTAAATTATATGTCAGAAATGTTATAATTTTGTAGCCTAACCTTCCTGCCAGTACTACAAAGTTCAGCTTCAATTGCTGGGCTCAGTAGTTTTAACACAAACTCATTTTGTTTGACAGTAAAATCTCCACTATTCCAAGGCTTTCCTAGAGTTGGGGAACCTCCTGGGCAAGACCTAACTATATCTAACTCATGGGAAAAGTGTCAAAAAACAATAACCTATCTATATCTCCTATTGCAAAACATCAATAAAAGTTAATTACATATATCAGAGCTTTAAAAATTGTAGTAATAAAAGTTTCAATGCTATCTATCACACCTCCTTTGCTATTAAGTTTAAGAAATCTACCTATCTTTTTGTCTTGGTCTCTCTTTCTCTCATTTTTTTCTCATGTCTTGGAGAATATAGACACAAGGTACATACTTCTCTCTTTTTCTTTCTGTCCTTACCAAGAATAGAATCACCAAACTCTTAATTTCTCTGTCTTTATATTTGTTAATCTTTATCACATTTTACCCTGAATCCTTTTTTAACTATATATCTCTTTCCCTCCACTATTCTTAAGAACTAAACAGATGTTGTCCTCATTTTAGTAATTGAATTATTTTACACTTCATTTCAAATATCCATGCATTCATTCACAAAATTATTTAACATGTAATTATGGAAAACCTATTGTGTTTCTCATTTATGTTAGGGACTATGAATATGACAATTAACAAAATATATATACATTGTCTGTACCCTCACTATATCTTATAGTTTTTAGAGAAGTTAGCCAATTAACCTAGCATTGATAATACAGTATGAAAACCTCTTTGATAGCAGAAGTGGAGTTCTGTAAGAACACAAAGAGGAAGCAATTAAGTTAGTCCTAAAGGAGTTAAGTCTTGAGGAAAAATTGCCAGAGGTTTTGACATCTCAACTTCAATGTGGGGAATTGGGTGAAATTATTCTACTGGGCAATGGAGAATGGTTATTCCAAATGGCAAAAATAACATCCAAATAATGACGTGATCAGGAGTACATTTTCTTTTTTAAAAAAAAATTATTGTATTTATTCCATTACCATTTAGCCCTCTTTTACCTCCACCCCCAACAATCACCACCCTGTTGTCCATGTCCATGAGTCCTTTTTCTTTTTTGCTTAATCCCTCTGCCCACTAACCTTCTCCCCCAATAGCTGTCAGCCTGCTCTCTTATCTATGAGGTTGTCTCTATTTTTCTTGTTAACTAAGTTTGTTCATTAGATTCCACATACAAGTAAAACCATATGGTATTTACCTTTCACTGACTGGCTTATTTCACTTAGCATAATATTCTGCAGGTCCATCTATGCTATCACAAAGGGTAAAATTTTCTTCTTTTTTATGGCCAAGTAGTATTCCATTGTCCAAATGCCCCATAGTTGTTTTATCCACTCGCCTACTGATGGGTCCTTGGGCTGTTTCCATATCTTAGTGATTGTAAATAATACTGCAATGAACATAGGGGTGCTTATGTTCTTTCAAATTAGTGTTTTGGGATTCTTCAGATATATTCCAAGAAGTGAAATTGCTTGGTCAAAAGGCAGATCCATTTTTAATTTTTGAGGTGTCTGTATACTGTTTTCCACAGTGGTTACACCAGTCTGCATTCCCAACAACAGTGCAAAAGGATTCCCTTTTCTCCACATCCTCAGAAGACCAGCCACAAGACGGTTGCCTTTGCCCCTTCAAAAGGTGATGTTGGCTTGCAAAAGAGAGGCAGAGGACATTTGAAAGAGATGAATGTAATTATTGTTAGTTGGGGATGAGAGTGGAAGAGCTAAGGCTGATGAAAGGTCCCTGATTTGGTCAATTAGTAGACAATGGTACAGTTTCCTGAACTGTAGAACAAAGAAGCTGGAGCACAGAAGTTTGAGGGGCAGGAACTGGAGAAAGAATAGGATGAGTTCAGTTTTAACCATATTCTCTTTGAATGTAGGAGGCATCCTCAAGGAGGAGTCCAGGGAACATTTGAATATGTAAGTCTGAGACTCAGGAGGAAGCAAGTACAATAGATAAACTTTGGAGATAAGTTTTTTGTTAATGGAATGAACACACTGTGCATATATTAAGCTAATTTTTCCCCAATATTGATCCAAAGTAAAAGGATCTCTAGTGCAGTCCTTGATATGTGTCATCAAAGGCCTTGGACATTTTTCACTTATCATCATACACATGCATTTCTTATTAGTGTCTTTGTCAGAAAGGTTGAATCAAGAATATTTTATTAATCTCTTACATTCGTGCAGTCCTTCACAGTTTACTCAAGTTCTTTCCCATACACCTCTGGACAACGTTTCAAGTCTGTGAGCTGGCATTCGAGAAACAGCCTAGGGCCAGGAAATCAGGATAGAACAACAGACCAGGAGTTCTAATGAGGTTGCTGCAAGTATTTATTCTGGGGTCACAGCCAGTGTTCAGAACCAGAAGTCACAGAGTTAACCAAGCCAAGGCCCAAGCTCCAAGCCAAGAGCCAGAGCCAAAGCCATGGGCAAAGCCAAGAAGCAGTCACAGGATTAGCACATCAGAACAAGCCCCAGCACTGCTGCTGAACCCATTGTCCTCCCTCAGGCCCTGTGTCCTTTGGAGGCATTCTCTCTCCAGGGACTGGCACTCTCATAGGAATGCCATCCATGAGGTAAGAAGGAGGCATCTGAGGATTTCCCCACCTTTATGGGAACTTAGCTTTGAGGGACACACCCAGAATCTCACCTAAACATCTTAACTACTTTCTGTACATTTTGAAAGACAGGTGAGGTGGTTTAATGAAAATAATTTTGAATATTTTTATAAATTTATTAAAATTCTTAACTGTAAATAACACATTATCTTACATTAAATCAAAATCAACAGAAAAAATCTATAATGATTCCAAAATCAATTCTACTTTTTTCAAAGAATCTTAAAAATAGAACATCTTATATTCCATTCTGAAAACTTTCTCTGACACATTATGATAGGTCTTCCCGTATTCACCCTCTTCTGAGGAACTTCAGCTGTAGTCTCTCAATTCATTTGTCTTTCTGAGCTTTGAAGTAACCAGAAAACTCTAAGATCCACTCAGGTTTGAAAATCTTTCACTGTATTCTCAAAAATACATTTAGCAAAATAAATTTGTCCATTAAAATATAATTTTGAATAAACACTCACAAGTCTCCACCATTTTAACAATACACTTAATAAGTATACAGTGGAACTTTAATTTTCAGTTCACTTTTTCTGTTTAGTGGCACACCACTATCCACACAGGAGAACATTGTCATTAATTTCTAGTTATGCATTCAGAGATTGGTTATGTACATGTAGGCACATATGAGAACTTTGTTCTCATCTCTTTCCTTCTAAGCAAAATGTAGCATGCTAAGCACATTGCTCTGAACTTTGCTTTTCCCATATTTGTAATTGCAGATATTTCTCGGTTATTTTTAGAGTTGTGTAGTATTCTATAATTTATTCAGTCATCTAATCTAGACAACACAGACATTTAATTTCCAGACTTTTACTTTTATAATGAAGCAATGAATAATCTTTTCATATATCATTTTGCTTATATGCAAGTACATGTGTAGAAAAAAGCTGCCAGTAGTGAAATAAATGAATTAGGAGATATTTGCCTTTATAATTTTAATAGATATAGCTATGAACCTACCATAATGCCATACTAATTTCCACTTCTCCTCATTAAGTGAAAAGCTATGGTCCTTGTAATTTTTCTCTTTTTGTAGGTGTTATTGAGCATCTTTTCATATATTTAAGAGGCAAAGGTGAGTTATCTTTTCAAAACTTTTTCCAATATTTTCACCCTTAATTTCTAGAATACTATTTCTCTAATTGAGATAAAATTGACATATAATATTATATTAATTCTGGATATATAACATAATAATTATATATATTTAAATTATTACCACAGTAAGTCCAGTTCACATACATTACTATACACAAACACATTTTTTTCTTGTGATGAGAGCTTTTAAGATCTAGCATATATTTATGACATTAGCCTTTTTCCTATAATGAGCTGTGAGTTGTTTTCCCGAGTTGGATTTATCTTCTGATCTACACATATTGATTTTGGCCAGACATAAATTTTTTAAATATTTTATGTGTTAAATTTATTAATCAGTTTTTAGCTTCTATAAATGAAAATACATGGATACCTAAACATAATAAAAAGATATCTATTTTTTCTCCTAATCTAGCATTATACTTACTTAGAATATAACAAATATAGTAACAAAACAAGAATGTTTGATATTTCTGCTATGATTAATATTGTGTGAAAGGCAATACAATAAAATTAAAAAAGAGAGTAAAATGGAGGTTAATGATAGGTGTAACTAAAAAAAAGCTGCAAGACTCACATGAAGAAATTTTTTAAATGCTACTGGATGGCAAAAAGAAGACTTGCACTAATGCAAAGACATACCATTTCCATGGACTAGAAGACCTTACATCACAAAGATGCTAATTGCCTTACATTAACACATATATTTTATGTGCAACCCTCCCAATAACTCATTTTCTGTTTGTTTTGTTTTATGTTGTTTTTTATTGCTTTGTTTTAAGGCTAGACAAGAAAATTATAAAATCTGTGCAGAAAAATAAATACATAAGGGTAGCCAAGAAAAACCTGGTATAAAAGAGCAATAAAAGTAAAATAGCTGTACAATATATTAAAATATATTTTAAATCTTCAATAATTAAAATAGTATTAAGTATCACACAAGTACTAATGTACCAGAAATATTATAATAAATCCAAAAACAGATCCAGTATATACAGAAAGTTAGCTTATGATAATAAAGATGACATGTCAATTTTGTGGATTGACTTAAGTGAACTATTACATAAATGTTGCTGGGACAATTTAATATCACCTAAAATAAAACAGTAGATCCATACTTTATACACTCCAACTACCAGATATATTCAAAATTAATCAAATTTTCTAAAAACCAATTAAAGGAAGAAAGAAAGAGAGAGAGGAGAAAAAGGAAGGAAGACTAAACCACTAAAAATGTATTAGGTGAGTTCTTTTATAACCTTGTTATGGGGAAGACTTCTAATATGGAACAAATATGTATTTGGCATTTTAAAAAATAATATGAACAGTTTTAAAACTTCAAGAAGAATTATTTTAGTTAATGAAATATTGTCCCATGGCAAACCATAAGCAGACATTTTTTGAGAAAATAAATAAATAACATTCTTCTTTTAATCAGAAAAATATATACCAGAATATCAGAGGACTGTAAACATTGAGAAGGAATGACATTTTTTAAGCCCTCTGATTGATATATGAAACAAACAAAAAGATTCTGATTCATCTTTCAAGTTAAGTATTTAGTCCCTGTACATTTCTAAAGGAACATGGGTTATAGTGATTTATAGTCAGAAGGTAAAGATTCAAGTTCCTTTCCCTTACAAACCATGTGACCTTATGAAAATTCATTAATCTTTCTGAAATTTAATTTTCTAATTAAGAAATGAGATTAATGAGATAATCCCTGTCAAAATCACCAAGTTATTATTTAGATCAAATAATTGAATATGAAAATACTTTGTAATCTATACAAACTATACAAATATTCATTTTATTCCTATTGTTATATATTTAAGCACAACAGATACAGATATATCTATTTTAATATAAGAAATTTAGATTAATCAAGCATATGGAGATATGAGGAATTTATAGAGTAGAACATAGAACAAGTTTCCTACTGCCTCTAGAACTCCATTTTATTGATTTGAATCTTATTATTTAAAACTAAACTGGATGAATATGTAGAAAAATCATTATTCCAAATGGCAAATTGTTGCCTGCTGGAGGTCAATGGATACAAGTGGCAGCAATTCTATGAGGAGCTGAGGAAGAGGCAAACACTTGGTGCCCATCCCTGAGCCCAGTCCACATGGCCAAGCAAACAACAGAGTGCTGGCAGCAGCAACTGAGTGACAGAAGCAAAGAAGACAGCCATCTTTCTCCTCCTTCTGAACCACCGCCCCTGTGTCTGAGCCTATAATACCTTCAAAAGGGCCCTGCAAATGAACAAATGGGAAATGATGGTCTCTTCTTCCCTCTGGATTTTAGTATCACAGAGAGTGAAATTTTCAGAAACAATGTGTAACATATCCTGACAAAAAAGCATTTTCAAATTGGGATGCTGGGAAGGGAGACTTGCTTTGGTTTGGTTTTGTTCTGGAACCTTCCATGTAACAGACAGTCAGGGCCAATTCAATCCAGGAAGTTCTGTGTAGCAATACCTACATGAATTTTAATTTCAGGAAAAAATGATTCACTGAGAATGATTAGTTCCACTATCTGAGAAAAACAAAGGTATACAGTTTAGTGTACATATTTACATACTTTAAAGGACAGAGAGTATATTCCAATGGAACAACACATATGAAAAACAAATGCTTTTTCCCTACCCCCACCCCAAAATAGAGAGAGGATAATCTTTGTGCTCAAGAAGTTTTTTTGACCAAATTAGTCTAAATCCTTTCACTATGATACTCAGTTTCACACTACAATTTGCTTCTTTTTTAAAGATCCACATTATTAATTTTATGATTCTTCTCTTGTGTTTACTTATTTTTCCAAAGGATGGCTTCTATTGATTTCATCATTGAGTAGTCATCAGCAAAATTCTATATGGAACTAAACTTCCCATAATATGCTCTGTAGCTTATTCACGTGTGTGTTTTCACCTCAAATAATTGGGTATTTTTTTAACCTGAGGCTTCTGCCTCTTAGTTTCAACCTACTGTCAATGGTATGCTGGAGCTAGGTTACACCACTGGCCTAAATTTATTATGTACATAATTTCCCCACCCTGAAATCAGGGATGTTATGATAATAGCTTGAAATTTGCCATGGCAGGAATACTTATACCATGAAAACTGGTGAAAGTTAAAATTCACCCTCCCAAGAAAGTCAGTTAGTCATTTTTCAACACACCCAACTATAGTAATGTTTTCTCCTGGGAACTACTGTTCTCTGACCAGTGTGATGAAAGTGGCACCTTAAACATATTTTGGTAGGAAGATTTGCATCTAACTTGCAATATAAACTGAAAATGAGTGCCTACTAATACCAAAATATAAAAACCATGTTATAACAGGCATAATACCATTTGACATTCCCCAAAAGCTATTAACTATATTATCACTTTATGGTACTAATGGGAACCTAATCTTGAAAGCCAATCATATTTCTTGCTGGCACAAATTGACTCTGTCTTTTTTGTAGTGAGTGATTTGGATTTTGTTAACCTCCCCCAATGCACTAAGATCACCAGCGGTATTTTGCTGAGGCTGAAGTTGCTGAGTACTGACTGATATGAGAAGGTATCATAGTGTGACTATTTCCCATGCCTTACTATTGCAGCCAACCAAAAATTCAAATGATAAGTTGCAAAATTTAGACAGTGAAGGGGAGGAGATGGGGGGTCAGGACAGCTGCTACTCAGTGATCAACTCATAAATTAAGAAAGATTGCTCTGGACCAACAGTATAGGGAAAATGTTGGTGCAAAGAGAAAAAAATTTGCCATACTTTAGCTCCTTTCTCTGCCTTGTCTTCAACAAATATCATGGTGTGAAGACACAAAACACCTTCCCTCCCAGATGCCAGACAATGTGAAATCAGCTTTTGACAGATTTCAACAGATATCCTACAGCATATTTTGTGGGCTGAAAATATGGCATCACCACCCCCCAAAAATTTATGTGTTAAGGTCTTAACCCCCAGTACTTCAGAATGTGACTATTTGTAAAAAGGAACCTTTAAAGGGATACTTCAGTAATAATGGAGTTATTAGATTATGCCCTCATCTGACATGACGGATGACCTTCTAAGAACAGGAGATTAGAATATAGGCAACAACACACAGAGGCATCATGTAAAGACAGCAGAAGAAGACAGCCATCTACAATCCAAGGAAAGATGCCTCAGCATAAACAACCTCACTGACACTTTGATCTTGGACTTCTAGTTTAGAACTATGAGAAAATAAATTTCTGCTATTTAAGCCATCCATATCTGGTACTTTTTATGGCAGCCATAACAAAATTATACAGCATCCTCTTTGTTATCAGCTGAATTTTGTGTCTTCCCCCATTTGTATATTTAAACCTCAATCCCTATTGTGACTATATTTAGAGGTAGGGCCTTTAGGGAGATTATTATGTTTAAGTGGCATCATCAGAAGGGAGCCTTAATCTGATAGATGTGGTGTCATAAGAAGAGGAAGAGACACAAGCTATTTCTCTTTCTCTATGCATGCCCAGAGTAAAAGCCATGTGAGGATACCACAAGAAGGTGCTGTCAACAAGCCAGGAAGAAATAGACCTCATCAGCATTTTGTCAGCACCTTGATCTTGGACTTCCAGCCTCCAGGACTGTGAGAAAATATTTTTTTGTGGTTTAAGCTACCCAATGTGTAGTATGTTGTTGCAGCAGCCTAAGAACACTAATACACTCTTCCTTTGTGTACTTACTTCTGCTGATATCAGAAAATTATTAATTGAATGCAGTGACCTGTGAGGCAAAACCCAAAATAGAATTTTAGAAGAAAATAATGCCAATTTGTTTTTTTTCCAAAACTTCAAGTGTATTTCAAATGAGAAATGAATAAGAAAAAGTTGCATATAATACTTTATAGCCTGTGATTTTGGCTTCCAAAGCCTTCATTCCAAAAATTAAGTAGACGTTTAGTTACTAGTAGACAGTGGCCCTAAAAGAGGTTACCTATTCTGCTCATGAAGAATAATTTTTCACTTGAGTCACCCAGCAACATAGTTATTCAGGAGGAAACATGAAAGCTTCCTGACCACTAGACTGCTATGTGGTTTACCAATGTCAGAGTCATTCAGATATCTGATGAGTTCCTATGACTTCCCCCTCAGACTCTGCACTCTGGAAGACCCCCGACTGAATCAACACCTGGCGCTCAAAGCTGTACTGAATATTTCTTCTGAGACCTCCCATATCTACCCTCCATCTTTTGTTAGTGCTGCTCTGTGCATTGGCAAGTGACTGATGGGGATGGCATTAACAGACCAGATTACCTTTACACTCCAGCTTCTGGGTGGGATGACCAGTAGAGTATTCCTGAGGACGAGTGGGGCTAATATATTTGTCTCCTCGCTCCCTCCTCCCTTCCAGGTCACTAAAGATTGACTGTGTTTCTCCACTGCAGATTACAGTTCCAGTCAACAGTTCTCTCCATTAAAATAACTTGTGAATTAGTTTAAATAACTCCTGTGAACTCCCTTTCTTCTTGCCCCTTTAGGCCTAGCCAGTACAACCTCTCCCTTCTTCCTGATGACTAGCTACGACATCTATCCTCATTCATTTCCCTAAATGCTTATAGCTTTGTAAACAATCTCTTTATGATATTCTCCTGAATTAATGAGTCTGAGTGAGCCTTATTTTTGTTAGGACTCTGACAGATAGTAGAGCCAATGAGGATCAAAAATACACTGAACTACCCCAAATCTTCTGCCCAACTCCACCCCTAAGTCACTATGCTTCAATACATTTCTGCCTCAGGGTCTCTGTGCTTAGTGTTTTCCTTTCTAAGAAGCTTTTTGCCTATTTTTTCACATGATTGTTTTCATCTTATAATTTCAGAGAGTACCTTCTCAAAGAGTCCTTTTCTGTATAAAGCTCCTCTCTTTCCTTGTCATTGTTCCATTGCATTTTCTTTTAATATTTATCAGAATCTAAATATATCTTTATTCAGTTTATTGTCTGTCACCCACTTCTATTCTAAAGCTTCCAAGAGACTAGGAATCATGGCTGTCTTACCACATCTCTAGGGCCCAGCTAGGCCTGGGGTACAGTAGGCTCACAAGGATTATATACAAGGCCGGTTTAGAAGGTATCCAGCCATGTAATATGAAAAAATAGAGACATTTATTGAAGAAAATATAAGATACAAGAAACATTGTACATAGGACAATGATGCCCCAGTCCCCTTCAAAGTAGGCACCTTGTGACATCACACAGGTCTTCCTGTCACCATCAGCAGCCCTGCCATATTTTTCTGACATCCACAATCTGAAATCTCTTCCCTTTCAAAGGTGATTTTAGTTTTGGGAAAAGCTCGAAGTTGCAGGGCACAAAGTCTGGGCTGTAGGGGAACTAAGTCACCTGGGTGATTTGATGTTTCACACAAAAAAAACTCTGCACCAGACATGATGAATAAACAGGTACATTGTCGTGATAAAGCTGCCAATCACCAGTTGCCCATAGCTATAGTTTTCTGAATCACCCAAATAGTTTCCACAGAGAAACAGTCAAGTTTAGTACAAAATCACTCTAGTTGTTCAGTCGCTTTGAATATGACAGCCACACAGTACACATGATCACTCAGTGGTGTCCACAGCCCTCTGACCAGTACAGTGAAGTCATCATTGTTCATTCATGTGCATTCCAGTCTATTGTCCTTGGCTTCTGGGTTACATTGATGTCACATAAACCATCCTACTCCATCCCACTCTTCATGCACACAAGTATACATATCCACATATGCTCTCTCCACCATGCATATGCATACACATTTAAGATTATTCATAACCCATATTTAATAACTAATTTCTACAGGTTTCTTCACATGCTATTTTAAGTGGATTACATATTAGAATTGTTGAGAAATAGGGACAGTAGCCATACTATCTGATTGCCCTAACCCTAGGTCATTCAGGCTCCCTTAAAAAATATTTTGCCTAAAGCAATAAGAAAATAAATTATTACTAACTTGGAATGCTTCACTCCCAGAGAGAGATTTCAGCACTGGGAAGAAATAGTCTCAATCATTGATTCATCCAGTCAATTTCTATTTCTTCAGATAAAAAGTTATACACCAATAGAAGTGTAAGGATAATGATAGAACACTTAATATCAAATAAAAGAAAACCCCTCCATTAGGATCAAGTAGAAGGAAAAAGGACTCACAAACATGGACAGCAGTGTGGTAATTGTGGGGGCCAGGTAGTGTAAGGGGGATAAATGGTAATGGAGAAAATACATTTAAAAAATAAAAGAAAGAAAACCAAGATGTGAAAGAGATTTGAAAGACTTTAAAGTCCACATGAGGAGAGACTTGGTCTTTGCCTTCCACTTAGAATACATAATTAAGAGGACTTTGGCTCCAATGGGACACATTGGGACTGTAGAAGGACTGAACACTTTAAGGATTTAGAACATGTCTACAGTTGTCTCTGCCTTAATTACATAAGGGGAAAGCTTTTATTTTAACTCTGGCCAAGGAAAGCCTAGTCATGAAACTTTTTATTTGACGAAATGTTTACTCTCACAGGAAAGAGGCAGGGCTGTGCACAGTTGATGAGCCAACACTGAAGTGGTTATACATGAGCAGAGGGAGAGATCCAAGGAATGGGCATGGCAAGTTGCCAAAATTATCATGACATCAGGGTCATAGATCAAATCTATGACCTTAGTGCAAATCCTGGGAAATTTGTGTTTACAAAATACATGGCACAATCATGAAACTTCTAAAGATACTCTCCAAACAGTCATATATTCCAAACTGCTAAATTGTATATCACAATGAATAAAATGTTAATGTTTCGGAGACTTTGAAAGCAAACATGCTTATATATGCAGATTTCAGTTATAGAGAAACCTTTGTCCTAAATCAACTGTGCATACCTTTTCTTTACACAAATGCAGCCAAACTGCCAGGCAGCTGAAAGATAAAGACAAACACTGAGAACAAAGCACAGCATTAGAGCTAAAAGATATTTGACTCATGTTCCAGGGGTCCATGCTATGGGGTGTTTACTGTTCATGAAGAACAGGCAGTGCACATTGATTATGAGCTCAGTCAAAAGTCTCTCACACCCAATAAACCGTGTTGCATTTAGGAGGACTGGTTGGGAATGTCTGAGACTATCCTATCTGTATGACTCTTCTGGAAGTTCTGAGATAATCTTGTAGGACAATAAATATTATTGCTTGATCAATAAAAACCTCATTTTGCAACACTAAATTGATGATGATAAATAATAAATGAACAATTAACAACTTATGGCAAAGGTCTGAAATTCAACAGCTTTGAAGTTTAGTCTCAGTCCATTTTGAGCTCTGAAATCCAGAACACTTGAGCTCTTTCCCTCAGTTCCCTCATTCAGTTTCAGGTACTACCATGTACAAGTAACTTTGCTAGAAGATGGGAGATACCAACATGAATAAGAAATTCTAAAGGGGATAAATAGTAATGGAAAAATACAATAAAAAGTAAACTATGAAAAAGAAAAAGAAATTCACTATGTAATATGATTCTAGTTCAGTCACAGAGCATAAATTAATGCCTACATTATAGGAAACATTAGGATTAATGATGTAAGGAGTCAACAAGTTTTAAAACTGATTGAAAACAAAGGCTCTGTATATCCAAAACCCCTGTGTTTAACTCACGAAAGAGAGTAGAATCTAAAATATTTTTGCTCTGCATTTGTATTTATTGATTGTTCACATACACAACCCTTTAGGGAGGGCACAGTTTTTATCCTTTTATAAATATAATTCTTGGATTTCTACATTTCTGGAGGAAATAAAATATCATTGAAATTGTATAGCAAACAACACACCTCTGTAACAGGGAGATCTGGCTAGATCACTGGAGGGAGTGAGAAGAGGATAATCTGAGTTTTGGGAGGTGACTGTGCAAGGGCCACTATTTGGTCCTCTAGCCCTACATGCAGGTCCCCAGGAAGGCCATGTTACTAGGATTAAGTGAGGTTCACCAGAGTTTTTAGGGGCCATGGCTTGGGGGCCCCATTTTACAGCACCAGTTGGCAGATGAGACATCAAATCCTACTTGTGAGATGGAGTTATGGATGCAAGTTTTGTTTATATGTTCCCAGTTTGTCTGGGGTCTGTTCATGCTCATAATTATGGGTCTGTGTGTCTGGGCTATCAAGGGCTGTTCTGTATTAACTATTGGAGTAAGCCCACTTTGCAGAATTTTAACAGACTGGACCATGTACAGTGGTTATCCAATGTATAAGGAGGAATTGGATTTCTGTTGCAACACTGTTTGGCCCATGTACATTTTGGACTATGGAGAAAAATGGCCCATAACTGGTTCCATAAATTGCTACCATCATGAAGTTGGAGCATTATTGCCAATATTTTGGAAAGTAGGATGAAATCCTGTATGTCTAGGCATTCGGTATATTGCATAATTGGATTTTTGCAGAACCTGAATTTCAACAACGAATAAGATATGCTTGCAGACCTAACCTAAGGACTTTTAGCTGCCTGATACAAAGTTAGAATGTGGTCCTTTCCATCATTAAAAAGAACAAGGATTGAGAGTGAGTTAGGTTTAAAAGATTATTGCTGTATGAGTATAAAAGATATATAGAAGGGTATGAAAATTTTAAAGTTGAAAAGAAAGAATCCTCATTTCTTGGCTTGAGATATTCTATGCTTGCTTTCTTATCTTATGGGGACTTGATTTTATCCTTGCTATTTTGGCTATACTGGGGATTCTCTGCTGTTTGGAGCTTCATACCATGATGCCAGTTGCCATACCAGCTAGAGTGAGAGATCATGTCTCTGCTGTGATACTGGTTGGCCTATTGGTAAGTGAGAGAATGTCTCTGCTATTTGGGGCTTCAGGCCATTTGGATGTAGTAGAGGTCATTTGGAATACTGGTTTGTGTACCCCTTTAGAAACACTGTCTTTGCCTTAGAATTTGTTTTGTTTCTGTTTTATAAGAAAATTTAGCTTTCTGAGAATAAAAACATCACATTAAGTTGGAAAATAAAGAAAGAAGGTAAATATAAAGCATGTAGCTGCAATTCTAGTAGATATTGGAAGGATAAGAATTTTCCTTTTTGCTTTGTATTTTTATCTCTATCTGAGCCTTCTAGAATTTGGCAGTCTTAATGAGTGAGTGATGGCTTAAAATTTCTTTGCATAAAACCAATAAAGCCAGTTTTCAATTGGTGCTTTTATTAACCAAGAATTTGACTAGAATGTCATGCCCAAAAAAGGCATTTCTGCACTTTGGTTGTTACCAGAAAGCCTTGGGAAACTGAGATTAACTTTTGAAGCTAACAAAGGCCCACTGGAGAAATGGCCTTGTACCTTGTTTGGTCATGTTGGTTATGACAGTCTTTTCAGGGAAGGAACAATAGTTGCTTTCCTGAGAGATGGCAAGGAGGAACCTTAAGACACTTTGGGAACCTCAAAGACTTGAGGAAAATAGGTATTGCAGGGAAAGTCTTATGACAGGTATGTGGCTTGGCTTCTATGTGTGCTAAAGGGACAACTAAAACCCAATCCAAATGTTCCTTGTGGGAGTTCCAACAAAGCAGATTTAAAGAGCCTATGTGATTAATTGCTGTTCTTGTTGTGTGTATGCAAATAATCAAGCAAAATTAAAAACTGGCATTCCCTTTGATGACAATGAGGGTGATCTTAAGGAGAAAAATTGTGTTTCAAGGAAAATCATAATGCTTAATTGTGGATATTGGACTCTAGTGCAGCTAACTGTCCTCAAAGTTTTTTTTCACTTGGAAGCTGAACTGGTTTATGCATACAGATGTTACCTCAGCGGCTGATGACATCACCAGAGATGTTGAATTTAATGGCAAGAAGAATTTGTTAAATGGTCACTGCTTAATGGCATTACAGCAAAAGCCTTGCAACTGGATGTCTTCTCAAAGACAGTCTTGCAGACTCAGAGACTGTTTTATGATTTGTTGTATGAATTAAACTGTGTTTTGTTTCTGTTTTCATAGGGTGGATGCTTACGAGCTCATTTACCTGGTGATTGTTTACACAGTATAGACCTCATTTAGAAAACCCATCTGCATCCCAGCCTCCTGAGACTCAGCTGTTTGTCTGGACTATATAGTTGAGTTGGTGAAGTATGGGGTCATCTGTCAGCTTGACTTAAAACTGCTTTCCTTTTCTGTACTAACGGTTTAGACAGAAAAAGGTCCAGAAGTGTTAAAAGGGAGAACCTTAGAATACTCCCCTTAGCCTAAGTTAAGACTAGTGGATAAAAGAGCTTCAGACAAATGTGATATGCCTTGCTCACCTTCCTCCAAGGAAGTCATTCCTTTACAATATGGGGCATGGTAGGGTAGTCCTTATCATTATGCTCCTGACTATGTCTTCTAACCCTCTTGCCAAATTCGTCACCTCTAGATTATGACAAGGATGCCAACTTGCCCAGCAATGCCATCCTTTGGACACCATGCATACAACAATTCCCAAGGACAGCCAACTGACCTAGACTTCGCAAAATTCTTCTCCCTCACAGAAAGGCCTCCCTCTATTCTATACTCCCTTTCTGTTAGGGATTCTCTAGACCCAAGGCTAGGTAGGACTATATTCTTGGTCGAAGAACAAGACCTTCACCCATTTGTCTTTATAAGACTGCAAATGTCCAACAGTGTTAAAGGGGGGATTATGACAGAGGGATCTAGCTAGATCACTGAGGGATAGGGAGAGACCCCTGAGGTGATGTGAAAGGCTGCTCTCCCCAGAGTTGGGGAGAACCTCGAGGTGGTTCAAAAGAGCTTGCCTTCCCCAGGAGAAGAAGAGGAGCCGTAAGAGGAGGCTGCCTAAGGGAACAGTAAAGAAGCTAGCATGGTATATGAACCAGCCCAGTGCACCAGCACACATTGCCCTGGCAACTGAGAGGCTTGGCATGACATAGCAGAAGAAAGCTCACAGAGACACATGAACCCAGGTAGTGAAATGTTTAGACAGAGGAAAAGACCCTACTATTGGCTTCTGCTACACATAGGATTTTAGATCAGTACTTTAAAAACAGAAGGCATGTGGAGAATCTCCTTGCCTTTGCTTGCCCAGTCAGAGGCTGGGCCACATGCCTCACTGGTAGTGGCCCACATGACACCAGAGCTCCATGCTGCATGCATCCAGGACTACCCCCTTCTCCACTCTGACAGCAGAGCACAGACACAGAGTCCAGAATGTTCATCAGCCCTGGGAGTTCAATAGGCTTTGGGCAACAGGGCTCCACTGGCAAATATACCTGCACAACTGGCTGTGCTGATCTGACAGTGGCCTCAGGTCCCAGATGAAGGAAGTTGCATCAAAGCAATGGCAATGTCAATCACACACTTGCACACTCTAAGAAGAAAGCCTGAAGCCAAAAGCAGTACCTATCCATGTAGCAGTGTTGGGCCCCAGCAGGAAAGGTAAGAATGGAGAGGGGCACCTGGGCACTGACTCTGGTTCTGGGGGTGGCTGGATTCTTTCTACATTTTGTGGAAGAGATTAGCCTGGAGCCTCCACCAAATTGAGCAACCTGTTAACAGACTTTTTTCTTCCCCACGAATTTTTGCATTATGCTTGTGTTCAGCAGCAGGTGGCTGAATCCCACTTTGTTCAGTAACACCTCAGCAAACTTGTCAATTGCTATTGTGGCATGGCATTTAGAATTTTATTTTTCTTGGACTTATATCCCCAACTGTATTATAAGTTCTTAGGAGACAGAATTCTGAGATTCATACTAATGGGTTAAGAGTACCTATCTCTGGAAATTAAGGATACTGGATGGCCAGAAATCTTTTCTACAGTGTTGGTTTCTCATGTGAGACTACACCCATCAGTGCAATCTCTGGTCAAGGTGAAAGTAAAGACAAGTGTTAAAGTAAGTCAAAGAAGTTCAGTGAGTATGGATGGGCAAGTTGATTAGAAATTAAAAATCAAAAGGGTAAATAAAAACCCTGAACAATGTCTATATACATATCACTGAGTCCTGAGCACCTAGGAGTGTGATATCCTTTATATATGTCTTAAATGAATTCATGAATCAATTAGTCTCCCTCTATGACAAAGTGATGAGCATAAAGGTCCTCAGATATCAAGTAGCTTGGCCATGTACTGTGAGAGAAATCACTCGATCTGTCTGGCTGAAATGATAAGGTCATCCACACATTGTTCATATGGATAGAACGGAGACTAAGTGATGAGAGGGAGCAAGTGAGGGAAAACAATAAATTTCATGGAGGACTTATTACATGTTAAGCATTGTGCTGGGTCCTTTATATAAAAGGTCTCATTTGATTCTTAAACATCTCTATAAATTAGATACGATCATTCATTCTACAGGTTAAAAATGAGAGTAATAAGTATAATAAGCAGACTCATTCAAATGAAATAGGAAGAAGTGAAATAGTGTTCAGCTTAGAGATATAAAACATCAGAAAATAAATTGTCCTTCAAAATGTTGACATGTGATTTAACACTATTAGTAGAAATAATAGTAAGTAAAATGCTTACTATTATGTATATATTTGCACACATATGCACATTTCCATTGGATAATAAAATTAAAGTACCCCTTGGAAAAAAATAATGAACAAATCCAAAACACTGTTTACCAAACCCCCTTATAACTGATCCCAATTCTGTTTTGGGAGAAACTGCTCTCTAAGGAGAAATGAACTAAGTTTTAGTTTCAACAGTCACTGTCTTTGTGTGTCATTTATGAATACATTGGGCCAAATGTTGAATGTGATAAATGACTGTTTTATGATATACATGACGGCCTCTACAATATTGGTTGCTAAATGTGTCATCTTTAGCTAACAAGTTAGGCTAAATCTTAGATGAAAGAGATGGTTCTCAATGTAGAATCCCCTAAACACTGTAATCCCCATGTGTATATTCAACAGGTAACCCCAGTTATCAGTTACACAAATTTGCACACTGAAGGAGTTTTAGATATTACATGAAATTTCAATATTAAATAGGTATTTTAAGCATATCAATTTCTGCATATAAAGAGTGACTAGTACATCATGAATTGCAATGTCATACTAGCTCTGTGGAACAACGGCTTTCAATTTAAAGAATAAAACACCCTCCAGCTGAAGAAAATTCTCACATTACAATATGTTTAAAAGAATCTATTCCAGTTGTGGTTGGTTGTCTATGAGAAATCTTTTTCATAGAAGGAAAAAAACTGAACATTCCCATGTGAAAGTCTTTCTTGCAAGAGAAAAAAAACTGTATGTTGCATTTTATACAAACTAGGTGAATTCAAAATGATGGATCATTTCAAAAATATTCATTATACTATTTACTTACATAAATGTGGTTGTATAAAAAGTAAAAGAGGAATGCATTCACAATTGGTTTAAGTAATTTTCTCTTGGCAAACCACCATATAAAACAGGGGCGTCATGGCGCCACAGAATTCTGAATTGTGGTGGAGCATCATCAGTACACATGGCATTAATCTTTGTCTCGTTGCAGGAGACACCCTTGCTTGCATTAGCAGGCTGCCTCTTAAATGTAAGATGGTGTAATGTAACTCAGGTTTAAATAACACAATAAATACGATCATTTTTCTTTAGTCTTTCTCACCAATCTCCTCCAAGCCCTGTTTGTTAAAGTGCTTCAATGTTTACACATTGTAATGTAAATAACAACTTCTTGGGTTTGGGGAGGGAATTTTTCCAAAAGAGCATAGTAAAGGAAGAAGCTAAAGAGGTTATTATCAAGTATTTTTATTTAATATGTTCAATAATTAAAAGACTTTTTAAAAAATCAGCACATGTATATGAACATAGCATAACTACTTCTCCCACTTTCCTATTTCTCTTTTAGAAAACTGACAGTCCAAATATTTTGGAAATCTCACTGTTTTATATCACTTCAGGCTCCTCATGACAAGGGGAACATTTAGCTGTCTTTAACATCTTCTAATTAAATACTCAAAGCACTCTTAAATTTTTGTCCAAATATAGATATATTTTAAAATAACAGATTTTTCCAAATGTATTTTTCTATTAAACTGAGAGGCTTTCCGAAACTGTCCCCACTGAATAGAATGGCTATTTAAGGAAACAAGCTATTTATGTGAAAATATTAAGAGGGATGATTTTGATAACCCACACTCAAGGCCAAAATAAGGATCATTGGGACTTTTACTAAAGAAGTTAATGGAGGCCAGGCCATTGGCAAATGACCTTGAAATCCCTAGATGTAGCCTCAAATTGGCTTCAGCACAAGCTTATTATTAATGCAGACAGCTAGTTTATACCATGAAAAGCACATGGTATCTCTCTCTGAAACCATAACTGTCACTCAGGCACCCCCATATATAAATATAACCACCAATGTGACAGCACTTTTACATATGAAAAATTCATTAATCAGTATTTTATGTTGCCTGAGAAAATTATTATCTGCTTAATGGCAACTTTATATATATAGCAAAGAACTATCATATAAAGGTATTTAAATAAAGGATATTATTTTACAATACTGGAGTCAGAGTTTAAATTCTATTTTCCTCTCTGATTTGTAATGCCCCAGAGACACATATCAAACCTCTTATTTTAGATATCTCAACATGTTATAACTATTTCCTCTAATGTTTCTCAAAACTGATATGATATATTTTAGAACTTCACACACGCTCACATACACACACTCTCACACACTTACTCTACTCAGTCAGAAAGGAATTGTTTGCTCAGTTTGCAGATATGAAATCATTAGGGACTGGGTTTTACTTTGGGAAATTTGAGTACCATGTATTGTTAATGTAAAATAAAGAAATAAAGGCTGGGAAGTTAGAAGATTATTTTTTTTGGAAATGCTTGTTTAGAGTTTGAAAAAAAAAGGAAAAAATCTCCTAATGGTAAAGCATTAACAAATACTTTTTCATATGAATAAAATCTGTAATCAGTTAGATAAGAGCAATGTGCCTTTTTTTGGCATTTAATCAAACAATGAAATCATATACACATTTCCTGACACAAAAGACAAATGATGTAATAATCTGAAGGAGTTTCTCTATCTCCTTGGAACTTTGCATACTTGACTTGTTTTCCATATTTTGTGACTTTAAATGGTGGGAAAATTATATTAAAATGCTTGTAGCAGTTCCTCTAAACTAGCATCCTTTTTGTTTTATTGTATTTAATATAAAAGCAGCAATTATTTGATTTCAAAGTTATGAAAATATGTACCTTATGAGAAAACAAGCAATTTAAGCTTTAATTGGTGTCATTTTTCACAGAACTGGCAAGATTCTTGCATCCCTGGCACATTGTTTTTCTATAAAACTGCAGAGCTGCCTTCAATGAATGTTTTACGAACACAAAAGTTGTTATATGAAGGTATATGCATAGATGTCTGGAAATATAAGATTTCTGGTGGGAGTTATTTACAAAAGATGTATTTCATTTGTTACTGTGCGTGGAACAACTCCTATTATTCTAAATGTTTCTCTCTTCTCAATAAGACTGTTCTTAGCTCATGTCTCTAAAACATTGCGGCGTATATCTAAAGTAGAATAAAAGCGGGTCCTTTGATGATGGAAAATACAGTGCTTGTGAGAAAAGTAAAAAGGAATAATAATTTTAATTGAAAAGAGACCATATTATAACATTGAAAGGCTAATTCTGGTTTTAATCAGGAGAAAGACAATATACAATATACAATATACAATATACACTAGAAGGCTTAATATATATGAACCACAAAACTTTCTGTTTTTCTGAGATGTTGGTTTACTATGGATACTTTTACTTACTCTGTTCAGCTTCTACATTTTCCATATTTTTTAAGATTACATATCATCCTGAAGGACTTCAGTTTTGTCTAATTATTGACAGATTTCACAACCTCAGCATTTCTAAGGACTTGAGAGGTTTTTACACCTGAGAAGGTATTTGTTTTTATTGTTTGAATGCAGTTACCAGCACTATGGCCAAGCCTTCATATCCAACAGATCAAAATAAAGATAAAGGATATCTTTTTAAAACCTATCTAGATGATGCCCTGGCTGGTGTGGCTCAGTGGATTGAGTGCTGGCCTATGAACCAAAGGGTCGCTGGTTTGATTCCCAATCAGGGCACATGCCTGTATTGCAGGCTAGGTCCCCAGTAGGAGGTGCACAAGAGGCAACCACACATTGATACCTCTTTCACTCTCTTTCTCCTTTCCTTCCCTTATATCTAAAAATAAATAAATAAATAATATATCTAGATGATTTCTCTGATCAGTCAGTTTAGAGAAGCACTGAAAATATATGGATTTAATGTCGAGAGAGTCCTATTGGGTAACAAGATTAAAATAGTATTCTTATATCTTATTTACACCTTTGACTGTTGTTTTATGTTGGCAGTATTTACTGATAACAGAGGCTAACATATACTGAGTGTTAATATATGCCAGGCACTATGTTAACCACCTTATATGCCTACATCCCAGCAGTACTATAAATAGCAGTACGTAATTCTGTCCTCTTTAGAAACGGAGAAATTCTTTGTTAGGGACTAATCTACAATGGTCATGCAGCAGGTAATGGACAAGTAAGAACTAGAATCCATATCTGTGTGCTCTAAAAGTCACTTTTCTGGCCACTGTTCTAGACTAGGAGATTCAAACATACATAGGACAACAAGAGTTTTTGAAAGCCTTTTCATGTTGGCTGCCCAAGTAAAACATTCATGCTACTAGGGCTGATGGCACCCAAACTATTGATATCCCTGTCATTATTATTTGCATTGGTTTGATACCATTCTATTTCAAAATGAACCACCCAAAACTGAGAATAACCTTCCCATTGTTACCACTTTCTATGAATATCAATACTAAAGGGTTTAATATTGATATTCATATTAATGAGCTCAGTGGAAACAAAAGTATATCCAATCCATGTATAAACTGCCACCTATTAACTCACTAGTCCACAACTGCATGAAAACACTACAAAAACATGACAAAGTTGCTGGCAAGGAAGTTAAAAAGATTTTTTTTTCTGGGAAACCAAGAAATTCATTTCCAAATGAAAATCAATGCATTTGGCATCTTTGAAAGATGCCATTTGATCTTGGCAGTTTCCCCTGATGCTTCCAGTGGGGGTTACAGATCTGCCCTTGGTCCCCCTCAGCATTCTGGGCTCATTCCTGTCAGAGTACTTAGCCCAGGGGTGTCAAATTCATTCAAACTAATTTTCACCGGGGGGCCACATCAGCCTCCCAGTTGCCTTCAACAAGCTGAATGTAAGGCTCCTTGCCCCAAGTTAAGGAGTAGTTACATTTATACAGTCCTAAAATTACATTCACATTCTGCCTTTTGAAGGCAGCCATGAGGCTGATGTGGCGCCTGGTGAAAATGAGTTCGACACCCCTGACATAGCCTGTGAACCCCTGAGGTGTAAGGTTTCTGATGTCTGTCTCTCCATCCTCAGATCCACAGGCATACTGTTCTGGGCATACTTCTGCCCATGGTCAATACTTATTTTTTCTATAAAGGGCCAGAAAATAATTATTTTAGGCCTTTAGGGCTATACAATATCTGTGGCTATTGTATCTCTGCTACAGTAATCTAAAAACAGTGACTGACAACATGTAAGTAAATATGTGAGGCTGTGTTCCAATAAAGTTTTATTCATGGACACTGAAATTTGAATTTCAGACAATTTTTATATGACACAAAATAGTATTCATCTTTTGATTTTCTCAATCATTTGAAAATGTAAAATCTATATTTGACTCATGGGACATACAAAACAGTCAGAAGACCAGAATTGTCCCAAAGGCTGTAGTTTGCTGACTCCTACTCTAGGCAATCAATAAACATTTGCTCACTGGTTGAATGGCTAAATAATTGTGAAAAATTAGTCTCTCTTTGCACTGAATGAAATGAGGCCATACATATAATAAATGAAAGTGTATATCATCACATTCAATTTTGGATTTAGAAATAATTGTAAAAGACAGAAAAAGTTCTTCTGAGGTAATAATTAGTAGGCAAAGCCAAAATGGTGCAGGTCCACATAATATCAAGCTAAAGATTTCTGGAAAAATCCAGATTGTGTATTGACTGACATAACATAAAACCACTGTAGTCCTTCCTCACTGACAAGCAAGGAATTTGGTACCTTTTTTTATCTGCTTCTGTGATATCTTGCTCAGCATCCTATTTGATCTGTTTTGGAGAATCAAGAAACTTCTATACCCATATCTGGCTCTCACTCTGTGTCCCTCATCCAGGCTCATAGTAATTATTTAATTATATGAGCACTCCAACTGCTTCGCTTTCAAAATTCTCATAGGTGATTCTTTGAGCAGCTCTGATATCTTTCACATGTAATTGCATTGTTGTGCTCTGGCATTTTGCACAGTACTGCTTTGGGATTTAGAGTAATTTTTAGCTTGTGAGAAGGAAATATCTTGCAAGACAGAGTTCATCCAGGTGGATCTGCAATGGTAATTGCAGAGCTGTGCTAGTGCCAAGGTGAAGGTGAAGCTGGGGCAGTGGTAGAAGTGGGCACACTTTGTCCTTCCCTGCCTCTTGGAATCCCTAACCTCAGAAGAACAAATTCATGCCTCAGACCCATTAACTCCTATGAAGAATGTTAAACAATAAGACTTTACAGTAATGCATCCCATCACTTTCAAATAGGGGTTTCTTAAAATGGCCAGTCCTGACCAATATAATACCCTTCTCTTCTGATGTTGCTGAGATGCCTGAACTTCTAGGAGACAGTTAAGTCCATGGCCCTCTCCTTATTAGTCAGGCCAGGTCAATCCCCTCACATGTCATCACTTTTCTCCAGCCCAAATCAGTTAAAAGCAAGAAAATACATAGATTGTTACTTGGTTTACAAATCAGGAAAAGTGATGTCCCTTATTTTAGAGTTTCTTCTTTGAACTTTATAAACTGGTATATGGCTCTATTTACAAAATATAGTATTTAATCTCTTCTCTGGCCGGAAAATATCTGACTCCAACAAAAAATGGAGGATGGCATTGTGATATTGGGGGATTCAAGACAAGGGCTCAGAGCCATCGACATAATATGTGATCACAGATTTATTTGTTGAGGTACTTTTCCATCCTCACCCTGTATGACTGGGATTTCCAAAAGAGTGAGGACTCTGTCTGCTTCTACAATTGTGTGAACAGGGCCCAAGGTACAGGTACTCAATTAAAATGTATTGAAAAAACACATTTTTCAATGTATTTTTTTGCTGACAAATGAACATACTTGTTTACTTATGACAGGAAAGAAAAAGCCACTTCCAACTCTACATATACCACAGTGCCAGGTAAAACACTCAGCAAATGTCTCTGCTTCAGTTTAAGGTTTGCTCTTCTCTAGCATGCTCCTATGTCTGCTTCTACTCAACTCATCCGTCATGTGATTTTGGCCTTCTGCTCCCTTTATCTCATATTCCTTTTTTCTTTACTGAGTTCATCTTAATTCACTGGCTTCTTTTTTTCTACCTCCATATTTAGGTGCTTCCATGGCTCTTGTTGGCTTAAATAATATTTCGTACTTCCTGAAGTCACACCTCCCTAGTGTTTGCCAGCAGTGAGGATATCAGCAGTTGTCCTAACTGCCAGTTTTCTTAGAGACCTCATGATACATTTCAATTAGATCCATCTGTTTCCAAACATTGGTCACAAAGTCTAAGTCTCCTGTGACATGGCAGGAGATCAGAATACCAAAAAATGGTGACGAGATTATTCAGGAGTTTATGAGTGTCTACACTAAGAAAGAAATCAAAGAAGTATAAGAATATGAACACAGGATGGTAAAAGAAAAATACTATATTTGCCAACCAACTGATTATGTAATAGGAAGGGAAATTAATTAGGATGCTTATGGTCAATTGTCAGAAACCCAAATTTAGCTACCCTGTACAAATTAGGTAGATAGATGATGATAGATTAGATGATAGATAGATGATAGATAGATAGATAGATAGATAGATAGATAGATAGATAGATAGATAGATAGCAGATAATTAGACTGCCTTGTGAAACCCAAGGCTTAGAATTTGGTTCAGTCTCAGGGAAAAGATGCAATCAGGCACTCACAAGTATTAGCTAACTCTCTGTCTTTCTCTCTCATCTTTGTTCTCTGCACATGTGTTCAATTTTTCTCTCTCTCTGATTTTCTCGGTTTGTTAAATCATATAGCTTTTTTAAATGGCAGTACAGAATGGTCCAAACACTTAAGGTTCAAACTCCAAATCTCTGGAAAGAGGTTAGTTCAAGTTCTTATCCTTGAACAAGTTCACTATTAAGCTGCAACCATGTGGCAGAGGGTGAGTGAGTGGAGGAAAAGGCACCACATGTGTGCTACCTAGCAGAAAATCTTATGAAGAGTGTACTACAAAAGGCTAAGAATGAGTTAAATATGCCTCCAAAATCAAAACCTCCAACTTCAAACACATGATAGAACTCTCCCTGTGAACAGAGAGGAAGAAGAAGCAAGAAAGGACACCAGGAAATCAGTAATTTTCTCTGACCCATGAAAGAAAGTGGAGCTCAGACATCATCATTTTAAGGCATTAAAGATTGTTATTGGATATATCATTAGACTTTTAGGTTCTAGGTCCTCATTTCCTATTTTATTATAAGTGAAGCCCAGAAATGATGGAGAAATGAATGTTAGCTAGAATGAAATGAAAATTATATGGTAAATATAGGGAAATTCTCATGGAAAATTAACTCAAACTGGACAATTAACAGATATCATTTTTTGGTTCCACCTTTACACACTATGTTCAGGTACTCTGCTAATGACTATGGATACCAGGTTGAATACTATAAGGTCCTTTCCTAAATACTCTCACTTTCAAGTAAATATCTATGAGTCAATATTAACACTATATACAGAGTTATGGGTTCATGTTGGAAGGTGATTTAATTCAGATAGACCATCAAGGAAGACTTGATAAGGGAAGTGGCATCTCACTTGCAGATGAGTAGGAGTTCATCAGGTAAAGAAAGTATAGGGAAGATATTCTGTGCAAATGGTTCAACACAAACAGTCTTTGACAATATCATGTTTTCTAGTTTTGTTCATTCTGAGGACCAGAAAGTTCATAAGGAATAATTAAATTTATCTCATTTAAGGCCAATATCAACACACCTGAGCTGTGGGCACCTTATGAGCACAACTAAGTAATTGATAAAAATCTTTGAAACAATTCCATGGAGTGAGAAAAATATATGCAATTCTCTGAATCTTAATTCTATACAGCAATTTTTAAGTGACAGTCTGAACTTCTCTGTGGCCAGCTGAACCTTCTGTGTGAGCCTCCCATTATTTTTGACCTTCACTAGTATGCACTGGTTTTGTTATCATTTGTTGTTAGTTACAGAAAATTCTTATTTGGGGGGATGGTCACATTTCACTCAATATCAAATCTACCACAGTTTCCTCTAAGACACTCTGTAAACATTTTGGCCCCAAGGACAGTGCCCTTCCCTTCTGGACAGCCTATGGCTCCTCAGCTGTCAGTCTGTGTACTGTATCCATTTGCTCAGTCCAGCATGCTGCATCCCACCTTCAGAAGGTAGGCTCGACTCTTGTGAGGCTGCATTTTGTCCCTCTGTGCTCTGTGTGACAATGAGTCTCCAACATGAAATCAAAACTCCCATAAGGCAAAAATGAGACTGCCACCATATTTCCTGCTAAATGCTATTAAAATTGTATGTGGATGCTATATTTAAGCAGTGTATTTTACCATTTCGCTATCATAGCCACATGTCCTACTTAAAGGTATAAAAAGTAATATATATGTATATGGTTTTTGTAGGAAAGTAAATAATTGTAATTTTATCTGAGTGCTTGTGAGTAACAGAGGAAGGGAGATGTCCCAGAATGGGCAAAAGAGTAAAGGGTATAAATGGTTAATGTACTCAACAAGCATACAGCCCGAGTTGACTAGAGCTAAACTTATTTAAGACAAAAATGTAGAGGCATGCTTTTGTGTGTGAATTCACAAAAAAAATGTTTTTAAACTTTAGGGAATTTTTAAAATAATTTGCCTTTTAGAAGGAAAATTCTTCTTATTAGGTTATCAATAGAATAACAGAATAAGTTTTAATTTTTACATTAACACTCTAAAAAATTCAATGATAAAGAAACTAACTGAAAAGTAGTTTACTGAGGTTTGAAACAGTATGAAAAGATTTGAGCTGAACTCTGTTTTGTTTTATTTTTTACAGTCATTCCTTTTCTATAATCACAGCCATGAATCTGCTTGCATCAAGAAGTGAAATGCTGTATATTTTCAAAGCAGTAAAAATTCCTTAAAATAGTTCCAGTGGTTCAAAATATGCATGATGATCAAAATAGCCATCTATAAATACTGTCGATCTATCATGTGATATATAAACATTATCAAATATTTTTACATTCACATATGTATATATATGGAGTGGAAATGAAAGAAGGCAGAGAGAGAATATTTCTGTTAATGCTTGCAACTATTTGGCAAAATATATACCCCACAATATGACTATACTACATGGGACTTATGGGAATATGTCTTCCTGCATTGTATACACACACATAAGCATCGAAGTTGGAATGTTCACATGTACACATGCATACATATTTTAAATAACACTTTAAATGCAGTTTGAAAATGCATATGTATATACATACTCACACATATTCTGAAATGCTATCATTCAACATAATTCATGATGTGTACTGAAATGTATCAAAGCAGAAACACATTCCAGAAAGAAATACTCACTGGTGCAATTAAATCATAAAGAAGTTTAATTTGTTCACTTAGTAGCTAAACGTTTATTTCAACATTTTGGCCAGCAGTTCCTTTAATGAAAATGTACCTGGAATGAATTAAATTTGGTTATTATTTAAGTACATGAGTTAAAGTGTTTCTTCAGGGACTGCACTTATGCTTTGATGCATTTCAATGGATACTGTTCTTGAAAATGCCTGTTTCAACTCCTTTAAGCTGGAAACCTGAAAATCCCCACGATAGTCTGGTTTATGAAACTAGTCATGAACATCTTTGGGATACAGGGCCTAGAGGAACAAGGTGTTCTTTTTAACATCATAGCCTTATTGAGATATAATTCACATGTACAATTCACACTTTTAAAAGTATGCAATCTGATGTTTTTTAGACTATTGACAGACTTGAGCAACCAGTACAATGACTTTTGAGTATTCTCATCACACCAAAAAGAATCCCAGTATGCATCAGACGTTGTTTACCATTTCCTCCCATCTCACCCTGTGTCCAGCCACAGGCAACCTCTAGTTTTCTTTCTGCCTCTCTTCTGGAAGTTTCATATAAACAGGACAATACAATATGTGTTCTGTTCTTACTGGCATCTTTCATCTGGATTACTGTGCTTAAGCTTTATCCGTGGGGTGCCATCTATCTGTACTTCATTTTTATTGCTGATATTAATGATATTCCCCTCTATGGATTTATCACATTTAATTTATCGATTTATCTGTTGATGGACATTTGTGTTGTTGCTACGTTTTGCCTATCAACAATAATGGTGTTATGAATATTTGTGTGTAAGTATTTGCATGGGCATGTTTTATTTCCTTTGGATACACAGCAAGGAGTGGTGTAAACCCAACTGTTGGGCCACATAACAACCCCCTGTTTAACCTTTTTGAGAAACTACTAGACTGTTTTTCCAAAGTGGCCACACAATTTTACATTTCTACCAACAATGTATGAGGATTTCAGTTTCTCCATGGACAACTCACTTTGATGTCTAAGGACATTCTTCCTAATTCATCAAATCAATATGTTTCCTAAGTGCTGGATTCTGTACTCTAGTGTGATACAGCCACACAGGTAAGACATACCCTCCCTGATTTTCTATTCTATATGCTTAGCAAAAGCATTCTGTGGACCCAGAAATATCAGCCTTTCTCCAAACACACCATGAATGTTTTCTCAAGAATGCCATATACACTGTGTGTTATCGACTGAAATATGAGAGATTGGTCCAAAGTGAACTCTGCCACTTGAAACCTATGTGACACATCCCACTCCACCAGCAAGCCAAGTATGGAAGGAGATACAGATGCTATCTGAGATCAACTTAATGTGTTTTAAAAATACAAATCCTAAATCTGTTTAAACAATAGTAACTTGAGAAATATATCAATTCAGTGAGGAAAGATAATCCTATAGGGTTTTTAGATTCTTTTGATTAAGTACTCTCTGATGTTCTCAGAAGGGACTTCAGTCTTTCACTGCTAGAGTAATTTTAGATGCACTGTTGTCCTTTCCTAACACCATCATTTGCTACATGTTTTAAAATTTTAAATAAATTATAAATTGCTGGACTATGTAAATGTTCCAGATTGTTTTGCTATATCCAAAACAACCTTGAAGAATAAGGGAAATGCTAATGAAGGCCAACAAATTTAAGTAACTGAACTATTCACTTTTTCATGCTTTTAGCATACTATAGACACATCTTACTGAATAATTATATAATGTATGTACATTATATAATGTACATACATTATTCAGTATATAGATACTGAATTATGTAATATATATTATATACTGCATATGAAATATTCTGAATATCTCATAGTGAATATAAAATACTGAATAGTGAATATACTGAACATATACTGAATTATGAAATATATATATGTGTGTGTGTGTATATATATATATATATATATATATATATATATATATATCAGGCCTTACCATAGTGGAATACTCTGTTTTATAGTGAAGCTAATGCACAAGAACAACAATTATAATGGTGATGATAAAAATAACACCCCTGCCCTGGCTGGTGTGGCTCAGTGGATTGAGTAGCTCATTGAGTGGAATGAGCTATGGAACCAAAGGGTTGCCGGTTCAATCCTGGTCAGGGCACATGCCTGGGTTACAGGCCAGGTCCACAGTAGGGGGCATGTGAGAGGCAACCACACACTGATGTTTCTCTCCCTCTTTTTCTCCCTCCTATGTCCTCTCTCTAAAAGTAAATAAAATCTTTAAAAAAATAGCACCCCTAAACCACACTGTGTACTAAGATATACACTAATTATTTTACATATCTAATGTTACTTAATCTTCACAGCAACCTATTAAAATAGGTGTAATCAATCTTTCCAATTTACAGATGAGAAAACTGAGACTGGGAACTTAAATTACTCCTTATTTGTTATGCAGTGAGTGATGCTAGGTCAAGGCCGACTGGAAGCCAGGTTTGTCTGAGTCTGGTGTAACCTCCAACGCATGCTCTACCTAGCCAAAAGGGCATTCACTGCTCCCTCAAAGAAGGAAGATAGTTCTGACACGTATTTTCTTTTTTTTAATTACAGTTGTCTGCGAAATGTATTTTCTACAGCTACAATGTAAAGCCCATTATTTTAGTGGGTCATTGGGAACAAAATACTGTTTATAGTTTTATAAATGTTATATCTCTTTACATATTAACTGTTTTCCAAAAGTAAGTAGAATACTTCATGTTTGATAGAATACAAACTCACAAATAATAATTTATACTAGCCTTATGACTACTGCATAATATTTCAATCAACATATAATGAAAATATAACTACCAACATGTTAAATCTGAAAAATAATATTACATTGAAAAGGGGCTTTGTATTAGAAAATGTCTAATACCTATAGACATAAAGGGTTTTCATAACCTTAATAAATGAAATGTACTTATAAGCATAAAGTAGTTACATATTCCAATTAACAGTAAATTGTTATGAAATAACTATAAAATACAGCATATGTGCTTAAATATCACTTCATTATCTCTATTTTGTAACTATGAATTTTAAAATACTAAAATAATAGTTTTCTTGTGAACACAAATAATGAATCATTGTTAAAACAAATAACTGTATTTTGTCTTTTCACTCAGAGCCCTGTTCCTGAAACATACCAGAATTTTAACCAATGTTTTAAGATACATGTTTAATCGGTGACCTGTATTCTGCACTACCCTCCAGGTACTTTTCATTTATTTTGCTAAAACTAAAATGTCTTTGTCATGTTTGCTAATTTCACAGAAATTAGAAGCAGCATTAACATTGTCCTTAGTCAATATTCAATAAAACCCCTGAATTTAAAAGTTATTGTGGTCAAAACTGTAAATGAGCTACAGAATCCACAGATAAAGGCAGTTAAATAGATTTAACCACCTGTGAGGTATAATAACCATGCTGAAATGTGTGGCCTGGAGTGTTTTCATTGCTATTATAAAAGGACACATATACATAAAAGCAAGAGAATCATTCAGATATGACCATTAATAAATGATTATCATATAATAAGCAATAAATAATCACTAATTAATCCAGTATTATGCAATATTCAAAAATAAATTTAACATTACCTCTTAGAAAACCCATGAATTTATTAATCATACACATATAAGAATACTACTCATCATCTCAATAACACATTCTCAATACTAGAAGTGAAAAGATCTAGAGAGATTCCTGGGTCCAGAGAAGGCCTATATCAGAATCATTTAAAAGTATGTCACACAGAACATAAAATTGGTATAGAGAGAAAATTTTAGGTAATTCTACATTTTATATTTTAAGAAGCATAGTCTACATAATTATTGCATAAATGTAATCTGCTGATATTCACTCATTAAACATAATTTAATGCCAGATATACTTGTATTCTGTAAGCCTATACTCAACCTTAAATAATATTCCTTGGTTAACAAATATTTATTAAGTACATATAGTGTACTAATATGAAGTGAGTGGTGTTTTGAAAGCCACTGGCCTAAAATTCAAAGTTATATCTCTATAACTAGTTAGTTCTGGATATTCAAGACTTGGTTTTCTCATATGTAAAATAAATTAATTCTACCCACCTCATAGCGTTATTTCAAATACTATATTAACTGAGAAATGTAAGTAAAAATATTCTCTAAATTGTGAAATAGATCACAAAATTGGTCAAATTAATTACCATTTATTTACATGAAATAATCATTGCCTAATTTTCAAAACCTGTTTTAAACATTCAGTTTGGTAAACGCAAATTCAAATATGTTTTCAATAGATTAAATTACTTCTATTTATAAAAATTATTAACAAACCTATAGTCTAAATTCATATAATTAGAGGAGTGACTTTGAATCAGCTAATTTGTAGCAAATTTGTCAGTCCAAATGTGTTTTGAGTATCTATCAGTACTAATACCTTGTGTGTCTACAATGATATGGATATTTTCTTCACTTTTTCAATTTTCTTTTGTCTATATGATATCAAAATGATCAACTGTTACTCTTATTACATACAACTAGAAACAATAAATTAATTTCCTCTCTTGCAATTGATGGCATAATTTTTCCAACACTCTACAATCCTGGATTACTAAACAGAGTTGTAAATCTTCTCCAGGGTTCTCTTCAGTTTCCTATTTTCTATGAAAAAAAAAAACTTTCCTGTAAAATTAAGATACAACTGAGCTGACAAGCTGACTCAATCTTGGGATAATTAAAATTGTCAAGTAATTTTCCGGATATGGCCTTTTGAAATTGAGGTAGAGATGACCAAGAACTTTGGGCAAATGATAGTATTTACAAAGAAAGAATAAGCAACTAGAATCAACTGGAGACCTTCTGTGATTGTATTTGAGGTACACGAGTGTTAAACTTTTATGCATATTTATTAATTCACTCAACAGACATTATGCATCAAGCTATGCTCTAGGAGCAGCAGGAACATAAAGGTAAATATTACCCAGACCATTCACATAAGGATTATGCCTGAATAATGGAGCTGAGAAAGACAAATTAAATATAGATGCAGACAAAGATACAGATTCCAATATAGCTGTGCACCACAACTATATTTTAAGGTAGAAATTGGTGTGCCACTAAACATGTACAAATATAAAACTATGGGAGGTGACGACCTAAATTGAAGGATTGGGAGAAACTTCTTAGAATATATAGGGTCTTGGGCATGACAATGTGGAAGACAGGCTTGTTAGGCCTAGGACCAGTGAGCACAAACACTCAAGAGTGGGAAACTCTAAATTGAGTTAGGACAATAATGAGGCCATTTGTCTAAAGTAAAGGAGCCTAAATTAGGTAAAGCCATATAATGGGAGGATATTGAATATCAAATTAAAAATATTTGGCTACTATCTGGTAAACTTTTTGAAACTTTTGAGAAGGGGCATACAAGCCATTGTATACTAGAGGGGAGGTTTCATGGGAATGTTAAGTGGGCAAATGTTCATAAAAGAAATTAAAATGATGATAAAGAAGGGAAGAACAAGGAGTACTGCAGCAGCAGGATGCAATGCAAATGCAAGTGGGAAGTTAAAGAGGCCTCTACTTAGCTACAAGAATGAAAGAGAAAGAAAAAAAGGTTGTAAAGACATTTTAGAGAGACGATTGGCAAGGAGCAGTAACCATTTGGATTTAGAGTTAGAGATTATATATTTTTTCCCTTTGGCAAGTATTATCTGGCATTTATCCTGTAAATTTCCATGTCTGCTAGAGCTATTGGGGTAACAATAAAGGGAGGAAGAAAGAAAGGAAGGATGATTTACCTATTCTTCTCCATCTTTTTAAGCAATATTTGAGAGGGTGAACAACCCTAGTATATCATGTGCTCGCCCTTTATTTAATTTTTCACTTATAAATTGACTACTTTCTATAGTCTCCCCTGCTTCCTGGATTTAAAATCATTTCTGCTGATGAGCTGGTGTTCTAGAATCCCTAAGCAATGAATAAAGGTGGGGTTCCCACAAGTTGAGGTAAAAACACAACAGTCTGCAATAGCACCAATGAGGATTTAAATGACAAATTTTTAAAGTATGTTATATCAAGACATGTTCACATCCTAAAATTGAATAATAAGTTGAAGATAATAAAAGGCTAAACAAACAAACGTCATTAAATCAATGAAAGGAAAAGAAAAAGTAATATGAGACCCCACAAGAGTGAAAGCACTGGTAAGTTTCAAATTAACTTCATTAGTGCAGTGAGCCCGCACATCTGCAGCCTAAACGGGCACTGCCATGCTTCCTCCAGTCCACATTCTAAATCCTTTGTTCCCTTGTTTCTCTTCATGCTCGGACTAATGCCTCTATGTGCTCTAGTTTTCTATGACTTACTTCTTACTCTGCACTTATTAATTCCTTAGACTGAGATTGAGCCATCATTTCCACCATTTGTGCTTATTCCCTTTTCCCCGTTATATTCCTTTTTGAATGACATTCCGGATAGGGCTAGGAATACCTGAGCATAAACAGCAGCAGCAGCTAAAGCCAGTGATGTAAGTGGTCAAGGTGCCAAATGAATGGTCAGTGTCTCCTTAGGTCTAACAGTCTTGATGTCTTCCAGTCTCCTGCATTCTTTCAGTTCCTTATGGCACAGGATTTTCTTTACTTTTTCTTGGGAAACATTTCAAGTTCATGATATTTAGAGCTATCCATGGGTTCAGAACAGCCAGAGTAAAGTCTGAAAGACATACTGGCACTCCAGCATGATAGGGAAAATTAGTCATCCAAATTGAAAGATGAAAAATATATCCAAAAATTAAAGGGGGAAAGTGTGGAGGGCTAGAAAAGGGTAGAGATGGGTGTGGAGGACAGGAGAGAATGGTGTTCCGTCAAGTCTTTCCTGACAGTGCATCTTGTTTGGATCATGCAATTTGAGCAGAATTTGGGGGTCAGTTTTTGCTTCACTCTCTCCCATTTTTAGAATCAGTTTTCCCAATATTATGACACACATGTTCCCAGTTAGTGTAATAGACTGCATATGTAACGTTAACTACATCATTTCAGAGTTCCATTTGCAGATTCTACATTTTATTCGACTCATATGCCCCCCACCCTGGAGGAGACAGGCTGCTAATCCCCATCCTCTGTGGAAAGCTTATGCTATAGCTGGCAAAATGTGAGAAAAAAGGCTTTGTATTTCAGTTACCATGTTAGCTGTGATACACACACATATACATTTCATCTCCAGTGTTGTTCTTCATTAATTCATTTCAGAAATTATAATGCAGCATTTCACCATCGTCTTAGGGAAGCTCAGAGCAGATTTTTCTAGATGTGCAAGGCACTCTCTTTACAGTGGGATTGGCAGCTATTGTGAATAGGGGTACCTAAGTTCACACTTTTTAGGTCGAACCTTAAATTTTTGATAAGCCCTGGGTGGAAATCCAGGCTCAGAACTTGTCGAAGAGAATCTGAATCTTTTAAGCAATGAGAACAATTAAAAGAGATTGGCTTCTTCTTCCTATGTATTGGATGTGAAATCTAAGTGTAACAAGGAAAAGGGAAAATTCTGAATTGCTTGAATGACTAGAGGAGGGGATTCAGTCATAGAAAACATTCTATTTCTCTATCAATACTTTCAAGCTATGTTAAACTTAGGTATACATTTATCAGTAGGAGTGGAGAGTTAGTGAAAATGATGGCTCTTTCTTGTAAAAATTGGTAAAATTTGTGGTTAAAAAGACACATATCAGGAAAAGGGAATATAAAAGCAAAATGATTACTGCAGACTTTTGCTCTCAACATTAAAATATCAGCATTTTTGTACTTTGGCACTTTAGAGATTTAATTCATGTAATAAGCTTTATTTAGCTAGTTCTAGGAGATTTGTTCCAGGAAAAACTGTGTCATTTATGACTTCTAAGAAATTTTATATAAAGATGAGAAGAGTGCTAAAAAACTGTTTTAAATAGATATGTTTTTCTAACTATAGGATACGTATACATTTATATTCCTGAATGCTTCAATAGGATTAATAGTTTCATGGGAAATTTTTTTTCAGATACAATAAGTGCAGTTTTCTAAATAAATATTTTTCATAAGACAATATCTGTGTTTTTTTCTTTATAAACTTAGATGAGAATAATCAATTATTTTCACCCTCCTTTAATCTTTTTCTCCAAGTTTACTTTTAGAAATTCTTTCAATGGCAAAATTAATAGTGTTCAAATAAAACCTTTGTAATTTATAAGTTAAAAATATTCTATTATTATGCAATCAGAATTTGAAATAACATACTAAAAATTTTTTTCTACCCTTTCTCCACATATCTTTCCTTGTTTCTTAAAGGACCCAACATGAAATCATTAAATTAAACAATATGATTTCTAACACCTTGAGGAACAAAATAAGTTTTTATTTTAGAACTACAAATACCACAACAAATACATAAACAATAATTTTCATTTAAATGTGACAATAAGCAATATATAAAAATACTGAAGACCACCTTTAAAAATCTTAAACATGAGCAAAACTAAATAATAACTTTCTAAAGGAAAATGAAAACTAGAAAACATAATTGTAAAATATCAAAAATGCTAACAAGAGTACTAAAAATTATTTGAAGTTTCATTGAATCATTTTTGCTTTCAGAAATTGATTTTCATGCAAACAAGAAAAGTGATAGATACATATATGCACAAAAGTCACACGTCAACTTTCCTCTTTCAATGTATGTGTCTCCCTGATTTACAGTACCTGATTGATTTAATTGGCATCAAGAAACTCCTGTACTAAAGATCATATTATACTTTTTTTGAAATGCTACTCAGAGATTGACAAAATTCCAAACTGTACTGTACATACCTTAGATCTATCATTCTTATCTATCACTCTGCATTTTATATCAAATTGATTTTGACACATCACATTTGAATAAAACAGTGATAGAACACACATACTCATTTACACTTCAATATTAATTGTTACACTTTTATGCACTAAATAAATGTACATAATTGGTAAAGTGCATGGGAATTAAGTCAAATTAGCCAAATATGCATTTAAAAAAGACATTTCCCTATCTTATTCATTACTATATATCAAGGTATATAATGAGATATATGCTATAAGTCATTATAAAAGCTGATTTACATCTCTGTAAAATAATTTAAACAAATATTCTCCATAACCTAGAAGCAGAATAAACTTTCACTGAGTTTAGATTGGAATTTAGAAAATAGGAATTGTCCTTCATCTATAAATGAAAGAAATTATTTTCTACATCAAGACCATTAAGTGAGCAGATCAGAACTTATGTGCTTTGAAGAGTTGAGGCAACCTCAAGCCTTATGTAGCAAGATCTGCTGGGGGGCCGGTGCCCTCTAACTGCATACTCAAAACTTATGAGAAGTATTAAAGAAGATCAAGATCACAGTTAAACAATTGACCATCAATAGAATCCCCTTTAAAAATAGCTGTGTCACTACAGACATTTTACTCTTTTGTTGGTCAAGATCATGTTTCTCCAAAGAACATGATTTTTCAAAGTAGGGGAAGAGGCTCAGTTGGCCACCAATTTTTCTAATGCTATTAAATTACAGCAGAAAACCGTGTCTTATATATAATCAGGGTGATATTGCCATTCAAGAAGTTGTAAATAGAAATTTGAAAATCCTTTAGAAACATGTTATATACTATGGTATTTATATCTGACTGATTTTTAAAATGCACCTATAGCATTTAAGCCAAATAACTATGAAAAAAACTGCAAGCTAATCTTCACTAAAGTAGTTTGTACACATAGGTGTCAAAGATCTTAAGTTAAGGACCAATACTAATGCCTCGTTCAGCTGGAGGTCAAAGGATCTCAATCCATTAGAATATTGCTGTTCTTAAAATGTAGATGAAACTGGACTCTGACCTTACCAACTACCATGAACACTTCTTTTTTAACCTGAGACAAAGCTTCTGGATCCTCCTTTAGAAGAGCCTATTCACTTCCCCACAATTCTAAAACAGTAACTGCAAACCTGGGCACTCCACATTTTGACCCCAGTAATTCTTTGTTGTGAAGGTCTGTCTTGCACACTGTTAGAGGTTTAGTGACGTGACAACTACCCACTAGATGCCAGTAGCAACCCCTTTCTAAGTTATAACAATTAAAAATGTTACCATACATTACCAAATGTGCCCCAAGGACAGGAAAGTCCCCCAATAGACCTGCTGTTCTTGAGGGAGAGGAATAACCTTCGTTAAAGCCCGGCTCACTGAGGAGAGCAAAAACTATTACCTGACAGCTTTACAGTAAGGAGAAAAGATTGAGAAATAAGACAAAACAATTACAATTGGTTGAATAACAAATGGGGTAGGGACTTCAATCACTACACTAAGTATGAACATCACTACAATAGCTATGAATAGCAATTGTTTTATTCTGCATTAAAATAGAGATGCCCTACAATAAGAGCATCCCTAACTCATTGCTAAATAAGATAATTTATGTTCACTGTGGTGATCCTGAGTCATTAAGAAATTGTTAGTTTCTTCAGTGTACCCCAACAAAGGAAAGAGAAGAGATAATACATTTGAGTAATATTACCATCAAAAGACTGAACATTTCTAAATTCAGGCCAATTGATGTTTATCAGAAAAAAATGCTTCTTTGCTGATATGTATTTTAGATTTCCCAAGGCAATGTAGATTTAGACTATTTTCTTTCATTCCTTCATTGGTAGCTGTTCAGAAAATAGACATCACTCATCAAAGGGGCAACTTATCCTTTGTTAAAATCCTACCATGTTGTGGTTTGTACCTAGTTTGGCCCACAGATATTACCAAACATGAATGTTTTCCCCTCCTGCCTGGTCAGAGCTGCCCATAAAGATGCTGCAGAGAGATGTATGTTTGGGTAAGATCTGGACAGTTTTTTAAGTCCAGGCAAAGAAATCTGGGTTCTCCAGAGAAGCAGAACTAATAGGATCCATGATAGATGATGGATAGATAGATAAAGGTAGATAAATAGATAGATATGGGGGGGTCCTCCCAAAACAAGAATTTACTTATACCAAAATTGTGTATTTATTCTTACAAGTTTAAACGTCAGTCAACTTCAAACTACTCTCCATTTGATACACCTGTTGAGATGTACTTCCCACTGCTCAAAACAGTATTTGAACTCGCCGATTTTGATGCCTTTTTGTGTTCTTGCTGTTTTTATTTCACCTCTTCCACATCAGCAAAACATTTTCCTTTGAGGATTTTTCTCATGGGGGAAACAAACAAACAAACAAAAAAGTCATTTCAGCAAGATCAGGTGAATAGAGAGGGTAGGGCACAGGAGTCATGCTATTTTTGGTCAAAAATTGCTGAACACTCAGTGTGGTATGGGCAGGTGCGCTTGTAAATCACCCATCATGAAATGGGCAAATACATTAAAAGAGTTAAAAAAAATTTCACTAAAGCCAAACACAGCCTCTCACAGCTGGTACACTGACACAGACAGGTTCCTAAAACTCTCACCTAGTGGGGGAAGCCTGTACTACAAGGGGCCTGCCCTCAAGAACATAATTCTGGCTTTTGGGAGGTTCCTCCTTCATAGATAGATAGACAATAGAGAGGTAGATAGATAGATACTTAGGTAAGTCTATAGATGATAGATGATAATAGATGATATAGATAGATGATAGATAGATGGATGATAGATAGATAGATGATAGATAGATAGATAGATAGATAGATAGATAGATGATAGATATAAAGATTTATTACAAGGAATTGGCCCACATGATTATGGAGAAATCCCAGTGTCTACAATCAGAGATCCTGAAGACCCAGGAAAAAGAAAGCTCATGGTGTGGCTTCCAGGTTCAGTCCAAGTCCTAAAGGAGGAAGAAACAGATGCTCCAATTGGAAGACAGTCATATAAGAGAGAGGACAAATTCTTTTGCACTCAGCCTTTTTTTCAATTCAGGCCTTCGACACATTGGATGAGGCTCACTCGCATTGGGCAGAACTGTCTGCTTTACTCATTCTACAAATTCAAATGTTAATCTCATCCAGAAACACTCTTAAAGACACACCCAGAATAATGTCTAACCATATCTGGGCACCCCATGGCCCAGTACAGTTTACACATTAAATTAACTCTCACAAAGCTCCGTGTGGAAACAGCTTGCAAAGCAAGATCAGGGTATAGAGTAGGAGAGGGAATCACAGAGAAGGGTAAAGGAACCAAGCACCCAAAACAAAGCAATGGGAAAAATACTGTGGCATTAATTGGGACAGGGTAGGTCAGAGACCAGATGGGTACACATAGGTCAAAATCTTATTTTGCGAGAAGTTTTAGAAATCTGACATGCCCATTAGAGCAAACAAATAAATGTGCTAGTCCAGTTCTACAGTTTGAAAAGCAGTCTGAAACAGGATTATGGGAGTAAGAAAAGAGCTACGACAATGTCATCCTTTTAATGATGATATCCTAGAGACCTCATTTGTGTCTGCAGCCATGAAGAGGGCTTGGGGTAAAGGAATTCCAGAGACAGCAGCAAAAGGGATGGAAAGGAAGTCAATAATTATATTCTGTCCACTTGTGTTTGTTATAAAATCAACTAGCAAACACTCAGAGAGACAGGTTTAAGTTTGGAGCCCATCTCAATCATTTATTAGTAATGCAATTTTTGGCAATTAGTTGACTTTTAGGGTTCTTAGTTCTCACATATGATATAAACACAAAGACTAAGTAAAACCCTAATGAAATAAACACGTTTGATGACACTATTGGTAACTGGCTGCCAGTCTGCATCAAATGCCTGTTTTCAAATGAAGGTGGCCGCGTAGGACTGGGAATTTATAAGTCATTGTTTGTGGTAATTTGGGACCCTCTTGGGTCAGTGTTTTGTTAATTGTTCACAGTATATAACTTAGTACTTTTATACCTGTGCTTTTTTGTGTGTGACAGAACAGACCAACTGAGAAGTATCATTTTTCATTAGCTTTGCAATAATACAACACTGTATTTTCTGTGTTTAAGTTTTCTGGACACATCCTTGGTGTTATCTCAGTGTTTTACAGTCTCTACTTCCCAGGGTTAGGCAAGGCAGAGCTGGGCTCTGTGGGGCCTGAGACTTGAAGAATTTGATCAGTCTTTTTAAATAAAAAAATATACAAAATTATGAGCATAAAATTAGGTATGAAAGAGAATGGTGATTTAGAATGTAAAAAAAGAATTATACATTTTTAATTGACAAACTTTAAAACAGGGCTTTGGAAGGAGTCCTTGTAAGTACATAGCCCTGAAAACTTAAACTTCATTAGCTTTACAGTACATCTACTTCTTGGGGTGGATGGGGATTAGAAAAGATTATGCATGGACATACTTAATGCCTGATATTAAGAACTTACCTTCAAGCCCTGGCCAGGTAGCTCAGTTGGTTAAAGCATCTTCCTGATATGCCAAGGTTATGGGTTTGGTCCTCAGTCCAGTCATGTATAAGAATCAACCCATCGGGCTGGGAACCAAAGTGTCCCAGGTTCGATTCCCAGCCAGGGTACATTCCTGGGTTGCAGGCCATAACCCCCAGCAACCCCACATTGATGTCTCTCTCTCTCTCTCTCTCTCTCTCTCTCTCTCTCTCTCTCTCTCTCTCTCTTTCTCTCTCTCTCTCCCTCCCTCCCTTCCTTCCCTCTCTAAAAATAAATAAATAAATAAATAAATAAATAAATAAATAAATAAAAAGAATCAACCCATGAATGCATACATAAGTGGAACAACAAATCGATGTCTGTCTGTCTGTCTCTGTCTCTCCTTCCCTCTCTTCCTTCTCCTCTCCCTCTAAAATTAATAAATAAAATATAATTGTAAAAAGGAAAACTTACCTTCAGCAAATGTTAGCATTATTATTGTCAAAATAATAAATAATAATGATTACCTAACATGTACCAAGTCACATGATACTTGAAGACATGAGAGATTTGGGGAGAGGCTATGGTGATAGATGAGAACCTCCTTAGTTTCTCTTCTTTGTCCTTTTGCTGGGAAAGCTGCCCTCTCACAGCCCAGCACACAGTAGGAAGAGATGGCATATGTATTAGTCTTAAGTGAGAAAAGGGACCCCAGCCCTATTGGCCTGATTAGCAGAGTCACCTGAGGGAAGTTAGATGTCAAACCTGTCAAAACAAATATAATCACAATATAATTAATCAGCAAAAATGCATATATAAACAAATCATTATGAAAGTACCAATAAAAATGTAGGCAATTAATTTTGTCCAGCACTATTAGAGAAAGTTCATTAGGAAATAGACATTATAGTAAAATCCTAGATGGAGAAATGAAATGCAAAGGTAGATAGACCTGTATGAATAGGTGTGGACCAGGTGAGACAAGTAGTACCCTGGACTAAGGAAGGGTGACAGGAGATAAAAATGCAGAGTAATTTGGGCTGGGGTTCTCTGGTATAAGATATTTGGCCTGACGGAAGTGGGAAGCTCATTATGCATTGACTTTTATGAGCTTTGTAATAACAGCCTTGCGGAAGTTGTGCAAGAGTCACTCCTGGAAGGGTAAACGCTACGATCAGAGAGATTACTTCTGTGTAAGACTGTATGGGCTGTGCACTGCACAACTTCCTGGGCCTGCTAGTCACATAGACTACAATAAGAACCATACTCTTGGAGGTTTACATCACTTGTAAGAACAGTAACCCAGATTGAGAATAATGAGAACCTCAACCAAGCAGGTGGGAAGAGAATGAAGATAGTTACCAAAACCAAAAAATATTTCTTAGTAGCAATTAGCAAGTATGGGAGACCATATTTCTCTTCAGTTCCTCAGACAGTTGTTGATGTTTCAATGAGATACATTTGAGGTTGGAGTAAATTTGAAAATGCAAGTTTCTGACACAGTGATTTCACTTCTGGGAATACACCCTAAGGATCCCAAAACAGAAATCAGAGCATATGCACCCCCGTGTTCATAGCAGCACTATTTACCAAAACCAAGATCTGGAAACAGCCTGAGGGCCTATCAACAGCTGACTGGATAAAAAAGCTGTGGTACATTTACATAATGGAATACTACCCAGTCATAAAAAAAGAATGAAATCTTACCTTTTGCGACAGTGTGAATTGACCTAGAAATCCTTATGCTAACTGACATAAGCCAGTCAGAGAAAGACAAATACCATATGATCTCACTTATGTGTGGGATCTAATGAACAAAATTAACTGACAAACAAAATAGAAACAGAGGCATGGATACATGGAGCAGACTGACAGCTGTTAGAGGAAAGGGGGCTGGCAGGGGGACTGAATGGAAGAAGGTGAAGGAATTCACCAAAGAACATGTAGGTATAACCTATGGACAAAGACAACGGTGTAGTGATAGCCACAGGGAAGCCAGAGTGGGGAGAGGAGGAAAGGGGTGAAGGGGGAAAAATGAGAACATTTGCAATAGTATCAATAATACTAATAAAGAAAAAAAAAGAAAACACAAGTTCCACCCCAGACCTACTGAATCCAAATCTATGTTTTCATAAGACCCCAGATGCTCCTTGTACAAAGTAGAGTGTGAGAAGCACTGTGTTAATCTGCTTCATGGGAAATAAAGCTACCCAGGTACCATGCTGGTTAGCTGCTTTAGTAAAACGACCTTAAACTCACACACACACAGAAGGAATTTAGCTACAGGGAGATTCAAACAAAAGGATGAGAAGATGAGACACTCAGCAAAGGAAAAGACCACCAAGAACATGGGAAAATGCAGCCAGCCTCCAACTAGAAAGATTTAAGTTTCCAAGTTTTTAGGCTGATTCCAATAATTCAGCTCTTAAAGACTGCCCACAAAATACACAGAATTTTGTTGTTCCTGCTTGTTTGCAAGAGTAAATACTTTCCAATGAGGGCAATATTCATTTCATATCATATTTTAGGATGATTATAGCTCATCTCAGGTGGTTGAAGTCATTTAGCCTTCAGCCTTGTACCTTATACCCCACCTGAGGCACGCTGAGCTACGTGGAAATGGGCTGCCTGTTGTGCCTTACTGCTTAATTATTGTATTAACATATTGAAACTTCCTTTGAATTAGCTCTTCTCTGTGAGTGTGTTTATTCTGTAGAAAAGCCCTTCAGTGATTTGCAATGAAGGTAATTTTTCTTGTCAGCTTACTTCAGAAATCCAATAAGTATAAATCCAATGCAATTTTAATTTGCCAACATTTTGTTCCCATTTCATTCTGTTTTGTTTCCTTTACGTCTTTTTTTTTAAAGTCCAAATGCAAAGCTTCATTTACTGAATACAAAGCAGGATACACCTTCCCCAGAATACACAGTGCAGTGTTTCTCTGGCTCCTGTCATGCTGGGCACTTTTGTCCACTGTGGGCAGAAGCTGGCCTGCCTAAGACTACATCAGAGCATGCTTGAATTTTGGGTCCCTTAGCAGAGAGTTACATGTTGACCAATTGAAAACTTTGACAGACATTCATATCTGTAAGCATAAATGAAATGAATAAAAGTTTGAGGGGAGCATTGCACATATAAAACTGCCATCTAGAAATTCAGTCATCTTTATAGCTGCAGGGTATTGGCAATGTTATATTATACCAAAAAAAAAAAAGAATGGTATGGTCTGTGACATTCCAAGTCAACATTCACTTCTCTGGTGAAAGCTCCTGCAAGTATTAAATCCTGTTTCTAATTATTTTAGCCACACCCCCACAGTGTGCTCTCCTGTTTAAAATTTTAGCATGTGGTAAGAACTAAAGACTAAATATTGATTTTTTATTAGCTACATGCATGCCATCGCAATTTTTGTTGTTTAAGGTTTAGGCACAGCTAAAAAAAAATTAGGGATAGCTGTCAGAGGGGAGGTGGTTGGGGGCCTGAGTGAAAAAGGTAAGGGGATTAAGCAAAAAAAAAAAAAAGCATCTCATAGACACAGACAACAGTGTGGTGATTACCAGAGAGAAGGGGTGTAGGGCTGGTTGAAGAGGGTCTAAAGCAGGGGGGGGGATAAATAGTGACAGAACAGTGGAAGTTGGGTGGTGAGCACACAGTCCAATATATGCATGATATATTATAGAATTGTACACCTGAAACCTGCATAATTTTATTAACCAATGTCACCCCAATAAATTCAATAAAAATAGAAAAACAAAAATAAAAAAGTCAGGGGCAAAACTGCACCCCCCACAGGCTATAAGTTTAGCCAGAGCAGGAATCAAATTTTATTCACCTTTGTAGCCCCTCTCACTAGCATTTTGAAAATAGGTTGGGTAAGAAGCTGACATTCAAAGATATTGAATTGTGAGCTTACTCTCAAATTTGCATCCAGGTGGTCAAATTTTATTCTAGCTTTATCTGACATGAGAAGAATAAGAAACTAAAGTCAAAACCCTCTGCTACACTACAAAATTTAAGTTACTGACTAGGCTAGGTATTTAAGCTTATTAATCTAAACCAATCACTCAAAGAAAAAGCCTTCCTAGTTATTTTTTTCCTGATACACTAAAACTTTCCCCAGAAATTCCTCTCTGCAAAATGTCATTTAAATAAACTATCATCTTTTTAAGTAGATTTGCTTGTAGATTTTTTTCAGTACCTTATTTCATTTTCCTTTTCTCAGTGCTGCAAACCCAGCCCAGTGACTCACCTATGGTGGGACAGTGCTTTAGATGCACAATGTCATTTTTATGATGACTAAGGGCTACTTACTGTCAAGTTAAACACAATGACTTTGGTAATGCAAGATTTCAAGAGAGAAAGTAGAAGGCAAATTAGCAGTGGCTAGAGAACCACAGTGTAACCTCATTTTTAATCACAAGTGTTCACCCCTCAATGTGCATAGCTGATAGGTTGGTGAGCAGACTCAAAATAGGTCAGTTCCAACCAAGTTTAAATCAAGTGGTGGCAGCTAGGGATATGGTGGTGGAGTTTGGTGGTTACATACACTGGTTTTGAACTCAGACAAGCCTGTGGTCCCTGGATTATCTTGTGTGGTACTTAAGAACAAAATGCACAGAGATATTAAGAACAGACCTCTCAGGAAGGGTTATGTTAAAGAAAGGCAATGAAAGAGTAAGCAAGAATTAAATAATATCAGCAATAGAATTCATCATCCAACTTGATCTTCAACCTTCAGGTTTCAAGTCTCAGTTAACCATTTTTATTTAGTGCATTTGAAAAAGCATAATTAAGTGTGTATTTTGTGCTAGGCATTAAGATCCCTGAGCTCTGCATAGCCTGACTGGGAAGACATATAAACTTTAATAAAATAAGTATTGCAAAGTGATACAAAACTTGACAGAGAAGATAAAGTGTAAAACATATGAAAATGCAATAAATCTTACTCTGAAGGAAGGTTATATTGGAGGTGGGCCTTCAAACAGAGGAGGAGTTTGCCAAGCAGACAAGGATGGAGAAGGATTCTTAGTGGAAGGAATAAAAGCAGAGCCTGAGAAAGGCTGGCAAGTTCCAGAAATTGTAAAACATCCTGCTATATTCAGAGCAGAGAGAGAATGGGGACAAGGCCAAAAACACAGGGTAGGAGTGGAAGCGGTCAAAAGAAATGCAAAGGAATTTTGACTCTTTTTAGGGTGATGACAAGTATTTCAGTAAAAAAATTTATAAGCCTATATCTGTGTTTTGACCATTAAATTTAATCATGATGTTGGGCCATACTTTTCCTCTGCAATGTCCTAAATATGAAATCTTTATTTTTGGCATTGTTAATACTGACATCAGTTCAATCTCCCAACATCTCTGAATACTTAGCAAAGCCTTCTAACAGGTTATCTGACCTCTCATCTCTCTTTCTTGAATCCAGTCTTCTCACAGGTTCTGGCAAACTTCAATGACTGATTCCCAAGTCTTTAAATTGCAAGTTTTTCCATAGTCATTAGACCTTTACTGAGGTATTGGGTTGGCCAAAAAGTTCATTTAGGTTCTGGTAGTGCTTAGTTGTCTTTAACTTCATTCAAAACAATTTTGTTAGATTATATTGTGACAGATGTTATATCATCGTTCATTTAAAAGAAACCTATCAAAATGGGTGAATTTTTGTACAGCCATTTTAATATTGAAAATGGAAGAAGACACGCAATATTTTTGATGTATTATGCTTTATTATTTCAACAAAGGTAAAAACAAAATGAAACACACAAAAAAGTTGTTCAGTATGTGGAGAAGGTACTATGACTGACTGAAACTGTCAAAAGTAATTTGAGAAGTTTCTTGGTACTATTGACATTTTGGTCAAATAACTCTTTGCTGTGGGGCTGTCTTATGCATTGGAAGATGTTTGGCAGCATCCCTGGCCTCTACCCATTAGAAGCCAATAGTGGGAGATAGCCAACATACTCAAAATACCAAAATCAATAAAGTTATTGGTGAAAATGAAAACTGCATCTTTTGTTTTATGGAAAAAAACTAAACAGGTTTTTTGCCAACCAAATACTTATTCAAATAAATAAACACATACACACGTGCATACACGGCACGAGGCTCCAATCATGCAGTACCCATAAAAGGAACCTGCCTACTGCTAAGGCCAGAAGCTCATAATCCTACCAGAAGAATATGGAATTCCTAATAATCTAAGTCCTTTTCAAAACCACCTTAAATATCTCCTTTGGACCATTTTCTCTTTTCATACATTTGGACTATACGTTGTAACCAAAACACCCATAACTTCTCAGTTTTGAACCTTTTAATACATTATGTCCAATATGAGGAATGCTTACATTCTTGTACTCTTACTATACCTGTAAAAACCCTACTCTTCCTTTAAGGCATATTAGGTACCACCCACCTAAGGCTGGCTTTCCTTATCCATCCATCTGGACATAGTCCCCTCCCCACACCCACACTGGACATCTCAGAGAACTTTGTCCTTCACTTACTTTACTTACCTTATTATACTTGTATTGTAGTTATTGGTGATTAATTTGATGACAGGAATCATTGTTTTCTTCATTACTATATCCTCTGACAATTTATCAATTTATTTAACAAATAATAACAATTTATTAAATTCTATTATAATTCTGATTGGGCACTGAGATAGATATCTATTGATGTGTAACTAATCATGCCAAAACTCAGAGGCTTAAAACCACAAAGATTTATCATCTCACACAATTTTTTAGTATTTGGATTGTGGGACCAACTTAACTGGTGGCTATGACTTGGGGACCCCCATGAGGATCACTGGCAGGATTAGGGTCATCTGAGGACAGGATGAGGTCAGGAGGATATGCTTCAAAGTTGACACACGAGGCCACTGGCCAAGGCCTGAGTTTCTTCCTGGCTGTTGGATGGAGGCCTCAGTTACTTGCCACATGGGCTACTCCATAAGGCTAACTGTGTTATAGAAAATTACATCCCCAAGAGTGAGTAAGAGTAATCCAAGAGAGAAAAGAGAATGAAAGACCAAGACAAAAATTGCAATGTATTTTTATTACTTACTCTTAAAGCAAATACCACCACTTCTGTGGTATTTTATTGGCCACACAAACTGATCCTGGTGCAGTGTGGAAATGGACTGGATAAAGGTATGAAACTGACTTCCAGAGGCCCTTCATATTGTACAGTAGAAAATGGTCTATTCAACCACTGACTGGATGGAAGACTAGTGCTATGTTATAGTCTTCTTTGTGAACAGGATCAGATTTTTCTTATAATGACTTCTAAAAACCAATGAAGTAATATGATATGAAGTAATATGAAGTAATTAATGACTTGGATTATGTCATTATTTAACAAACAAAACTTTCAATGTATGTGAGAGATAAATTGTTCAACAATCAATCTTACTAGTGAATAAGACAGGGTATGTCTTACATCTCATCAAAGAAAACATATACAATTCTGGACAAGACAGCAGCATAGGTAAATACAGCTCACCTCCTTACAACCAAAACTACAACTAAAAAGAAGAACAACTATCACTCAGAACTGTCAGAAATCAAATTGAATGGAAGTCTAATCACTATGGAATTAAAGAAAACACATGTCCATCCAGACAGGTAGGACAAACAGAGATGTAGAACAGGCTAGTTCCACATCTATGTGCGGTGGATAAATATTCAGGAAGTATATCTTAGGAGCAAGGAGTCCCACTCCCACAACAGGCCTCCTAGACTAGGATTCCAGTGCCAGAAAGATAAACCACCATAACTTCTGGCTACAAAAACTAGCAGAGATTGAGTCAGTGGAAGAAACTTCTGGAGTCCCAAGCAGATCCTTTGAAAGAACCCACTAATGGATTTAATCAGACTCACTCCCTCTGAACTCTAGCACTAAGGTAACAGCTTAAAAGGCACCAGCGGAATACAGGAAGAAAGTTAAGTGCCTGTCATCAAGGTGGGAGCTGGGGGACAGCTACCTCCCAGACTAAAAGGTGAGCGGAAGATATTGTCCCTTTTCTGTGCCCACAGAGGCACAGAGCCAGCAGGCAGGTGTCATATCTGAGACTCCATCAACTGACTAACACTATTTGACCCACCCTGGAGATTCCCAGAGACTCCATCCCACTCAACTTGCAGACCTCTCCAGGCTGCTTTTCCATATGAATGGCTGGTCTTGGCTCATGTTTCAAACTTCCTAAATCCTCTCAAATAAGCAAGGGCTAGCCTCAGTGAACAACCAGCCCCCATTCCACTTGTTAAAGGGTGACAGGCCTGGCACTAGCAGCAACAAGCCTAGATTTATAGCTTGGCTTCTCTTGGGAATCTCTAAGCCCAGCACAAGTAGCAGCCATCTCAGATAGCTTCATAGCTCAGTCAGGGTTCCCCTGGGCAAAAGACAGATCGGTATGAACCTTATACTGCACCACCCAATGAGCTTACACACCCAGTGGACAACTATAGACCATGTGGGAGCATCACCACCCTGCCCAGCACAGCTAATCCTCCACAGAAGGCAGAGATTGCTAGTGGTCAGTGGTTACAGCCATAACTTACAACTGACTGGCCTGGGTAAATCCCTCCAAATGACCTGCCAACAGTAATCAAGGTTCAACTACAGGATGAGGGTGTACTCAGCCCACATGAAGGTTGCATTTCAAGTACCCAGTGTTAGAGGAGGCTGTGCCACTGGACCGTACAGGACATCTACTACATTAGGCCATCTACCAAGACAAGAAGTTATAGCGGCTCTACTTAATACATAGAAATAAACACAGGAGCCAAAATGAGGGGACAAAGAAACATGGTCCAAATTAAAGAACAGATCAAAACTCCAGAAAAAAAAACCTAAACAAAATGGAAATAAGCAATCAAAACACTGGTTATAAAAATGCTCAAGAATCTTAGTGAGGACCTCAACAGCATAAAAAAGATCCATTCAGAAATGAAGGATGTACTAATTAAAATAAAGAACTATTTATAGTGAAACAACAGTAGAGTGGATGAAGCTGAGAGTCAAGTCAATGATTTGGAACATAAGGAAGCATAAAACAACCAATCAGAACAAGACAAAAAAGAATATAAAAGAAACAAAGATAGTGTAACCAGACTCTGGGACAACTTCAAGCATTCCAACATTCACATCATAAGGGTGCCAGAAGGAAAGGAGAAAGAGCAAGAAATTGGATCTCTATTTGAAAAAATAATGAAAGAAAATTTCCCTAATTTGGTGAAGGAAATAGATATGCATGTCTGGGAAGCACAGAGTCCCAAACAAGATGGATGCAAAAAGGCCCACTCCAAGACACATCATAATTAAAATGCTAAAGCTTAAAGATAAAGAGAGAATCTTAAAAGCAGCAAGAGAAAAGCAGTTAGTTACCTACAGGGGAGTTTCCATAAGACTGTCAATTGATTTCTCAAAAGAAACTTTGTAGACTAGAAGAAGCTGGCAAGAAATACTCAAAGTCATGAAAAGCAGAGACATACAGCCAAGATTGCTCTACCCAGCAAAGATCTCATTTAGAATCAGAGGACAGATAAAGAGCTTCCCAGATAAGAAAAGTCTAAAGGTGTTCATCATCACCAAATCATCATTATATGAAATGTTAAAGGGACTTATTTAAGAAAAAAGACCCAAACTATCAGCAATAAAATGACAATAAATACATATCTAGCAACAACTGAATATAAAAATCAAATCAAGCAAACAAGAAGATCTGTGACAGAATCATGGATACGGAGAGCATATTGATGGTTGCCAGATGTAAGGGAGTTGTGGGGGAATAGGTGAAGAAGTGAGGGGGTTAAGTACAAATAGGGAGTTACAGAATAGCCATAGAGACATAAAATACAGTAAAGGAAATGGAGTAGCCAAAGAATATATATGTATGACCCATGGACATGAGGTGTGAGGATTGCTGAGGGTGTGGGTGGTGCTGTGTGGAGAGGAGCAAAGGGGAAAACATGGGACAACTGTTATAGCATAATAAATAAAATATAATTTCAGAAATAAAAAATAAAGGATATATTTTAAGTTAATTTCAAAATTTTTGCCTAGACTAGAGCTATCCAAAAGAAATGTCTGCATTAGCAAAATGTCCTATGTCTGTACTATCCAGAAGTGTAGTCACTAGCCACATGCAGCTACCAAGTATTTTAAATATGACTAGTGTGACTGAAAAACTAAATTTGTAATTTTATTTCATTTTAACTAATTCAGATTTAAATAGGTACATGTGGATAATAGCAATCATATTGGAAAGTGCAAGCCCAGACTGACACTATACTTTTATTTTGTTTTGCTGTAGACCTGAAACATAGATCTTTTTAAAGATTTTTTAAATTTTATTTTTAGAGAGGGGGGAGGAAGAGAGAGAGAGAGGGAGAGACACATTGCTATAAGAGAAAAACATCAATCAGTTGCCTCTTGTACATGTCCTGACTAGGGACCAAACTCACAACTCAAGCATGTGTCCTGATGAAGAATCTGACTGGCAATCTTTTGCTTTGCAGAATGACACCCAACCAAAAGAGCCACACCAATGAGAGCATACCTGAAACAGTGTTTTAAAATCACATCTTGGAGGGTTGGGTGGGTGGGCTGGAATGGGAGTAAAAGGGAGAAAACTGTACTTGAACAAAGATTAAAATTAAATAAAATGTTAACAGTTAAAAAAATGGCATCTTGGGACAAATAACACAGTGCTAGAATCAAATCACCTGACATTAAACTAAGGTTCTTCATTTACAAGTGACTTGACCATGAAAATTATACATTTCTCTGCCTCAGTGTTCCCACTTAGCAAAATAGAAGTACTTACCTATATGAATTTGTGGATAGGATTAGTGCCTAACATATGGTAAATGTGATAGTGCCTAACATTTATACACACATAGTCTCTGATGCCGTGATATTATTGGTGAACCTATAGTTCTAATATTAGATATTAATTAGTTTAATTAGATAAATGCATAAGATCAATCTTCACATTCCTGTAGCAAAGAACAAAATAGTGTAATATGTGCATTTCCTACATGGCAGCTTCGGAAATAAAAAAAGATTTTTCTTTGAAAATAGACAAGCCATTAGCTGGAACATCTTTTTCTTCCTTTAGTTTTACATCAAAGTTTTGTGGGATTTTTGGCAATATTTCAGTCATAACTTTGATGATTATTATGAAAAAGACCAGGAGACTGCTGTTAACTTAATTTGTTAAGTTTGCTAGTGTTCATTTGAAGTTATTGTTACTTGAAAGATAATGATAACATGGCCAAGTTCCCAAGGAAAGTAAAATTAAAATCCCCTACCTGTGGATGTGAATATATATTTTTTTTCTACAGGTGGCACCATAAACCATTAGCATCCTCTGGGGGAAGAAGTGAAGTATAGTTGCTGGCATTAAAAGTAAAACAGTCTCACCCAGGCCGCTGTGGCTCAACTGGTTGTGCATCGTCCAGTAACTGAAAGATTGCGTGTTTAAGTCTGGGTCAGGGCATATACCTAGGTTGCAGGCTTGATACCCGTGGGGATGCAGGGGTGTGTGACCTCCCATCGTGTCACCTATGACCCCCAGTCAAGGTACGTACAGGAGGTGTCCAATTGATGCTTCTCTCTGGCATTGATTTTCTCTTTCCCCCTTCCTCACTCCCTTCCTTTCTTCCTTCCTCTCTAAAAGCAACAAAGAATAAAATGTCCTCAGGTGAGGATAAAAAAAAATTAATAAAAAGTATAGCAATCTCATCTTGGCCAGGTGGCTCAGTTGGTTGGAGTGTCATCCCATTCGCCAAAAATTTATGGGTTCAATCCCCAGTCAAGACACATAAGTAGGCTGTGGGTTCGATGCCCGGTCGGGTGTAATACAAGAGGCAACCCATCAGTGTTTCTCTGTCTCCCAGTCTTTCTCTCCCTCTTTCTCTCTCCCCTCCCTGCTTCCTCTCTTCCTCCCTTCCATCCTCCTTCCCTTCCTCCCTTTCTTCCTCTCTAAAAGTCAATCAACATATCCTCAGGTGAGGATTAAAAATTTTTTAAAGGTAAAGCAGTCTTTTCATTTAATATAGATTAAGATAAATTCAGATTAAGTACACATAGTATGAAGAAAAATGGTTAAAGCATTTAACCATTGGTTAAAGCAAATGGTTAAAGCACAGAAGACTATGGTGTTCTGTATTTCTATCATCAACACACACATATAATTTTAAATTGGGGACTCAGTTGAGCACTATCCAACCTATTTGAGTTAAACATCTTTTCATAATATATTATTGACCCACTCTCACTATAGTTTATTTTCTTTTTTTGGAGAAAACTAAGAACTTCTTTATAAATTGGTTAAAGTTTTTATGATTACCCTTTATCTGAGTTAGAATGTAACAGTGTATTCTAACACATCAGTCCTTAGTATCTTGTCCATCTCTGCTCTAAACTTTCACTCTTCCTTATACTGTAATTCAATTTAAAAATATTTCCAATGATCAATCTAAATAAATCACAAGTTAGCTTTAAGGCAAACAAATGAATTTGCATTGTTTTATATTCATCATAAATATTTCACTTAATTACCAAGGTATCTAGTTCAGAAACACAAAACAATATTATAAATTAATTAGCACTGTCCCTGCTGATTTTTTAGCAGTTCTTTGGAATTTAAAAGCCAAAAGTAAAAACAGCCTGCAGAGTCAAACCAGAGCATACATTCATTATATCCAAATGCTAACGTCCACGAACATGTCATAGTATAATTTGTGGGATATATTTTGAACCACCAAGATTTTGTCTTTCTTCAGGTGCCACCTTATTTACTTTTAAATTCAAGGTCATAAAACCTCTTTTTTATTTTGCTTTATATGATACAAACACACAAAAACCCCTATTACCTTGAAAGAGATTAAAGTAAGCACTTTCCTCTCATTACAGAGTAATTAAATTGTACCATTACTAAAAATATAACACATTTTCAAAGATAGAGAAGGTCATCAGCATGAAATAAATATACTCTCAGTATATAAATATTATTACATTCAGTCTTTAATATCCAAATTTTAACTTCATTTACTATTATCCCAAAACAAAGGTAACACATTTTATTTAACTAATTGTTAACTCCTATGAAAAGACTTTTTCTTAAATCATTACTTTCAAATAATTGGTCCTTTATAACACTTCTGAGTGAAAGTAACATAGCCTCAAAAGAAATAGTAAAAGTTCATAATATCTGAGCACAGATCTAAATAGCAAGGTGCCTATATTTTATTAAAATTACAGCCATAAAATTTTGTGATAAAGTGAATTTAATTCCTATAGAACTGATATAAATATCAAAAAGCTTCCAAAACTTAGTGTTTAAACCCATTTTAAATAGCTTTATTACATAAGTATTATGTAGGCATTTTTACAAATGATCTTAATTTACACATTATTATAAAATACTTGACCTTTTTCATTACTAGACAAATAAGTGTCTGCTAATTCTGTACTAAAATCTCTGCTAAAACAAGTTGGTTTTCCTCTTTGTGAACTAAGAACAGTCTGAAGGAATTAGTGCTGAGAAGAAAAGGTTAAGAAAAACAAAAATATTTTGTTTGATCACGCAAAAAGGACCAAAAATGGTTTGGCTTAAATGATACAATAATTTGGAAACTAGGTCTGATTCTGCCGTATTTGAACAGCTGGGGTTTGTTGTTGTTGTTGTTTCTTGAGTAGCTGGGGAATGAATATATGTCCCTCTAATGTATTTTATCATCAACCTGCCTTTTTGGGCAATACATGCATTATAAGTGAGTATATGTACAATATTCTAATGAAACTGAGAAGCTAATATTAATCTTTGTTTCTGAATTGAGGACTGAAAACAGTCACACAACAGGTGCATAGAAACCCTTGGTTTTACTCCTTCACTCACACATTGCAGCCTCCTGAAACTAAGGTCAATTGGTAAATTTCTCAACAGGAGTTTCCTGGTAATTTATCCAACTGACTGTTAGTCATCCTGCTGGCAGTCTCTGAACCATCTTTCCTAGGTTCCCAGGCATACATGATGTGAGTCAATTGAATAAATGACTGATTCACTCGATTTCACATTCTCAGGATTCTTAAAGTAGTCACTGTGCTCTGTTCTCAGAAATATCAAAATTACATATTCAGGGTTCATATCTTCTGACCTCTCATTGTTTATCCTGGCATGTTTTGTCTTTGGGCATGAAGCTTCTGTTCTTTCCATCTGTGCAGGGCTGCCACCTAAAACCTAAGTCATTCTGCCCTGACCTTTCCTAATTTGAGGTTGCTTCTTCACTATCAGTTGTTTGTGATACAGAACAGCCTGCTGTAACAGGAAAAAAATCATAAAAATATGTATATGTATGTATATGAAATATTAAGTAAAAAGTTAGACATATATATTTATACTAACGATTGAGATAATAGGTAGTTTAACCTATCACTGCCATAAAAATGTAAATTATTAATAGTAAAATTTTACACGACTCTTCAATTTTAACATGTTTACATGTTAACTGGACTATAACCTAAATGACTTAACAGAGTTGTGAAGTAATGACTGACAGACAATATAATAATAGTATTGAAATAAAATGATTGAACTATCATATTGACTCTAAGAAAAATTATGGATAATTTTTAACTGAAAAGATTAAAAAATAAAATATATATTATAAAATGTATATTAAATACCTACATATATGTATATATATATATATATATATAGTTTTATGTTATGTACAATCAAAAGATTTCCCCCCCTTTCAAAAAGTTGAGAAATATCTGGTGCTTAAAATGAGGCAACAATAGGTTGCTAGTAGCAGGGATGTATAACATAGGCACTCTGTATTTATATTGTCTTTGAGCCTTTGTCTGGCTTCTTGGTCAACACAGGATTTCTGGTTCAATGACAAAGCTCCATCAACTGATCCCACTGACTGAACAAAATTCTGAGATCTCACCTAGATCCTCTCCACTGCTCAGAAATTCTTGTTTTCATCTTTTCTGGACTTCTGATGACAGTCCCACAGAAGGTGTTCCAAACTGCCCTCTGTCTTCAACCTCGATCAACTTATTTCATTCTCCTTGTTATGATTACATTTCTTCATCTACTGAGCAGAGTTAGGCCATGCAATATGTGTCTTTAAATTCCATTTTCTCCATCAAAAAATTATCATTGTTACTCTTTCTCTCTTGAATCCATCTCCTCAGTTTTAGGGGACGAAACATAAAATATTCATCAAAATTCAATTCTGTCTCTCGAGCTTCTTATTCCACATGATCACACATCTTGTATTCAATCAACCATACATTCACCTAATCAGTGGTTCACTTGATCAGTCAACAAATACTTACTGTGTACACAGGTAGCAGAATACCAGTTTGAATCCAGAAGTGGGTTCTAATACCTTTTCTGTCATTTTCCAGCTAAACAGTATAGGCAGGTTTCTTAATCTTTCTGGCAAAAAAAGCTGTAAAGTGAGTAATACCATTTTTATGTTGCAGTATAAAAATGAAATGATAAATGGCAGATTAAGCATTTAACACTGTGCTTAGTACATAATAATAATAATCTTTGTGGAAATCAAGATGGTAGGTTCTGAAAGTATATAGTTGACACATATAGTCCTCAAGATGCCATATGTTTATAATATATATGTATGTATGTATGAATGTATATAAATATACATATATACACACATATATACAAATATATGTATATAAAATCTCTTGAATAAGTAATACAATACAATATGGAATAGAACTAAGTGACATAACTATTGTAATTGAACAGTAATATTTATCCTTATTTTTAGATGTCATTATAAGCTTAGAAGATTTGAGAAATCAATTTTAAATTATAACTAATAAAGTATCTAAGCTAAGAGGCCAACTACAAATAAATTCACAAAATTCATGATATTTCTATATTTTTAGTGCTCACAAGGAGGTAAAATATTTTGCTTATAATTACTATGGAAATACATATAGGAAAACTCTTGACATGAAAGTATGAGACTTATATAAAGAAAACAATTATGGTTTGCCAAATGATATAACAGGAATATATTAAAAGATAGCCCCCTTTGCTGTATGTGTAATAATCAAGAATATCTTGAATTTAGAATAAAATTTCAATTGGATTTGTTTTTTTTTCTTGAAAAAGAGATTTAAAATACATCTCAAAGGATAAACAGGTAAGACTGGAATTAAAAATTTGGAAAATGCTCTAGGACTCCATGGTTCTTTCCAAAGAATTCTGTGAGGGTGGAAATTTCTCCCACTACTGCAACCCACACATGTTTTTACAGCCAGAAGTTTGGAGGATTTCTCTTCCCATGCTGGAATCCTGGGTTGCACAGTCTGTCTCGCTCCCCAGTTGTTCCTCCTGGTTTATCTACATGCAAATATGGAGCCACCAGCTGCTGCCTTGCTCTGCATCTTCTCTGCCAGGCTGCCTGTCTCCATCCTTCCTACCAGTCTGGATGAACATTTCTTTTTTAACTCCTAGGTTGTTTGATTTCCATACAGTTTGATTTTCTAGTAATTGTGGTTGGTTTTTATTTTTGAATTTATCCTTATCCTTCTTTTGATTGTGTGAGGAGGCAAAATGTATCTACCAATGCCTCTATTTTGGCTAGAAGTCCCTAGAGTTTTTAAAACTTATTTGAAAAAATAATAAAGGAAAACTTCCCCAATGTGGCAAAGGAAATAGACTTCCAGGAAGTTCAGGAAGGCCAGAAAGTCCCAAAGAAGTTGGACCCAAGGAAGCACACACCAAGGCACATCATAATTATAGTATACCCAAGATTAAAGATCAGGAGAGTATCTGAAAACCAGCAAGAGAAAAGGAGACAGTTATCTATAAAGGAGTTCCCATAAGACTCTTCCTTGATTTTCCCAAAGAAACCTGACATTCAAGAAGGAGCTAAAAAGAAGTATTCAAAGTCACAAAAAGCAAGGACCTACCTCCAAGATTACTTTATCCAGCACAGCTATCATTTAGAATGGAAGGGCAGATAAAGTGCTTCCCAGACAATGTCAAGTTAAAGGAATGCATCATCACCAAGCCCTTATTACATGAAACTTTAAAGGGACTTACCTTAGGAAAAAAGATGATCAAAACTATGAACAGCAAAATGACAACAACCTCACAACTGATCCTAAAACAAAAACAAACTAAGCAAACAACTAGAACAGGAACAGAATCACAGAAATGGCAATCACATGGAAGGTTACCAGCAGGGAAGTGGATGGGGGAGAATGGGGAAAAAGGTACAGGGAATAAGAAGCATAAATGGTAGGTACAGAATAGATAGGGGGAGGTTAAGAATAGTATAGGAAATGGAGAAGCAAAAGAACTTATATGTATGACCCATGGACATGAACTAAGGGCAGGGATAGCTGGTGGAAGGGGGATTTCCACACAGAGGGGCATAAAGGGGAGGACAAAAATGGGACAACAGTAATAGCATAATCAATAAAATATACTTAAAATTTTTGGAAAATGCAAGTAAGTGATAAGAAACTTTTTTTACTAGATATTTTAGAGGTGATATAAAAGCATAATAATTTTAAAAGTGTGGCACAATTTTCCATATCAGCAGAGAGAAAATGGAATACAAATAGAGAGCTCAGGAGTAAAACATAATTTATAAGATATAAGAAAGGTGACCTAATCTGTCAGTGGAAAAAAAAACTGTTTGATAATTAATTCACTATATACAATGTTTAAATTATATATTTATCTCATAAGTAAAATTTACTATAAAATATATTTTTCCTCAGATAAAATAACACAATTAAAAAGCAAACTGTAGGTTGTTAAAATATATTAGGCAACTCAATTATTGTCCTAAAATATGAATCCATAATGCAAATCAATAAGTCAGACTTTAAACCTAATTACATGAAACCATGTGACAAAACAAGTGTGAATGGTAATAAGAATGTGAAAAATAATTTACAGCTTTACCCACTACAAAGAAAATGAACTGTACAAGACAAGACTCTTTTTGCCTATCAAAATTAGACAGAAATAAGAGTAATACAATATTATGAATGGGGTTAATATTCAAAATATATAAAGAACTCATACAATTCAACAACAAAAATATAAAAAATTGACAGAAGACCTGAATGGACACTCTTCCAAGAAGATGTACAAATGGCCCACAGATACATGACAAGATGTTCAACTTCACTAGCTATTAAGGCAATGCAAACCAAAACTACAATGAGATATAACCTCACCCCTGTTAGAATGGCTATTATCAATAAAACAAGTAACAAACAAGTGTTGGAGAGGTTGTGGAGAAAAAGGAATTCTGATTCACTGCTGGAGGGAATGTAAACTGGTACAGCTGCTATAGAAAACAGTCTGGTAGGTCCTTGAAAAATTAAGAATAGTTACCATATGACCCAGCAATGTGTCTTTAGGTATCTACCCAAAGAGTTTGAAAACATTTATTCACAAAGATATATGCACCACTGTGTTTATAGCAGTATTATTTACAGCAGCCAAGACATGAAAAGGGCCAAAGTGTCCTTCAATAGGTGATTGGATAAAAAAAGAAGTGGTATATATATACAGTGGACTAGTACTCAGCCATAAGGAAAGAGTAAATACTGCCATTTGCAACAGCATGGATGGGCCTTGAGAATATCATGCTAAGCAAAATAAATCAGCAAAAGATAAGAATCATATGATTTCACCCATATGTGCAATATAAAACTGAAAATAAAAAGGGAACAAATAAGAAACAAACAAAAATTCATAGACACATAGGGAAGGGGGTTGGGGTATATCCCAAAAGGTAAAGAGGGTCAAATATATGGTGACAAAAGATGACCTGATCCTGGATGGTGGGCACACAACGAAATATACAGATCATGTACCATAGAAATGCATACTTGAAACCTATGCAATATTCTAAACTCATGTCATCCCATAGGTATAAATTTTAAAATTTCTTTAAAGTAATACAGTATCCCATGGTTGTTACAGTGTGCTCAAACACTATTGTTTGCAGAGTATATTGGCACATGTGCCATTTTATCTGTTCATCAGTCTTATCTATTCAACCAATACTGCCTGAGCATTTACTCTTTGTAAGGAATTGTTTTGAGTAGTTGGAAAGTTAGTATCAAAAGTTTTAAATGTTCACATTTGTATTCTGAAAATTTTTTTCTAGCAAGTCTATCCTAAAGAAATAAGCACTGATGAACAAATAAATACAAGTAGGATATTTGTGCTAGCTTTAATAGCAAAAAAAATTTGACACACCTAAAATCCCAACAATAAGAATGATTAAATGAATGCTGCTATCTCCATACAATTGCTTGTATATTCTTCAGAAAAAAATAGAAAATTCTGAGACTATTAAGGGTCCCAAGGGTAATTAACAGGAGCAAATTTGCAAGTAGTACAATCACCGTATTGTGATACACAAACAACAAAGAATAAGAGGGATTATCACTGGATGGAAAATTATAGTTTTTAAAAAAGTTCTTTTAATACTTCTCTATGTTACTTCTTATGAGCACATTTTTCCTTTAATATCAAAAGTATTACTACTCATTTTTAAATTCTGTAGAATGATAGAAAAAAGATACTCTTTTTACCTAAAAATATAAGAAGACCTCAAAGTCACATCCCAGACTTTGATCAATCACTATCTTTTCTCTCTGGCATTTTTAATCTCCCCTTGGCCCACAAATAAGCTAGGGTCTCTCCTATTTAAAAATTATTTTCTCCTGTTCCTTTGAGCTAGCCAATATTTTCCCACATGTTATGACTGCCAAATTTCTTTAAAAAGCAGTCAATGTTTCTTTTCTCACTTTTTTGCCATCCATACAACCTTTACAAAATGCATCCCACTCTGATATATTTGTTGAGCCAGCTCTATCTCAGACCACTGGTAAGTCCATTTCAAGTTCAATTTTCTCCTTTTTGTCATGCTCCTTGCTTTGTTTTCATTGTTTAACTATGGTCATATTTTGGTAGTTTTCTAATCAATATTTCACTCTTTGTTTTTCTCCTCTGACTCTTTAAACAGGTGCTTTTCTTAATATTCTATCCTGAGCCGTGTTCCTGTCTTCTACCTTTCTATACTCTTTTGGAAAAATGTTATTCACTTTCACATTCAGTTATCACCTCTATGCATAAAACTCACAAATCTCCAATTTCTGATTCTCTCTGGAACCATACCGTCCCCTTCCCTTTCTTTAGCTGCATGCCAGAGGTTGCTACCGAGATGTCCTTCGGTAATTTCCAAGTCAACATATCTAACATCAAAATATTCATTACATTGTAAAACTTACTCTCCCACATGACTTCTCCATTTCTATTTCCCCATAATTTATGCATGCCAAACTCAAAATTTTAAATATCTTTGCTTTGTTTCTTTTTATCCAGTTAGTTATCCAAGGTCTATCAATCGTTTTTTTTAAGTAGCTTTTATTTTCTTTCTCATTCTTTCCAACATTGATAGTGATATAACTACACTTACTTTAGTATAACTTGGTCTGTTTCCATAGGAGTAATAGTCTTGCCATTAGTCTAATTTCTTTTACTCTCCTACTTTATCTTCCAGATTTACCTTCCTACAGTAACACCACTATGATTTTACCACTAACTACACCAATGACTCCTTGCTGTCTCTCAAGGTGGATGCTCTTTACCTTAGCACACAAACTCCTTTTCAATACAGTTCTAGGCTCTTTTTGCACTACTACTCTACAGATTTCCTATGCTCCATGAGGACTGCTTTCTACCATGAGTTGCCCTTTCTGAAACTGCTAACGCCTTTCCTAAAAACTCAACATAGATATCACCATTACAGCACAGCTCTCCCCAGACATGCCCACTGACTCCCTGATTTAGTCACTCTTTATGGCAATTACTGACTGCTATTTGTTATTATTTGTAAAAATGCTTTTCCCCCAAGCTATATTGGAAGGTCCTTGAAGACAAAAATTGCATCAATTTAGCTTAGAATACACCACAGTACTTGGCACGATGTTTTAAGAACAAATCAATAAATGTATGGGCAGCAAACTACCTAACACTTTTTGGTCATTATTGTATTCACATATTTTCTGTTAGTATACTGGTTTGTTATTCTCCTTTGTAAGATTGTTAAATCTTTACAAATAAGAATCAAACCTATCCTTTAATAATAGATAACCAATTGTTTATTAAAGTCTTAGAAACTTGTTATATATAACACAATTTTGCTAGGTGTTTTACTCCTTATCCTTGCTTTCTTTTTTAGAAGGAGGGTTATAAAATTCTTAAAGTGCCATTTTTATTATGGTTTGTCATTGATTAATCCATAGTTAAATCTTGATTATTAGAGTGACTATTAGGGTTACATCTATTTCTTAATCCAATTAAATGTTTACAGGAGAACATAGGTGGCTGTGTAAGTTCTCAAAAGTAGGCATAATTAGATATCCCAGTGGTGTATGAATCAGGTAACTCTTTTATTTGGCAGATTTTTGAAGGGAAAAAAAGGCATCAAATGACCAGTCATTTCCCTAAGCACCTCTTCTTATTTTAACAGCTATTACTCTCATTCCATGCTCATCTCCCCTGAGATACTGTGTTGGATTCTTTTCCTGAATAAGTCTTTCAAAAATTAAAGGTAAATACAAGTCTCAGAATACCAACAACATTTCTGTCTGAGACATTTCTTACATGTTAAACCAAAACGGGGTGACATTACAGCCCAGCCTAGCTCAGGTCAGGTGAAGCCTGAGTAAATCTATTACACAAGACTGTTCCCTCAGCTGTGAGCCAAAAGAAACAAGAGTAAAAGCACAGTAATATGGTAATATCATTCCAAGATCCCAAATGTATCTGTAAAACCTCAGCTGGAAGTTGATTTAACCTCTCTGGTATTGTCATGTGACCCCTGAGGTGGTACCTTCCCTTCTATAAGTGAGTAGAACAATTACCATTACCCGTGGAAGCCAGAGTTCCCCAGTGACTCGGAAGAGTCTTGAGAAGGGATAAAGTTTCATAGCTTATTGCAGTTCCTCCAGCACTGAAATCTCCTGGAGCTGAAACTCATTCAGAAATGATGAGGCATTTGAAGCTGCCTGAAACAAGGGCTCTCTACTAAAGTGACTGGCTAGTCCATATCCCACCTGAGATAATGATGAAAAATCGCATTCAGAAAAAAAAATCCATTCCTACAATGGAGCTGAGACTGATTATTAAGCTGACTTTGATTCAGGCTTGTTGACTTTTTAGCTTCCTAATAGCCCATCTGCACTAGAGGTATTAAATGCTGCACTGATCATTTAACTTCTCCTATCCAATTCCTGTGATAACTTCTGTACTCTGGATAATTAGGGAATGGAGCAAACAAATTGCCACCCTTCCAACACGAGGACAAATGCATTGCTACAGGTTTATCCACCACATTTTCAGAAAGCCTCCCCCCTGTAGCGTACAATCTTGCCATGGTATTTCCCTCTGGGCAGTTTCCCACAATGCAGAGTGGGGGACAGGGGAGGTAACATGTGGGAACTTAAATGAGGCCAACCCAGAAGTGGCTGTCATTCCACAAGAAGCAAAGCAGGAGTGACAGGCCCCCTTTGCGTTCACAAAATACTTGTTGCCACATCTCAACAGATTTTCAAGTGCAAAGGTGAGCCCCCTTCCCACTGGCTTCATGGGTTACAAACCATGCATACTGAAAATGGGTGTCATTTGACCAAGTCGGTGATAATAGCATTTTGAGAAGCACCTTTGTAGCTACAGGACAAACTACTTGACATGGGTGAGGCTGTCAGCAGAGGCTGTTTGGGGGGGTGGCTACACAGAGGCAGAGAGAGTTGTGGCTACACAGCAATGAAAAGAGAAAAAAAAAGGAACACTCAGAGAAGAAGAAAATAAACAACTGACTCACAAAAAAATTAGAAATGAAAAAGCTAAACACCTCAAAGACAGTTTAGTGAGCAATTTAAAGTCAGCTGAGGTGGAGCAGGATTGCAAAAAGCAACTACTTACTCTCTAAGAAGGCGTCTCATTGCTCATGTGGAGCAATGCCTGGCTCCAAAGAGAGGTGTTTTCTATTAGTTTGCCCACTGGAAGTAAGAAAGAAAGGCAACAACAGGAAGTGGATGTTTAAGGGTACTTGTACGTGCACATAGGAAGCGGCTGTTCCACTGGGGCTGTCCTTCTCCTGACGACCTCCGTGAGCACTGTCATTGTGGACACAAGCAACAAGCTGCTTCCAAGAAAAAAAGGCACATAAAAAAAAACAATGATCTGGAGATTCTTCTAAAAGCATAAATGCCAAGGGCAAAATAAATAGGTTAAAGAGGCATATTCAACTTTTTCAGAACTGTGAAATGAGGAGCAGGGCGGGAGAGAACAGGAGAGAGAAAAGGAGGAAGAGCTCTAGAGAAAGAGGAGAGCCTACTAAAGAAGCCAGCCCCCCTGTACAGACAGCCTGACGCCAGATGGCTTCTTCTAATAAATATTCAACCTTAACTCTGTTCCCATGTAACTTTGTTGTAAAGCTGCCAGCACACCCACACAGATCTGGGCCAGCAAAATGATTACAGTAGTACAAACAAAATAGTGCAATAGAGGAAACAGACAGACAGGGTCCTTCCACAGACAGTCAGTGCTAGAAGATGTGAGCTGATGGATTTTTAGATTTAATACTTCTGAACTCCTAATAATAAGTAACATTGGAGGGGAAAGGACCTTAAAAGAGGAGAAGAAACATTTAACTGTTATCTTGACTTTGCTTCAGGTTTCAGCATTGACACATGTACAACTTTTTCTTTAGAGATTATGTATGAGATACTATATTTCAAATATGATTTTCCAATATAACCTCTCTGTTTAACCACCTTTATAGGAATAAGACCTCCCTGATGTCTCCTCATCCCTCCCCATTTTTTTTAAATTGCAGCAATCAGTAAGACTTGATCAGTTGAATAAAAAATAGATGATTCATTGTAATTAAAAGAAAAGCACGAGAGTAATTCTCTATCAGTGTCTTCTTCGTTTTCTCCCCACCACCCCTCTTTCCCCATCCCCCAGCTATTTGGTGTTTAAATTATATTTAAATATATGGACACCTCTGGATCCTGAGAGGAGGAAGATTCTGTATGCATTTCTATGTTTCGGGGGTCATAATTTGAAAATCATGATGTCAAAATAAAAGGACATTTTAATAACGTAACATATGGAGATTTTGAACCAAATAATGCCAAATCAGCTTGAGAAAAATGGTGATTTGGTGATATATTATTTTAAATATGTAAACTTTGAGTATATTAAAACAACTATTAGAGAACCACATGAAGCTTTTGCAGTTTTGGTTTTCTAATGATATATATGAATTTCTTATAGATAGAAATGGATTAAATCAACTTAGTAATAAAATACAGCAACTTGGAGCAAATAATCTAAAATTCTTGGTATAAA